>NW_017728917.1:25864907-25893852 GCF_001723895.1 Crocodylus porosus
AAGGTTTAGGTTAGATATCAGGAGGCACTACTTCACGGTCAGGGCGGCTAGGGTCTGGAACCGGCTTCCAAGAGAAGTGGTGCAGGCTTCTACCCTGGGGGTGTTTAAGAGGAGGTTAGATGCACATCTTGCTGGGGTTGTTTGACCCCAGTATTCTTTCCTGCCGTGGCAGGGGGTCGGACTAGATGATCTACTCAGGTCCCTTCCGACCCTAGAAACTATGAAACTATCTTTATCAAGGTACAACGTAGTGTGAGGACTGGAGCATGAGCTTACCCAGAAGAGTTCTTTTGTTAGTTGTTTTCTCAAAGCAGCTCAGTACCTCATACTTTGAACATGTAAAGAGTTTTGCTATACCCTAGGAGGACCAACCCCTATTCGGCTGCCTCCACACACCTTTTATAGCTATTGAAAGCTTGGCCTTTGGAAGGCCAAGCTGTCTCATCACAGAGAATGGATTAAGTGTCTCTTACAATGCATTTCCACTTTTTTCCTGATGTCAGGTGAGCCTCTCTCCGAACATCAAGGTGCACTTTATTGAAGTAGACTAAAGACTCCAGGAACTTTTCAGCTTCCACAGTCTGTATGGCTTAAAACTGTTCAAAAAAACAATTGGATAGCTATTAAATAGAATAGTCAGGGGTGTATCCACTGACATTCCTAAACCAATGGTAGCTGATACCAGGAAGGGTATGAAGGTGGATTATTCTCCTTCTAAAGCATCTACTGTTTGTTTTTATCAGAGACAGGATGCTTGTCTACATGGACCATTGGATTGTAACACTTCTTGGGTTATGTTTGCATGGCTGAACCATATAACAGCCATCTGACATCATACTGAAGTCAGATGCTAAATCTGGAGGATAACCTCAATCACTGTTTGACTGATATGCCTTGATCCCCACAGTGGACGCAACTTTCTAATTACCTACTATAGAATCCACTCTGACACATACATAAAGAAGAGAGAAAAGTGACTTTTATAGTGGCTGTGGTTCTCTGGGGTGTTGCAGGTTGTGGGATCCACATAAACTGCCCTCTGTCCTTACCTTCATAGCCCTCTGCAACATATAATCTGAACTGTGAAGCCACTGAGTAAGGGTGGCAGCTTCCCTGTCCTTTATACCCAAATACAGGACCGTGAAGTGGCACAGGATTATTCAAAAACAGAAAAGCTGTAGTGTTTGTGCATACATATCTGCTGCAGGATCTGCCTGGACTACAGCTCAAAACCCCAGTTACTTCCGGGAAGATGTACATTCTGTCTGAAATGTATTTAAGGAGAACTTTTTAGGATGATGCAAATCATCAGATATTCACTTAAACTAATGCAGTTGTATTGGTCTGAGGCTAGTATAAGGACACTGCTCTAAGTTTTTTGTATGAATTTCAAGACAGTGTCACTGTCAGTGTTAGTTTTTATACTTTTTTTTTTCATATTTGGTTCCCAAAGAATTTTGGTGTGATAAATGCATGTACTTCATTATTTCAGACCCATGAAATGACAAATTCTCACCTCATGTTCACTGTGAATCATGCATAGTAAGAATATAGATTCATAAACAATTGACACTCTTTGGTTTAGCTTAAGAAATAAAATACCTTGGAAGCTGCATTTTTATCATTTGTATATGAACAAAGAAATGTTGCCCCCATTACCATCACATTTGTTTACAGTTAACACTTTCATCAGGATAGTGTTTTTAACCTTGATCCAGGGACTTTTTAGAAGCTATTGCCATAGATACTTGTCAGATAAAAGATGTGAACTAAGATTGTCCATTTGTGGTCAAAGCCACCTTGTTTTATGGATACTGTTTCACTGAAGTGTTTGGACAGCTATTTGCCCAGCTCTCAAGAGTACCTTAACAGCATGAGCTCAGCATTGAATACTCAGATTTTTCTTCTTTTTTCTTCTTCCAGAAAACTTTTCCAGTGTGATAATTAAATCCCACAAACTTCTCATTGTCTGGACTGCCCAGATCAGTAGATTAAGTTTGTTTATAATCATCAATATTTTATATCGCCTCCATTGTGGCTTGTTAAATGTTGAAGTAAACCTTGACATCCTGATTTCCTAGATTCTGTATTTATATGCATTTAGTATTGAACCAGTGCAAACTTTTGGAGCTAATTTAACATTCACTTTTATTACAAAAAATCTTCCAGATGTATATTTATTTTCTCATTTTGGTTCCCCCTCTCCCCTCATTAATGAAACAGGTTCTGCTGCCAGCGTTACTTCAACTTCTGCTGCTACAACAACAAAAGGTCTTCCTCAGGTAATATGAAACTATAAGGAGTGTTGTTTGTGCTTGTTACACTTATTCTCAAAATTAATCTCTCTCATTTTTCCCAGGCTGCATCTGCATCATCAAATATTGCTGAGCAGATGGAAACTTCGAAAGCAAATGAGAAGGCAAAGACCATAACTCCATCTGCACCCACAGAGAATTTAATACAGGCACCTAGAGTAGATGGGGAGATAAGTGACTCTGGGTCTTGTGGAAAGCAGACTGAAGTGCCTGAGAATAGTACACCAGCCAAAACTATTGGCAGGTTTTCTGTGATCAGCACACAGGATGAATTAACTTTAACATCACCACACTGCTTAAGGTTCTCTGCACCACCAGATGTTTATTTGGATGAGCTTCCCTCCAGCCCTGATCTGAAGACTTCAGTACGAAGAGTGCAGACAGCCTCTTCTGTCGATGTCTTTTATGACCGTGGTTCCAGCGATTCTGGTGATGAGTCTCTCCAACACCAATCTCTTGCTGCTCAGCCCTCCATGCAGAGTACTACTGCAGCCAGTGACTTAATAAAAAAAGCAACTGCTTTTCTGCAAAGATCTGGAAAGACCATTTCACAAGGCCTGGAATCCCCTAATGGTCAGGGAGCAAAAATTCCCACTATCAATATAACAACTTTCCATTCACAGTCATCATATATGAGCAGTGACAATGACTCAGAATTTGAAGATGCAGATATGAAGAAAGAATTGCAGAGTCTGAGAGAGAAGTATGTTGGACTAGAAAACAATGCTCTGAGCTCTTGGGTATATTTAGAATCTCCATGTAGTCTAAACCAGTTGTTCCTATTGTATGACTAGTACATCATACTGGACCACCCTCTTTCCCCATCACCACCTGCCTGACTAATGATAGGGGCTAAATTTGAAGTGATGAGCCTGAAATCAGTGAACAACTAGCTCGCCATCTTGCTGTAAACTTAATTTAAATATAAGGGGTTTTATAGACATAAATTTGCTGCATATTCACTTTTCTATATAATATTTCTGTTGAAGTATATTGAAGATATAAATTTTCCAGGATTTTTTTTTTAAATGACAGTTCAGGTTCTAGGGTCACCTTGTGTTAAACGCTTTCTTTTCCTTTCCTTCCTGTGGAATGTCTCCCATTAGAGAAGCAGTTATGCCTTTTTTCATCACTTCATTGGAGGGCCAGAAATTCTGAAAATATTTGAATTTGGTTACAGCTCTTGAATTTAAACCAGTTGTGTTCCTTTTGGATCTTAGGGAATAATGATGAGGGTAGGACAGTTATATAGAGTGACCTGGTTAGTTTAGTAAGCTGGGCCCATTCAAACAGAATGGTGTAATGTATCCTGGATACCATTTAATGTGTTCATTCCAGATTCATCTGCAAACCAATTGTGTCAATTTTGTATTCTGAAAATCTGTTTACATAACCTTAGACTTTTAAAGTAAAATAACAGGGGGTAGAGCAGTGACACTTTATGTATATGCATAAAGCATTATTGTGTTCACACTTTAAAACCCCTAGATTTTTATAAAACGTACAGCCTTTTGTATGAGTGAGCTTGTTGTATAACTTACGGGATCTTCTGTTTACTTTTCTCAAACACACTGCTTGCACAATGTTCTTTTTTTCTTTAAACCAGGCACATGAAAGAAATAGCTGAACTGCAGACTCAGCAGAAAAATGAGATAGAGGCTCTCTATGCTCGGCTAGGAAAACCCTTGCCACCCAATGTGGGGTTTCTTCACTCAGCCCCACCAAGTGGCCGCCGCCGAAGAACCAGTAAAAATAAATTAAAAGGAGGAAAACTCTTAAACCCTCTGGTTCAGCATCTCAAAAGTGAACCCTCAAATACAAGTAGGTACAACTACTTAAATAGAAGTAGTATGTTTTATTTTTCCCCTTTGCTTTCTGTTGCTAGCTCACCACGTAATTATGCTGAATGCAGGCTGAAAGCAACAAAGGATTATATGGCTTTATTACAATGACACAAATTCTCACATTGTAGACCACTTTCTTAAGCTTTCCATTAGTAATCCCACACCTTCCTTGGGTCAACTACAGTGCTTGGTTACTTGAAAGGTAATATTTAGTCAGGAATAATGAGATGAGAGGAAAAAAACTTGCTCTGTGAGGTTACTTGGATATAATCTCCCTCAGCAGGATTCTAAAAAGGACTGGACATTTATATAGATAATATGAATAAGTAATACTAAAATAATGAGGATTAAAAACAAGCAAGCCAGAGTTTTGGAGGAGAAGTAAGTCCTTGTGCTTCAGGATATAAGCTAAATTGACTAAGATTTAGAAAGGTTCTTATTTCTCACACAGACAATTTGGACTGTACAATTTCTTCCTCGAAAGCCATCAATATTGTGTAGAAATAAAATAACATCACAATTCAGTTTTAATGAGAGATAAAATTGAAATCTTTTAAACTTTTTCTATCCCTCTCCAACATGTAATTTGTTAACGGTGGTATTCAGTCTCACCATGCTGTTGGCCTTTGGGGTTATACAGCAGGATATAATAGCTTTTTTAAAAAGATGCTCTGTATGATTGGTTTGATTTGCACCTTTCTCCCCTCCCATAAAAAGAAAAATGTAAGGTTGTGATTGGTATTTTGAACTTTTGATTGAAGTTGAGATTTTCTGATGTTTGCTAGTGTTGTCAAACATACAGTTAGGATTGTCTGACCAACCATGGACAGTATTTGACATTATTTGGTTGGCAAAGTCATGAAATAGCAATTTTTCTAGGGACAGTTACCCTCCCCGTACCTGACTTTTCTGCTGCAAGACTTAACTAAGTCAAGCAAGTATTATTTAATGTGTGTGTTGTGCTGACAGATTAGTTTTTCTATTGGCCCTATATTCCAAATTCAACAGATTTTCTTTCCACTTAGAGCACTGTTGTAGCTATTTAAATTTCCTTGTATTGGTTTTAATTATAGACCCTTTTTTTAAAGATCTAAATTAAAATGGTAAAAATAAAATGAAAATAAAAATTGGTTTATATCAGTTTTCTTAAACTGCAGCAACAATAAAACAGTAAGGGGGAGTTGAGACTGACATTAAAACAGTAACAACTTTTTATGCATAGTTTACACATTTTAGCAATTACCTTTAATATAAAGAAAGACAACATCTCTTCTGTTTTAAATGTTATCTTTCTAGCCATGTCTTTGCTCTCTGGTGGATGTTTCACCTCTTATCTCCTCTGCATGACTTGTCTTTTAACTCTCAGATTTTTCAGCATGTGGGCTGTCCTGTGATTGGCACTAGCATTTCTCTTCCTGTCTGGGTTGACAACACCCACATCTTTGTCTGTGGTCACTGATTCCTCTGCTTGTTGTGATTGATATCAGGGTGCTCAACCTCAAGCCCCCAACCCTTAACTTTCTAAATATCTGGCTTAGAGTCCTGTAATCTGGCCTGTGGGGTTCCCCCAGGGTCCAAAAATGTATTGGTTTGGGGCAATACAACCACCACTCACCCACCACTAAATGTCTAAACCCTGCAGGCCAGATGACATGGCCCTGCACACAGGACCCCACTGGCATGTGTAGGGCTGGAGCAGCTGAGCCCAATCTGGTATCTTTGGGGCTGGAGCAGCATGGGGCAGAGCAGCAGGGTCTAATCTGGAACATGCGGGCCTGGGGATAGGGCATGAGCCCAATCTAGCACGAAAAAGGCTGGGGCCAGGGTAGCAGAGCCCATTCCAGTATGCACAGGGCTGGGGTGGAGGACTACAATCCAGCATGTGCCAGGTCCAGTCCGTGGAATGTATCTGCCCTGTAGACTCAGTCTGAATAATTCATCTTGGCCATGGGGCAAAAGGTTGGACACCATGGGTTTACATAAATGGGTGAGAGCAGT
Organism: Crocodylus porosus; assembly: GCF_001723895.1. Taxonomy (NCBI): domain Eukaryota; kingdom Metazoa; phylum Chordata; order Crocodylia; family Crocodylidae; genus Crocodylus; species Crocodylus porosus. The sequence continues at coordinate 25,871,065 of NW_017728917.1, forward strand.
GGTGCTCAACTTATCAGCCCTGTGGGCCAGGTAAGTGGCACGGAGCCTGTCTGCAAGCCAGATTTGGTGCCTGGCTCTTGGGGAGCCCCTCAGACTGGATTACCCAGTGCTATGGGTTAGAGGTTGAGCATGTCTAGATTAGAGTCAAGCATGCTATATAGAACCTTAATGAGATGGTTTCTCAGTTTCTGAGTGTGTATGAATGACCACTTCAATACAAAATGTTCAAAATAATGTGTTTCTTCATTCTCCTGTCCTAGAATTCTGACTTGAATTCTACGTTTTTACAGCTAAAGCCCTGGCGGAGTGAGGTGCTTCTTCACTGTGTACTTTTCCTTATATAGTGCCTTTTTTTATTTATGCAATTAATATGCTGTCCTTTCCAACCACCGCTGAGTCTGGTTTACAGTAAGAGAACAGAACAACTTGACTTAAAAGGGTAACTAAAAGATCAAAATAATAGAGGCCCACTGAACAACATCTTGAGCTAGCTTTGTTAGCTATGTGCCTCCGAAGATGGGAAGGTCTTGCAGCACTTTGAGATGTCCACGCTCAGGCTCTGGCAGGCCTCAAATGGGAGTTCCAGGACCGAGGAACAACTACCAAGAACTACCTCCCATACACTTTTTCCAGCTGGATTTGACATATAGTGATGGTACTTGTAGGCTGACCATAGAGATCATCATGGGTTGTAAAGGAGCTGATTCCTTATTTAGGGCTTTACAAGTCAAAATCAGCACCTTTAATTGCACCTGGAAGGCTATGAGGAGCCATTCCAGACATTGGAGGACTGGAGTGGTGCTCAGGGTGACCTACTCCCACTACAAGATGGTTCTTGTACCCATGTTTCTTAGGGGTGTGCAAAGCAGGCAGTATCTGATTCGGGTTCAGCATGATTAGGGGACAGTAACTTGATACACTGATTTGGATTGCTTCTGATTCGATTCGGCCAAAGCTGAATCAGAGGATTCAATTCTGAGAATCAGCAATTCAGCCATAGACAGCTTTATATGTTGGGTTTTTTTTTTTTTTTTACTATGTACCTTGAGGTATCAGACGCAGCTCATGAATGCCGAGGTGCTGGGGCAGATGGAGCATCCCACAAGAGCATGGGGCGGGGGGTCTCCCACCCCCCCCACACACATTCAGCGGTGGACCGGAAGTACATCTGATCCACTTCTGGGTCAGCTGCTGAGTGCATGGGGGACCTCCCCAGGCCTCCCTGGCTTGGCAGTCCGCTATGGAGGGACCCTGGATGCCCCCCATACTTAAGAGGCACCAATCACTGGGGTGGGGATGTCCCCTGCACGCTCTGCGGGCCACCCGGAAGTGGACCGGAAGTACTTTTGGTCCACTTCCGGGTCCAACACTGAGCATGTGGGGGACCCCCTGTGCTCCCATGGGACACTCCATCTGCACTACCATCTCAGTGCTCCCAAGCCACCCCTGGCACTTTGAGGTATGTAGAAAAAACATAAGCTGCGTCTATGGCCAAATCATATTTCTCCAAATTGATTCGGAGGCTTCTGGTTCAATTTGGAGAGATTAATGGGGCTCCTGATTTGGCGATTTGGCTGCCAAATCAAGCTAAATCTCCAAATCAAGTCAGTGGCCAAAGCTTCGCACAGCCCTAATGTTTATACCAGCTGCAGACTCCAGGTGGCTTTCAAGGGCAGTTCTTTGTAACAAGCCCATTCACCCCTTAATCACTTTTCCTTTTGACTACTAAAATTCTTCCTCCTTAGCCTTGCTATATCCTTCAGGCTGTCTCTATTATTACTGCTGATGTACTCTGATTTATATAATTCCCATCCTTGGTCATCTTTGCTAGCTTCCATTCCATATTTTAATAGAATTTCAAAATTTCTTTTACAAATTCTCGACCTGATTTCACTCCCTCTTTCAAACTTAGTTTGGTGACCACCTTTTTCTCTCTCCCTTTGCTTCTATATTGCCAGTCCATTTCACATTCTAGAAGTGCATAGCCTCACTTACACTGCTCCAACTTGCACTCCTATTTAGGCACTTGTACAAATCTCTCTCTTTTTTTAATATTTCTGCTCTTTATACTTGGGTCTCTCTGATTTGGTAAAGCTAAGAAAATTTAATTAACAGTTGTGAACTGATTTTTCATCCTACAAATAAGAAACTGATGGTGTAGGTAAAATATTTTTAAATGCAGAGTTTTTTCCCCTTTTATAAGTGCTAGTGCAAGTGCAATGTGGTGATGGTCCAGAAATGCAAGAGGAAAAGATTTCTTAAGGTGATATTTTTTTTTTTTATTGGACCAGCTATATACTTGGGATAGAGTTAGACAAGCTTGTGAATGCAAGACGTTTGTACAAAGAATGTCTTGCAATCAAAAACTTGTCTGACTTTATCCTAACTACATAGTTGGTTCAATAAAAAATATCATCCTAAGAAATCCTTGCTTTACCCTTATAAATGCTAAGTTCATACAGTGCTTTAGCACTTTAAGTCTCTATTCCTTTCCGTGGTAAATTAGTAATTAAGCCTACATTGATTTCTCTGCAGTGGTTTCCTTATGGTGGTTTTGAAATTCTGTGGTTTTGGGAATTTTTTCCTAGGTAATTTGTCAGAGTGCAACGAGTCTCTCCCCAAAGAAACAACAAAAACTCATTCTGGCTCTCCTGCAGCAACAGCAACAGTAACTTCTGCATCAGCAACATTTGGGAAGTCTGTTCAGACACAACAGCCATGCTCTGTTAAAGCCTCACTGTCTTCTGACATCTGCTCTGGCCTAGCCTCTGAAGGAGGTGGCATCCATGGAAATTCTGGCCAAGGTAATTCTTCATACCTACCATTCAGCATGTCTTCCAGCACATGCCCATACTAGCATGTAGACTTCAGGCTTAAACATTTAGGAGGGGCTCCACTACTAGCAATGGAAGAATTGGCCCTTAAACCCAAGTTACTAGCTCTCCATTAAAAAGGAAGATAGAAAAGTAAGTCTATAGAGAAACAAAAATAAAAAGAACTACTTCCAGAATATGAAATGAATAAGCCCTGTAGATGAACTGTGTATGGTTGACTAAAGTCCAGCAACACCTTTTGTCCTAAACCAATGGCTTCCGCTGGTTTAACCTCCTGTGAAATTTGTCATATTGCCATTGGATAAAAATTATGTAGTGGGACAAAATGGCTAACTGGTTCCCTTACTTCATATTTCTTTCTCTTGTTCCCTTGGTAATGGTAGATGCAAAATTCCCCATAATAGTTCTGTTTTTCTCTTGCACTTTAACTGAGCAAGATGTCATATTTCCAGCTTTAGGGGGTTAGGTTTTTGCATGATTTTGGAATCATGACTAAAATATAGAGCAGTAAAGGCTGTCATCCATCCTGAATGTTGATAGCTCTGTGGTAGTGCATGGCTCCCTAGACTTTAACTGATCTTTATTCCATATATGCTGAAAGTTACAGTGATGGTTAAAATACCTTGTTCATCCTTGCACCTCCTGCCAAACTAATCTACAGAAAATCTATTCTCTTTTGCTGTTACTGCATTCTTTTGTCCCGTATGGTCAATTCACTTATCCTCCTTGACAAGTCTAAAGTGGAGATGTGGATGATTAGCTAACAAAGTTGATTTGACTGATGGTATAGGACATCTGATCACAGCTACTTGTACTTTATAAGTGTCTTTGTTTTCTTCCCTTTATATTCATTTGCAGGCTGGACGGTTTTCCACCAAACGTCTGAGAGAGTGACCTATAAATCTAGTAGCAAACCTCGTACCAGATTCCTCAGTGGACCTGTGTCTTTGTCCATCTGTTTGTATTTGTTCTTTTGTATTTTATCACAGTTCATCTTTCTTTTGTCCCCCTTTTCCCAGTCTCATCTTTTATATCTCTATTATGTTTGGCAGGATGCCTTTCCTTCTGGTCCATCTCTTCTTTCTTTTTCTTTCTTTCCTTTAAATAATCATCATTGACACTCCTAATTTATTTTCATTTTCCATACGGAAGCTTTTTTGCACTGCTTTTGGCTCATGCCTGGGTACCAAAAGCATGTGTGGAAGATCTCATCATTTATTATATAGCCTTATGATAAATTTTGCCCTAGACTTTATCAAGCTTTTGTGCTTTGTGATTTATGTTGAAGTAACTTTTTTTTTATTTGCAATGTGGCAAATATACATGTCTGCTGTCCCAGTTCCAGCGACAACAAAAAGAAATCCAACCTTCTGTAGATGAATGGTCTCTTTCACACATGTTTGGACTATGAAGATATGCATGTAGCAAGCTGATACAATACTAGAAGGTCACTGAAGGGTATAACTTCCATACAAGGGCTGTATTAAAATAATATACAGTACTGTTTATATCCACTCTTTTTATTTTTATTTTTGTTTTTTCCTGCCCCTTGCATGTAGAAATTGCTGAGATGACTGTGCTCCAGCTAGGTCTTTTAAAGTCTGCTTTCAAAGTGGTTTTTTTCATGGTAATTAGAGTGAATTAGTGTAAAGTAGGCTCTTTTTGACATGCTCAGTTGTGGTGTGAATATCTGGTTACTCAAAGAAGAGTGCCATTTACCTTTTCATATAAATTACCCTGGCTGAAGCACTTTTACTCAGTTTTTATTTTCTTATGACCTCATGTGACCTCAGAGATGAAGTCAATTAGCAGTTCATCAAAGCATAAATAAGTTTAAAAAAAAAAAAGAAAAAAGCTTTATCAGATTTTCTTATTATACTTTCAAATGGATTGTCAGGATCCAATAAGTTATTTCAAATAACTGTGCACCTGCTGGAATAAAACACTTGTATTTTATCTGTATGATCGCTGCAGTAATTGGCAGTTCAATCAAACCTCATAGCTAAAATGTTTGAATTTTAAAATTTATTCTCTAAATAGATATGCTGCTTTTTTTTAGGCAAACGGATTTTGCTTGTACAATAAAGATATGTTGTACTGATCAGGTACTATAGGCCACTTACATATTATGTTAACAAGCCTAATGTTGTTGAGGAAATATTCAGTTACCTATCTGTCCATTTGCATTGATATCTGACTTCCCCATTGGGATTACACATTACTTATCCTTATCCAGGTGGTACAGATCAAAGGCACAAGACCACTCTAATGCATTCTTCCAGTTCTGTTCTAAATAGTAATTTTAAAAGAAACAGAATATTTTTTTAAGATCCTCAAAACTCCCATCATCCACATAGGTGAGAAGTGACATTACCTCTCTGCACATCAAGCCAATTATTGCTGGAAGGTTTCAAAACAAGCTGCATGCACAGACTTCTATTAAAAACCAGAGGTGGTTAATGGCTGTGCCCTTATCTGTGCAAATAATTAATTTATCACAAATTTGCTATTCATTTGGCTGACATAATGGGGAGAATGTTGTCTTTAATGCAAAATAAAAAAAATGGTTTGGATCAATGGCAGTAATGGCTTAAATTGATAGAAGACGCAACAACTTAACTATTTGAAGCTTCCAAATGCCTAAATAACTTGGCACAATTCATTGCTTGGGTGATCTATGTCTCAGTCAATGGACTTCCTTCTTTGTTTCTTTTGGGGAAAGTTTTGAGACAGGGTTTGCATACCTCCATCTCTGAGTCCTACTAGGATTTGGGTAGGCTTAGCACAAACATGTCCATCCAAAATCACTCCAGCTGTGAAAATGATGATTTATTTTTAAAAGTTGAGCTGTCAAAACTTTATGCTGCTTTTTAACAGCTTGTTAGGGTTTTTTTCCCCTTTAACTACTCTTTCTGGTGACTCTGGCAGGTCAGTATCAGAAAATCATATTGTAATGTGGGAGATCAACTTGTGTCTAATCCCTCAACTGTCCCCAAGGCCACCAGGAGCTGGGGTTGCTGTGTGCTTTATCCCAGATGTGTCTAGTGGCTTCATCTAATGGAAACGAGGAGCACCAGCTTGTCTCTATTCTGTGACCATTTTAAGGACCTGAGGATTCAGCAGGTTCCAGGCTGCATTTGGAGGACTCATTCTCAAGGAAACAGTTTATTCTTGGGTTAAAAATATAGTCAGGCCTTTAAATTTAGAGGGTTGGTCTAGTGGACAACTAGATTATGAAGGTTTGGGCCAGATCCTAAATGTACTATAGATACGCACTTCGGCTGCTGGTATTGAGATACTTGGAGTAAATGCTGTACATATGAGATTAGAACTTGGCTCGTTGAGTGGAAACAGCTTTATGCAACTCTTGGTTGTGAATCTCTACCATTCATTCTAAAGCAAAGCTACCTTAAGCTAGGATTCCATTTTGAGAAAACTGGGGCTGGATTTTCAGAAATGTTGGGAATCCCTAACATCAGTTGAGACCAACAGCAGTTCTAGTAACTCAGCAGTTTCAAAGTCAAGACATAAAGGGTCTCTATTTAGAAACCAAAATAAAATAGGGCATTTCATGTGAGGTCAACTAAATTTGATTTAACCAGCTATAGAGATTACTTTAAAGCTTTTTAAAAAAAAAAGGGGGCGGGGGGGAGAGAGAGAGACTGACTATTAATTTTCTATTTGGATATTCCATTCAAGTGTCTTCCAAGTGATGTGTTTGGGAGAAAGTGTCATGAGGGGCAGGGACCTAGGACCTAAATTTGATGGTTTACTTTTCTAATAGTCTTGTTTAAATAGGACCTGGTCTTTTAGACCCTTAGGCAGGTGAGTAACTTGGCACATGGGAGTAATGGCACTGAATTTCCTGAACTGTCTCATGTGGGAATCCCTGATAGTATCAGGGGCTCTAGAGCTGACCTGACCCACAAGTTGTACGTAAGCTTACGTCTTTGGGCTATCGTTGTTGTTATCACCATTATTTGCAGCATCTGAGCACATGTAGCAGTTCACTGCTGGCTTTTATTTTTTCAAGGCAGCAGCGCAAATGGATTAAAATACTTCCATCTGCTTTACACAGTGCTGCCAGACATTCAACAAAATGACAGCCTAATTTTGATACCAGTAGGGCACCTACGTGAGGCAAGCTTCTGGCTCACTGTGGGGTGGGATGCATGAGGTAAAACATGTCTGAAGTCTTTGAGAGCAAAAAAAGGGGGTTTAAAAAAATAACCCAACTTCTATTTCAGTGATGTGCATATGTGACCTATTTTTAAGATTTAAGAGTTGAGTACTGAAATACCAGCTTTGCCTGCATATACAACTCAACTTTGACAGTACCTCACTCATTCTCCTGATTTTGCTCACTAATTAAACAGCATTACTCAACTGTGCTTAGATGAAATGAAAATTATCTCTTTTTAAAGATTCCCTTTCTCTTCTTCATGTCACCCATATCAAAGCACAAACATTTTTCTTTCTCTTTTCTCCTCTTTCTCAAACTCTGAATTCTCTTTTGTATCTGCTTCAAAGACTGATTTGGAGTTAACTTGGAATTTAGCTTAAACCTGGACCTCTTTTGCAATAGCTCTGTGTGTTGATACCATGCTAGTAGGCAGGAAAAGCACACATACTATGTATGTATCTGGGTTTCTGCCCTGCCCTGCCCTCTAATTTTGCTCATTTGTACTTGTGTATAATAGATTTTTACATACCCCACACCAGCTGGTCATCTCCTTGCTATCATAATGAGATTATTCTTAACAAAGTCCAAAATATCTTTCAGGAAATTTGACATTGACATAGGAAATGATGCTCATGTCTGGCAATAACTGACATTCCTGTAGGGCTATCTGTACATGTTTAGTATTATAATTCTGTGTAGTCAGCTGAATACATAAAACGTAGACTGTAACATGGCAACACTGAAAAATACATAAAATTAAATGAAATCTGCTACTGTGTATTTTTAAAAAGATATGAAAGGGAAGCCAGTTCGTGATGTTTTTAGTTGAGAATTCCACGTTCAGACACAAATCCTACTACAAAACTGACTTTAAAATTGGCCTCAGACCTGCAGAACAATGTATCTTTTTGGACTTGTAAAACAAGACTTTTGGGGTTGTTTTACAGTTTGTCTTTGCAGCCAGACTAGCTTTGCCTGTTCCTGAAAGCATTTTTGGCATCCTATTGCAAACTGAATTAACATCATTTCCTGCACAAATAGAGTAGGAATCAAGGCTCCCTATTTGGAAGCCAAGGTCATTTAAAAATGCATCTTCAAGTTACTGACTCTTGTTCTTGGCACACTATTATACTCTTTAAAGGTTTTGTATGGCTGCACATTAATATAGGTTTGGGCTGCCCAGTTATTTAGACTCCCTTTTTCTCACCTGAACTGCTGACTTTCTGTCTGCTCCTCTTTGCATAATGACTACTTTTTGATTGCTTAAAAGTACAGAAGCTTGTCCATCCAACCAGTTGTGTTTAGTTTTGCCTAACTCTGTGTGTCTTGTATCGTTTTACCTTGTAGGGTCCACCCTGAAACGACTATGTCTAGGCAAAGATCACAGTAGTAGTAACTATCCCGTTTTTGTTTCTCCGTATTTAGCATGAAATGAAATGGATTTCTTTTCTTTTCTTTTCTTTTGAACTTCTGGCTAAAATCTAGTTGACTAAATAGCAGCTGTTGCACTTATGCTAACATCAAATTAGACCATGTATGACTTGTAAGCAGGTGTCTTTTTCATAACAGTGCATGTCCTGTGATGCTTTGGAAAGGATGCATGCTTCAAGAGAATTGTGATTTTTCTATATTTGTGCTGAACAAGAACCAGATAAGAGTGTTTGTGTCTAGTCTAAAACTGCTGTTTTGCTGCTGGCTGAATTTATAGCTTAAAAGCAGTCTCATTCCTTTTGGGATGCATGAGTAGAACATTTATTAAAGAGCTTTATCATCAAAATATGTATTTTTATCACAGGTCCCTTTTCTAAAAGAATGTGGGCAGGAATTATATATATGCCATACTGCAGGTTGAATGCATGATCATTTAAAAGTGGATGTAGGTATTTTATATGACTAAAGAAATATTAGTAGGTTTACTCGCAATGCACTTTGTTGGCTGGAAAATTCATGTTAGTGGGGAAAAAAAAATACTTTCTTTTGGTGTTTGTGAAGAGAATAATTTCACTCCAATTCTCTGAACTTTTTGTTTGAAGAGCTGGTCCTTGCTTAATTTAATGTATTTGGGGTTTTTAATGCATCTTTAAACAATTACACTTTCTTAATGTTTTCCATTGATACTGAACTCTGAACTTTGCTTGCTGTTCAGTGCTAAATTTAATATAATAAATTGCTATGAAGTAAAACTTCAGCACATGCATACATCATATGGTTTTTGCTGTTATATATATTTTAACTATATAATCAAATTCTCCATTTCATTGATAACACATGTGCTGATGCTGTATGCACATCTATATATTAGAGACTGACAGCTCAGTTGTGTCCTTTTTTGCTATCCTTTTCCTATGCATTTGCTCTGCTGAGGTGCATATTTTAAAAATAAAAGATGCCAAAGTAAGAACCCTCAGTAGTCTCAGACAAAGACTCTTAAGTTTCTGTAGCCTTGGAAGCATTACTAACTGAGCAGTATCTTTAAACAACTTGAAACCTGCATTATGTTCTCTGAGCTTATTTTTCATTGTCATTTGAAATCAGACTATACAGAAGTGCAGCTAATGTGATCTAATGAAGGTATCACTCTCAAAAAATGAGAAACTGCAGTTCTGGTGATTTATCTAAAAAATACTTTTTTAAACTATATTTCATTAGCATTGCTCTCAGTGGGTGATCCCTTCTCTCCCTGCTAGTAAATGAGTTCATGTAGAAAAAAGCTCCATAAACTTATGATAGCAAATTCTTGGAGCATATACCCATCACATAAGTGTAAATGGACCATATAATCACATAATTGTATTTGGACCACTTCTTAAAGCAAAAATGTAAAGAAAGGACTGAGGATAAAGGGAAAAAAAGACCCAATATTTGAATTGGAGATTATAAATACTTATCAAGCAGCAAAATGGTGTACTTGTGAGGACACAGTTGACACTTTTTTGTGTGTGGTTTTCTAGGATCCTCTACAAATAGTCTTGTAACGTGTCCTGAGCCCCTACCACAGTCAACTCTGCAGGTCCAGGTGCAAGCTAACAACAGTAATAACAAGAAAGGAACTTTCACAGATGATCTTCACAAGCTGGTGGATCAGTGGACAAGCAAGACTGTTGGAGTTGCACAGACAAAACCTTCTTTGAATCAACTGAAGCAGAACCAAAAAAGGCAAGACATGGAGCCAAAGGCTAATCCCATGCAGATCCAGAATGAGACATGTGGCGTAAGTGACAGTCCTTGAAGAACATACATTTTGCTTTGTGTCTGAAATCCATTGCAGAGCTCATATTTGGAGGAGAACAAAAACTAAAACACTCCAGATAAATGTTTTTGTCACTTCACTAAATACATAGATTTTTTTTTCTTTTGGAATTAACCTTGGCAGTTTTAGAGACCAAAATATGTATTATTCGTGTTTTTAAACAAGAACGGCTAATCAGTTGTTCAGAGAGATAGCAACATACTGTCTGGTAATCAACATATTGCTTGACTTGAGTTTTTATTCCTGCAGGAGTTCTGTGTCTCCTTTTCAGTGTTTACTATTAATTTTTCCTTAGATAGAGTGACTGACAGGCTAGTGGCAGCATACTGTCGGCCTTCATTCTGGTACAGACTCTGTGTATACTCCTGCCTTAAAAATGAGAAGGGCAACAGCTGGAGCTCTTGTTCCCCTTTCTGGTTGAGCTGTGCAGTAGCAGTCACATGAACCTTTTGAGACCTACCTGCTCTGCAGAACTATGTTCTCAATGTCACCGAGGTGACCCAAGATAAATTAGGGGAATAGAAACACTAGTCTCTCCTTCCCATTAGTCCATATTTACTCCCTGTGGCAGGAGCTATCCTGACACACATCTGCCTCCATCTGTGTGTGGACACAGCACTAGTTTTCATGACTGAGTGGAGGTCTTGAGAAAAGATCTTGAGCTAAATCGTTGTAGGCATAAACATTTTAGGAAATGCATAAACACAGAAACACCTTATGCCTGGTTCACAATTCTTTCTGGCCTATGCTGTTTTGTCATTTCATGGACCAGTTATTTTTGCTTTGTCTTGCTATTAAGGCTGAAAATTGAATCTAGGAGGGGGAAAAAATCTAGAGCAGTGAAGAAAAGGGAAAAAGAACTGTGGAAATTGTATAGGCACGTCTTCTAGCAGTTATAACTAGACAAGGGGGCAAAGAATGCCTGTGTCTGTGTCTTGAAAATTATGTGTTGCAGTGTCCTGAGGCCCCATAAATTGATATCCTATTATGGTAGGAACTGTACAACCCCATGTCCAAGAATTGCACTGGCTTGGTTACATGGAAAAAAATGGAAATGTGTAATACTATAGCTTGAAAAGTAATTTAAGGAGGAAAGTATATATACGTCTAAGCTATTTAAAAAAATAACTTTTCTATTCAGTGGCTCTAGTTTAACAAAATTGTTTGTAATAATTCCCCTCTATAGTGATGATGTGAACACTGTAAAAGAGATTGTTTGGCAATTATGCTGCGTCTGCTTAGTCATCACAGACTAAGGTGGCTTACTATTTTGGTCAGCTTTAAGATGGGAGATTCCAAAGTGCTCTTTAGGAAGTGATTTGGAAGATACAAAGATGCTGACAGTCTATCTTTCAGTTGAGATGTTAATGAGGAAAGAGGACTTGCAATTAGAAAGCCTCTTTGCTGAGATTTTCAGTAGAAGTAAGAGATGTTAGTGGAGTTGTGTTTATTATATTTAACTCAGCTGGAATCTGGGTAACTATTTTACTTTGTCTTATGCTTTGTAATATCAGGCAAGGAATTTTCTTTAATTTTCCCCTGTGCTGGTTTTGAGCAGAGCACAACACCAAGGTTCCATATGCCATCCTAGTGATGGCACATAGCTTGGAGAGAGCAGCAGTATTCTAGATAAAACATGTTTTGGTGTCTGTTCCTTCTGAAAAGGGATTGTTATCTAAGGAAGTAACACAGAGAGAAAGTCTTAGAAGAAATTACTAAAAAAGGAAGAAAAAAAGTGTGTGGGGGGGCAGAAGGCAAGCTTAAATTAAACACGGGGAAGTATTCCTCCACTACCCCACCTCTCATGATGCTGATCTACAGAAGCTACAAAAGCCATACATTATACCAAGGAGAATCCCCCAGGGCAGTTGCTGTGCTGAATAGATGTACCCCGCAGTGTGGGTATGCTGGGAGCAGGGTTGGGTCAGGTGGCAAGTTCCCATAGCAGAAAGCAGAGTAGATCACAGGCAGTCTTCTCCAGACTGCCTTAAGCTAGAGTAGGGTGGCTAATCTGCAGCATGGTGCCACAGGCAGCCCCCGTGGTCTGTGTGGCATGCAACAGATTGGGGAGGGGACAAGCAGCCCAGTGGCAGATCAGGCAGGGAGCACAGAATAGGAAGCAGAGAGCACAGAGGCAGATTTGACACTCAGAGGGCAGCATGTGATACAGAGTAAGTCCTCATGTAATCTCATGAGACTCTGGGTGAGAATTCTCAGTAGGAACTTCTGGATTAGGGAACAGGGACAGTCTGCTAAAAGACCCTTGCAATAACAGCAACAAAACCATTATCTTTTACTGGTAAATAGCTGTATACAAGTTCTGTATATAAGAGTTGTTCCCGATTACAAGTCTCCAGAAGCAGAAGACCCAGCATGCTGGAAGACCTAGTGAAAGAGGTAACACAGAAATGACTGCTACAGAGTTTAAGTAAAAGCCTTGCAGAAATGATTAAAATTTTTGTCGATCATTATGATCCTAGAAAAAATATTACTTGTAAGAGATGTTCGAGATGAGAACACAAAAGGAAGGAGAAACAGTGGAAGAATTTGTCACAGATGTAAAACTAAAAAGTCAGTCCTGTGAATACAGAAGATTTGTACACCTTGTCATTTAAAGGCCAGATAATCCTGGAATAATGTAATGAAAAAGATCACATGCAATTATTATGAGAAAAGGACCGGACATTAAAATAAGCAATATGTATATGTCACTCTGCAGAAGAAGCAGAAACACAAGGGAAAAGGCTAGAGAGAGACATAGAAGAAAATGAAATTCCATCACTGATCTATCAGAAGTCCACCAGAATTTAATCTGGGCATGCATAGTGTCAGCGATGTGGAAACCAGCATGAGTGTAGGAAAGTCCTAGCATTTGAGCAAAATGTACAAGCTGTAATAAACTGAACCATTACACTAAAATGTGCAGCAAAAGTAAGAACGTGTATAGAATAAGTGCAGAAATGAACTCTAGTAAGGAGAAAAAGCTGTGCATAAGTAAGCATGATTTAAGAGCCCAAAAGCTCAAAAGATTGGCTAATTAAAGTACAGCCAAATGACACTTATGTTATCTAGCCACAAGTAAATGTAATCACAGAAACTGAAATAGAGAGGTGCAAGGGACTCGTAAAAGTGAGAGAATCTAAAGCATCTGTGAAAGGCTATAATGAAAGGTACATGGGTTGGTGATTTCCTGCAGTAATGAGAGGGGAAAATTTTTGGAGCGAGTATCTGAAGGACATTTGGAAATGAACAAACGAAAAAAGAGCCAGAGATGTTGTTGTCTTTTAGCCATGGATGAATAGTGCCATTGAAGACATGGCAAGACCCAGGCTTTCCCTGGGAAGGGCAGTGAATCGGAGGCAATTGCTCTGGGCCCTGCAATTTGGGAGGTCCCATGGACAGTGCTGTACGGGCCCTGCCCTGTACTGCCACCTCCATGCTCTGACCACTCCCCCATCCCAGGCTGCTCTCCAGTTGCTCACCACGCCCCAGCCCCACATGGGCTGATATGTCCCGGGCCCCACATACCCCTAGGGACAGCTCCGGGTAGGAGGGTGTGAAACATGTCAGATATACAGGGATATCCAGCAAAAAACAAAAGATACCCCATGCGCAACTTATGTTCCATGAAATAAGGTAAGAATTGACCAATTCAGTTTTGGAATATGTTAACTGACTACTATACTAATTTCCCAGAAGCAGTAATGCTTGAAAATACCACAGCAACAGTTGTCAAGCATATTAAATCTATTTGCACACCATAGAATTCCAAGAATGCTATTACTGACGATGGACCACAGTTCAAGAATAGGGAATTTTGACTATGCTCAATTGTCTGACCTTAGGCAGTGGATTGGCAGGATGTGGAGTATGCATTCTGAAGAACCTTCTCAAAAGAACAGAGGAGGACAGAGAAGATCCCTACTTGGCACTACTCAGCTACAGAGCTAAGCCATTGCAATGGAAAGTCACCTGCCTGTCTCTTCTACACCAGACATAAGAACTTGACTCCCTGACAGGGAAAGAAAAGGGTAACACAGGAGTCTGATAGTTTGGAAAAGCCCAGGAAAGTATAATCGGATGCAGGATTACAAAGCTACTTCCACAGCTAAAAGAAAAAAAACCCCACAAAGATTCTGTGTGAATTTGGCAGAAGGGACACTGACCAGTTAAAGCTACAGTAATCAAAGTCACCACCTCACTCATATTTGGTAAGCACAGATGAAGGATAGATGTTAAGAAGGAATCCAAAACATCTTCTGAGAATACCAAACAATGTGGATGATATGAGTGATATAGAAACAGACACCACTTGAAACTAATTTACAAGGAGACTGAGGGCCTTGTTACATGTTACTCTGAGCTGCACAACTGTTGCTGGGTGTTAGTGCTAGCTCAAGGAGCAGTTGTATGTTAAGGCCAGCAAGAGCCTTCAGGACTGAAAGGTAAGAACCCCTCCTCTCCCCAGCTGTTCCCAGTTTCCCTCCTGCCCCTTGGGGTCCTTCCCACTTACTTGTAGCTGTCCATGGTTTCTGTCCCAGGGGATCAGACAAGGAAGGGGTAACCTACCTGCCTGCCCTGGCCATAGCTGCTCCTACTGGGGTCCTGCTCTTCACTGGGCTGAGCCAAACCAGAGAGCAGTAGCAAAGGTGGCAGTGTCTGGGCAGGCAAGTTAGCTCTTACCTGCCTGCTCACCCAGGGCAGACAGCACAGGCAGCTACAAGTGGCGGGGGGGGGGGGCCAGGGACCAGGGATATGTGGTATTGGGGAGGGAGAGCAGGGAAGGCAAAGATGTAGTCTAGAGTGGCTACACCTTAACATAACATGAGCTATATAACGCACATCAGAGAGAATCCTTTCCTGGAATGGCATAACTTTGGTATGTATTGAATGGTATAACGAGTGTTTAAAACTGATTTTAGGTGTTAATGTGCAGATAGTCTAGGTGTTAGGAGCTCCAGGAGCTGCATGTGACTGCACAGTAATTCTGGGCAGATAAGAACATAGACAAAGTGGGGCTCCAATACAGTAGAGCTGAAAGATTGCTGAAACAGCCAGAGATTAATTGAGATATGTTAGTTTGAGTTTGTAATAGTTCTCTTCCTGGACACACAGTGTCCAGGAAATGTTATCCCATGAGACTTCGGGTGCAGTCAGCAGGAACTTCTGGGTCAGGGAACAGGGGCATTCAGCTACAAGACCCCTGCAAGGACAGCAACAAAACTTCTTACCGTAAATGACTGTATACAAGTTCTGTATGTAATAAAGAGCTGTTCCAAATGGTACATACGGCTAATTTGTGATATGCCTGCCAAAAAGTTTGGCCCCCACTGAACTAAAGCATCTTTTGATTGCATTGATTGACATTGGCTATGCTCATATTAATAGCTGCATAGAATTCTCTGGGATACAAAGGTGGCTCAAAGCCTGGGACTGCCACTCGGAGCTGTGAAACAATTCCAGTCATATTTGCCAAAAACATGGCTGTAGATGTGGTTTTGATGGGGAGGTTGTCAGGAGGCAAATAGCATTGGGGGTCAGGCATTGTTGGTGTTTGTGCCTCCACCTTTTCATAAGTGGATACTTGCTCTAGAAAAATAAGAGATTGGACCCAGCAATGGTAACTGGATGAAATTCTATGACCTGTGATGTACAGGAGATCAGACTAAATGATCCCTTTGGACTCTAGCATAAAATAAACTTCTAAGGCAGTGGTTCTCAACTTTTTTAAAAGTCAGGTCACCCCTCCACAATTTTTTTGAGTTTGTCAGCATCTCTGAATGAGAGCTGCTGTTGCACTGCTCAGCTCTCCTCTGCTTCTCAACAAGGGTGTTACCTCATGCTCCTGCCTGTTAGGGATATCTGCTAAACCTAAAGCAGGCAAGAGCAGGAGCATAAATAAGGAATTTCATGACCCAGGCAGCAAAACTCCCCTGTGCCCTCTGGGGAGGGAGAGGAGGAAGGAGGGTGGTTATACTGCCCTGAATGTCCATACATTTGGTTCCTCTAGCCAGGCAGTGTGAGGGGCTCTGGCTGAAATGCGTGTCCTTGCCACAGCCCTTCCTGGTACCTATGCTGCATGTTCCTCCCAGAAACAGAGGAGCACAGGATAGTCCCACTGCCTAGTGCACTCTGTTTCTAGGAGGAAGATGTGGGGTTGGCTGTATGAAGGGTGCATGCTGCAGCCACAGCTGCTTTCCAGTCTGGCTCTTCAGGAGACATGCCTTTCCACCTGGCTGCAATGGGATCTGTACCATGGCAAACCAGCAAGGGTCTCACAGGGCCCCTGCTGAGAGTGACTGTCTTAGACAGCTGAAGGGAAGGAACAGGGGAAGGGAAGGAAAGACAGAAAATTGAGCTGATGTAACATTAGGACCAACTGTTGGGACTACTAAGACTCTTATTTAACATTTGTACATCCTCCCCAGGCACTAGTTTGGAGTTTTTTGGGTTTTTTTTTTTTACACTCAAGGGTTGTTATTAAGAGTTACTTGCATGATTTTAGGGTATATGTATGAAGGTAAGATCTACTGTCTTTCATTCTAGAGGATGAGGAGAAGTTGTGTGTGTGTGTGTGGCTGAAGCAATATCTCTGTTGCCATTAAGGGTCTTTTTATTGTCCTAGGTAACTTATTTCCTATATACATGAAATAGTTATAAAAAAAAACGGGTAAAGAGACATTTTGAAATGTTGATTGCCCTGCCTGAGCAGTTGTAAAACCACTTGTAGTGTTGTTATTTCTCTCTCTGGTCAGAAACGTGGTCATTGATACAGATGATTGACATGGCAGAGGGACACTTAACTTCCCATTCCCAGGGGGGAAATGAGTGGCTTATTTTTTCTGATGTGAGAATTTCTGTGGTAAAACAAACAACATTGCCTTTCATGATGGATATGACATAGAAACAGTTGATGCACTTTGCCATTTTCAAATAAGTTCAGATTTTTAGTTGTATTAAGGTAAGGTATCTTCTGTGAACACTTCTTGAAGAAATTTCAGTCAAGAAATATACTTGTATTCTGGCTATCAAACCCTGTGTGTTAAAATGTGAAGGGAGATAATTAGTGGGTTTTTATGTCAAAAGACCTCATATGAATATTTTCAGTAATGCTAATTTATGTTTGGACAAGTATTTAAATTGCAGTCCTTGCAGTACCAAAACTGCCCATGACACAGAAGTAGACACGCTGTCTGACTTGTGAGAAATGTTGAATGTTCTAAAGGTAAATGCATCTATCTCCTAGATGACCAGCACTCTCCGCTTGCTTGCTTTCATTAGCTGTAAATGACATTTAAGAGAAACAATCAGAGAGGAAAGCTGTGAACAAAAAGGTAAATAAATATTTGGGTCTGTAGCCGATTTGCTCTGTGAAATGTGCAGCTTTCCTTGTCACTGATATGCTGTGCTTTTAAAGCCTCTCTGCTGAGGGATGTAAACAGGCAGTGCCTTTGGAGCAGGATCAGCTGTGCTGGCATGTGCCACTTCACTGGCATTTACACAGGCATTGCCCAAGGCTGCTGTCTTTCAGGGTCAGGCCCCTGTTGCTCCTGGAGCTTCAGTGGTCCAATTCTGCAGGACAGCAGCCCTAGGTACTGAGCCATCAAGTTGCGGGGTAGCAGCCTGATATGGCAGCCCTGGGGATGCCCTGCCATGGGATTCCCAGGCCATACAATAAGCAAATAGATGTCCTTCCCTACTAGGTATCACAAACTATGAATACCTTTAGTTGTGGCAACATTTTTGGATACTTGGAGCGCAACAGAGGGCTAGAACATCTGCTTGCAACTTGTGCCCCTGTAACCTTTCTTTATGGAGGATCAAAGACAATGTTTGCACCTCAAACATTAATCCATCTTGTATGAGCTTGAGTTTTCTTTAGCTGGCTGTCTAGGAAGTGGGCATTCTGAATTAGTTGGAAGTGTGCAGAGGGGGAAGGATGGTTGTCCATTTTTTCCCCCATGTCCATTGGCTTTTAGGAATAATGGAACTGTTGTAAGATGTGTGCAAGCACACTCTTCAGATATTATTTCCACCCCATCTGACACTCAGACTAATAGCAAAATGATTTGATGCAAGTTCTTAGTACTTCCTAATACTTCTTAATCTTTACTTGTCCAGTGACTGGAAAAAAGGGAGGCAATGAGTCCTTATATACAGACATCCCAGTTCTGCTCAGCAACGGCCATATCCTGCTCAGGAAATTCCGTTTGGTTAGTATACTAGAACAGAAAGATATTAAGGTGATGATGCTTTTCCCACCAAGAGATGATTAAAGGGAAAATCATCTAGCCTCTGTAAATTTGGAACTGACTATGGAAGTTGGCCATAAATAATGATAAAGACTAAAATCATTTTGCATTTCACAGAGGCTGTCTAGAAACTTTGGTGTGAAAAGCCTTTTACACTTCTTTTACTAAGAAAAGACAACAGGCAGAGGAAATGGAGAAGCAAGGGGCGGGTGTTGTTTAGCTTTTTGTAGACATCTATTTTCATAATTACAGTAGCTTGTCTCTTGCTTATTCATATGTATGTATTTAACTGGTAAGTTATTGTTTGAGAGTATACAGGCCCAGCAGGAGACGGTCATGGAAAAGAGAATGCTGGTAGTATTGAGGTGATCTGGCAGAGTGTGACTTGTTCCTATTATGTGGAGCAGTGTGAAAAGCCATGCGAGAGAGTTAATTAAGGGAAGAAATGTATGGCAAGTGTTTTTTACAAAAGGGAGGGCATGTAGAAAAAAGGGTTAATCCATGGAAGGAGTGGAGCTGTAGAAAACTTGAAGTAGTTAGGAAGTGCTTAAAGGGAGCATAGATTATGGGAGAGGGAATTGACATAGCCTCAGGATCAGGACAGGAAGATCAGTTTCTCTGTAGCATTTTATATTGACTTAAGAATGTGAGAGGTTGGGGAAGCTGGAAAGGAGGAGTTTCCATTCCACAGTCGAGGGAACTGAGCTGCAGGAGGTTTGGATTTGGAGATGAGCTTTTATGCTGGTTTTCTTATTCTGTTTATGTAACTCAGTTACAACATGGAGCATGACTGCATTTAGGTTTATTTTACAAACATGGAGGTCCTCAAATTTTGGGGGAAATCATGATATAATAGAACTTATGACTTTAAGGAAGGGAAAACATAAGACGAGCAAAACAAAGATCCAGGACTTGAAAAAGGCAGATTTCAGTCAACTCAGAGCAATAGATAACATTGCTTGAATAGACAAATTAAAAAATTCAGTACTCCAACAAGGCTAGAAGCTTCTATGGCTGTAATATTGGAGGCTCAACATGAGGCTTTCCTAATACAGAAGATGAGAACTATAAGAGACCAGTGTAATTATACAAGGACCATTTTTGGCTGCCTGCATCTCTTGATTTTCATATAGCTAATGTGGGGAAAAGGAGCATCAGAGAGGAAGTATACAGAAGAATGGCACAAATGTATAGGAACACAATTGGGCAAGCAATGACAAAACTTGAAGTGCAGCTGGCAAGAGATGAGGCAAAAGGTTTTTTACATTGGAACATGGGAATGGAAGGAGCCCCCATTCACAAAGAACCGTTTAGCCAAACCCGCACTTCATACCTTCACAACTATAAGGCTCAAAACCATAAACATCAGGATTGTTCTCTGATATGCTATAGGTAATAGGAAGGGAGATGGTTACTGCCAATGGCCTGTCACTGCAGTGGCAGAGAAATAATTCATTAATATGTGCCTGTAGGATCCTAGGAAGAAGTCTGCACCCTGTGTTGCTGAGCAGAGCAGAACACCCCACATCCTTACCAGTATGACCTAGAGGAAGTTTCTTTTTGACTTCAAACGTAATCGGAATGACCCTGAGTAGAAGAGTTGAAGTCTTCCAACTAGATCACATCCTTGGGTCAAAACAATCTCCTAGCATTACCTCTGGTCAATGTCTAGTGCTTCAGAGGAAGGCAAAACAACACCTTTCTACATCCCCACTCCAAAAATAAACAACCAAACAAAAAAGGCCAAAAACCCCACACCCAAATGCTTAATCATCCTGAGATGATTTTTTTTTTCTGGACCCTGCAGGTAACCATCCAAAGCCTTAGACCATAAGGTTGCCAGGCCCCCACCACACGGGAGGAGAGTTATCTCCTATGCTGCAATGCAGAGATTGCATACACCCTGTGCAGACTGCTGGACCAAGAATTCCCTAGCCCACTGTACTGCCTGCTGTTCCATCGATTGCTTGAGTTTGATCTTAAGGCAGTTCACATTCTTTGCCCCCAGTGAGTGAGATGGCTATGTAAACATAGACCAGTCGCTGTGAATTCATTCCTGGGAAGCAAATTATAAAATAGTCAACTTAAAAGTCCCCAGCAGTAGTTCAGTGACAGAGTAGCTAATTTGGTGGATAAGGGGCAATGCAGTCAACATAATATATCTGGACTTTAGTCAGGCTTTTGACAGTCCCACATGCGTTTCTCATAAGTTAACTGTAAAAATGTCGTCATGTGTATGAGAGAATTGCCATTAGATAGATATATGTGGTAGGGGTCTACCCAAATCGAGGAGGGAGGCGGTCAATTTTTTGGGCAGATCATGGGGGTGGCCACCATTTTCCCAGGTTCATCCTGGCAGAGCCACTCCATGCCCCTTCTCCCCCCAGCAGGCTGTGCAGCAGCCATAAGGACTGCTGACTCCCTCTGGGGAGCCACCAGCATTTCATTTTCAGTAAGGTTATTTCCCCTCAGATTCACAGGCATTGTCTGATTTTTGTGAGCGGTGCTGGATTTTTGCATTTTCTACAAAATCCGTGAGTAGGCCCCTAATAGTTACTTGAATAACTGCAAGCAAAAAGTAACTTAATGGTAGACTATCAGGAGGCCTCAGTCAAGGTTCCCTAGGAGTCTCTTTTGAATCTTCTGGTAGTTAGCATTTTTATTAATGATTTAGATGTATAAAGAGAGCACACTAACCAGATCTGCCCATGACACAAAACTAGGAGTGGAGGATAAAGATTAGAATTCACATGGATCTGCATGAATTGGAGAGCTGGGCTAGAGGCAACGAATGAAATTCAGCAAAGACAAGGTACTGTAGGGAAGAGAAACTAAATGCACTGGCAGGAGGGATCTAGGGATTATAACAAATTGCCAATTCACCCTGAATCAGCAACATGATGCTGCCTTGCATTTCCTTTCCATGTCATATAAGCAAATGACACGTCATGACTCGGAACCAACTTTCCCTTAGGAACAATGTTATAAATGGGGGACTGGTTCCTGAACCAAGGCCTGATATCCTATTTTCACCCAAAAAAAGCCCCAGAATTTTGTAATCAATCAATTGTAGATGAGTAATATAGTGACATTAATGGATTTATATTGTAAATAGCAATCATATTGATTTTAGAAGGACTTCTCTGAGGTCACTTTGCTGGACTTTTTGAAGAGCTCTTGGCTTGAGTCTTCTCAGGAGTCATGGCTGCAGGTTTTGTCTTTCAAAGAAAGTATCCAAGGAAGCTTGGACAGATGTTCTCCAGCGAGATGGGTGACCAGGGAACTTGTTTGCTGGCGTGGCGTGGCATCAAATCAAGCATCATAAAGTTGAAACCAACATCAGGAAATCAAAACAGGGTGTCAGTTTATAAATGTTGTAAGTGCCTTTCATTGCAACTTGGAATGTCTTAAGTTGAGGACTGCCTGTACTTGGCTGGTTAGTCCTCAGTTGAAGTAGTGTGCCATTTGGGGAAGAAGAATGTAGAGATCGTCAAGATAGTTTAGAGGTGAACAACAATGACAAAGAGGTTGGCATACAAACCATTAAAGTTTGGAGGGATTTGGTATGTGTTATATGGTGAAAGGGAGATAGACATGACACCAGTTTTCAAATGTCTGAAAAGCCTCCATAAAGAAGATGGTAAAAAATTGTTGTCCCTTGCTGCAGAGGGCAGGACAGAATGCAATGGATTTAACAACAGCAGTACACATTTAGGTTAACTCTAATGGTAGGAAAATGAAACAAGTTACTTTTTAAGTTGTAAAATATTCCCTTTTGAGGCTTTCAGAAAGGGACTTAGGTAGACATCTGTCTTGGATGGTATAGAAACAGCAAATCCTGCAAATGTGTAGTAGGTTAGATTAGATGCCCCTTGATGTCCCTTTCAACTCTAATTCTATGTTCACTTTAGCCACCTTAGGTCAGATCAGTTAGTTTTGCATCCTGTCTATAATGTAATCTGTGTTGAATGTTTAAATACATTTCCCTAGTATGTGAGGGCCTTTGTACACACCACAAATTGGTCTTTAAAGCAGCTTAAATGCCCTTTTTTGCACCGCTTCAATGGTGTTGCTGTTTACTAGGCCTGTGCGAAGTGGCTAGTATGCGATTTTGGATTTGGCCGATTCAGGGGACAGTGCGATTTGGTGATTTGAATCACTGTCTCAAATTGATTCAGTGATTTGGCTGAATCTCTGAATCGCATGGGCCCCATTCCCCACCTGCTCTCAATGGCTGCCCCAGCTGCTGGCTCTTTGAAAAATAAAACA
>NW_017728917.1:25893952-25925281 GCF_001723895.1 Crocodylus porosus
AGGTGGGGGGCTCTGCCATGAGCCACTCTACCCCCACCCCCCAGCTGCCCTGCCTGCCCCAGCTCCAGCCCTTTAAAAAAAACAACAAAAACAAAACTCTACTTCACAGGCTGCTGCCTGATGAGGGGTGATCCCTGTTGCCCCCCACTACCCCATGCTGTGTGGGGAGCTCTGTCACAAGACTCCAGAAGCCCCAAGGCTGCTGCAGCAGACCCAGTGAGTCTGGGTTTTTATTTTGGGGGGTTTTTTTCTTTTTCTTTTTTCCCCAGCTAGAGCTGGGGCAGGTGGGACAGCCATGGGGAGGGCTGGGGGAGCATTTGGGGGTTGGGGTGCTTGTGGCAGAGCCCCCCATGTAGCATGGGGCTGTGGGGATCACCCCCCCCACCTGGCAGAACCCAGTGAGGATCCTTACCTGCCTCTCTTGTAGCCCTTTTTTAAGGGCTGGGGCTGGGCAGGGCAGCCATGGAGGGGGGATGGGAGAGCAGTCGGAGGTGTGGGGGGGAGCTAAAGGAGCAGGCAGGGTATGGGGCCTGGCAGGGATTCCTCTTCATTCCCCCCCGCCGGGGTCCCCTCCCCGCTCCTCCAGCCTCCCCTCCCCTGCCCCCTACTTACCAGCTTGGAGTTCAGGTCCAGCTTCCTGCTGCAGCGGGCAGGGACTGCCTGAATCGCTGAAGCTCTCTGAATCTTTTCTAAATCGGTTCAGAGAGCTTTGACTCAATTTGAACCTTTTAATTGGTCCCCTGATTTGATTCGGGTTCAGAGATTCAGCCACTGAAACGGGCTGAATCTCCTTCGAATTGATTCAGCACCCGAAAGCTTCTCACAGCCCTATTGTTTACACTGTTGTTGGCAGTGTATTGCACATTAATGGTGCTACTGTTGACACTGTCTGTCGTGTATTGCACATTAAATGACTTTGGGACATAGCAAAATAAAACCTGTCTGAGGTGTTTTAGTTTGCTACCTTAGCTGTCCTGTGCAGCTCAGGGGCTGTGCAGGCAGCAGCCCATTCAAGCAGGCTGCACTGAAAAAGGAGAGGGGACAACAAAAAAAAAGTAGTGAGTCTTATCTTCCCCCACCCCCCTTGCAGGGGGGCCCGGTGCTTCCCTCCACAGTTGCAGTGCACCCTGGGACTACCTGGGCTGGGTGCTTGTGGGTGGGTGCCACCTGGGGGGTGCAGCTGCTGCCACGGAGGGAAACACTGCTTCACCCTGCCCGCAGCTTAGAGACCACCCAGCCTGCTGGCAGCTCCCCCTCTCCCCTCCAGGTGCAAGAGAGGCAGGTAAGGATTGGCCCCGACCCTTGTGTACATACCAGAGGGGTTTACTTCAGTTTAAATTGAAGCAGGGTTTTTAAAAAGCCGCTGCTTCAATTTAGGGAAAAGTAAACTGAAGTAAATCCCTGTGGCATGTACAAGCAGCCTAAATCACATATTGTTTGTGTGGTTATGAATGTGGTTTACAGTAAGGTAAATACAGTGTTTTTGATGGGGGAAGGATTACTAAGAGGGAGGAAGGAGAAGGAAGGCAGAAAAATGGTTTCATCTTCTATTTCTCTTTCAATGTTATTTATAGAATACTTTTCCAAATGCCTAAAGCTGCACAACATTTCTCTAGCAAGCAAGTTATTTTTATATTAAGTGACTACAGATGCAAATTTTAGATGGCTCTCCTCACTTCATACAGCATGAGGACCCTATTTACTTGGTATTTATGCCCAGGCTATTTTAATAAATAAAATGCCTAGAACAAATACGAGAAAGGAACACACAATAGGGAACTAATATGTCAGTATTTTGGCTTATGCAAAATCAAACAAAATTGGATAAGGTTCAGTTCTTCTCATCACTAGCAGTGAGATGGTATATAAAGATCAGATCGAAAATAAAGACAGCTCTGCTTCCTCTTCCCACCGAGAGAATGTAGCTTTCTTAGAAGCATTGGCAAGGGGCTAGAAGACACAACTGCAAGCTGTTGCACAAAGACTGTAGTGGTTCCCCAAAACCCATTAACTGTGACATATAGAATAGGATATATCAGTCTGGTGTTACGGCTTCAGGCCCTCAGGTCCAGCCAGACTTCACCCTTCAATGTTCCCATACTGCCTAAGATAACTTCAGGAAGAAGTATGCAGTCTCAACTCACCCAGAGTACTTAGAGATGTATGTAGTACATCCTGATGCCAGGAAAAGCTATTGTAGTCTCTGTAATTGACACACAATGCCTTCTGTTTTAACATGCACTCAGTAGTGATGAGTATTAAAATCATCAGGGTAAAGCAAAACAAGCCTGAATCACAACTTCATTCCCAATGCCCTAATGAACATAGCTGGTAAGAATTCATCAGCAAAAAAGGGCGTCTGGTCCAGCAGAAGTGTACCGAGTGAATAGGACTTCTCTCACCATGAATTTGACCCCCCTCATGAAATGATGGAGAAATTAGTGACTTAATTCCGCATGCAGTTTAACCTGGAAATTTACAGATGCCAGGTCCCACTTGGAACTTTTGAAGCATTTTTTTAAATTGATCAGGGTAGCATATTTGGAAAATCCAACAGTGTCATGCTCTGTGTGGAGTCCAGCAGTATTCCTTAAGTGTACTGCAGTTAACTAGTTGATCCATAGGCAGACCTAATGAAATACTTAGCTGATTTTAATTAAACTCCTAAATGCCAGTACACGCAAGCAAATTTTTGAGCAGTGTGGATTAGAATTTCAGATTTTCCTGAATTGTGCATTGAATTCAGTAGACATAGTGACTGGCATCACAACTGTCTCTCTGCCTGCCAGAGATACTGATATAAGCTGTTATTATGTAACCATTGCTTACCCTGCAGTGATACAAGTGTAGAAAAGCTGTTACAATGCTAACCCTGTTTCATTTGGGTTAGGTTATCACTAGGGCGGCGCTAAAAAGCACCATTTTGTTTCGACTTCCGTTTTGCCATTTTGAAGGGATGATTCATTTCATTTCGAAGCACTGTTCTGTTTTGTTTTGTCAAAACTGTTAGGGTGTTTCAGTGTGTTTTGACATTTTGCCCATAGGCTATAATGGGGAATCATGAAAATGCCTATAACTGTCATTTCTTGCCTAATTCAGATGAAAATTTGCAGGGATGGTAGCCCCTTCTGAGGGCATGAGGCTTGCCATGTTTGAAGGAGATAAGTGCAGGGGTTTCTGGGAAACAGCACCTCAAACTGCTGAAAGCAAAACTCATGTCACTTGCCAGCAGTGGCAGCCTCCTGTCATCCCGCATGCAGATCTGGGGCTCCTAAGCTGGAAGAGATGCAACAGTTATAAGGCAGGCATACTTTGTAAAGTATTAATTCAGTTATTGTCTTCTAGAAAGCGCAACAAAGGTGGCAGAGAAGTCCTCAGAATATTTGTATACCTCTGTTGTGACTTTTACAAAATAGTTGTGTATGATTATAAAATAGTTATGTATAGTTATTTTCGGGGCATTGGGCAGTGTTCTGTTCAGCTACATGGTTATAACCTGCAAGGAGCTGCTGTGCCTAAATTGAGGAAGATGAAGAAGGATAGAAGCAAACACAGCAAGGTAAAACCAGATTTCTCAGCATCTCAAAAGAGCTGTATCACAACTAACAATAATCCTTTCACCAAGTTCTAATTCTGATACTTTAAGATAAATGCAGCCAGCAAGACTATGCAATAGCACTATCTTATGACTTCCAGTAATGCTATATCATTTTTTGCTTGTTGGAACAGTTTAGTAAACTGTAGATTGAAGTGAACTATGTTCATGGTACATCGGCTGTCAGTCACTTGGAACATTCTGGCTTGTTTGAAAACCACCATTTTTAGGATGTTAAAATATGTGCTTAATAACAGTTTTAAAATAATTCTGTCTTGTGTCCTCTGTTCATCTGTTTGTTAATTTTTCTTTTCTGTGCGTCTTTAAGACTGATTGATTATAACATGCATTAATAGTTTTGGCAGCATTATAACTATAAAAGAATCAAGAAACCTGAGAAAACATGGTTCATGCCAATATTTTTTATAGCTCTGTTTGCATAACTTATTTGAAACCCACTATACAGATATGAATATTTTTAATATTGCATTGCACACAGTCAGACTCAAACTGCACATTAAGGATAAAGGAAACCAAGAGAAGGCATAATATATTTCTGAACTGTCTAAAGTTTCAAGTTTTGTTTTGGAATAAAAGTTTCCAGTTCTAAAAGCAAAATATCCCCCTGCAACACTACTCCTTTTATCATAAAGGCGAATTCCAAGAACCAACCCTTCCACACATCTCTCCCAGACACACCCCCAAATCGACCCCCAACATGCACGAACTGTTGCGTGTGCATTCCGACCTGCTTCTTGTCCTTCCTTAAAATCATTTGAAGTAGTTTTTAAAATGTGATCTGTTCCCTCTAGGGGTGAGGTTTCCAAACTAAAAGAAACCTCAGTATCTCTCAGTATTCAAGAATAGGTGCTGGCATGGAAGAATCACTGTGGGCATTTATAAGTTGCGTGTGAAATGAAAAAATAAAATCTTGGTATCCCAGTCTAAAGGGAGACCAGACAGTGTGTCCTGTTCAATAACTGTTCCTAGGTGTTTGCTCTGTTATTAAGCACATAATTCTCAGGAAGCCCAGTTGTCCTCTGTTTAGGAAAGAAAGCCCTTTCTCTCATCCTACTGAGCAAACTCCTGATATTTTCAATGAGATTGAGCTACTTAGTGCCAACTTTTTAAAAAAGGCTGCAGAGCAATTAGTGGTAAAAAACTTGGCTAGGAGGAGTGAATGAAGTTAAAATAAGATTGAGATGAGGATTTGTATGTATTAGTGAGACACGAGTCCCAGAAAAGGAAGCGTGGAGGAAAGGGAAGATTGCTAAAAGGAGCTGCTGTTCTGGCTTTCTTGTGGTGCTAAGTTCTCTCATATATTCTGATGCATCTGCATGGCTCATCCTCTTAGTAACTTAGCTGGTACATCCTCAGGGATCCACATTTGTTCCACATAAAACTTCTATTTTAACTTTCCAAAGTAGCTTGTCCTTAGAAAGAGCTTGGGGGTAAAATAATGCTTCCCCTGTGATGCAAGTCAATATGAATGATTTTAGTCTAACAGTAGCTGCTTAACAGTGAAGAGGCCAAGCCACTTTTCCTCACCTTCATTTCTTATCTCTTTAATGCACAGACTTACTCTTTAATGCACAGGCTTACTCTAGCAAGGATCAGTCGGGATGGGGCGGGGTGTTGCTCACCCTGTTATTCAAGCCATTGGCCACTGGAGGGAGCAAGACTAACGTCGGAGCTGAATTTCTTTTGCCATGGGTGGGTTGAAAATAACTGATTCCCTGGTGCACTTGTAGTTCAAAAATGACGCTGCATTCGTCAGTTAGGAGGATATAAGCTTAATAGCTATGCTTTTTTATTTTTCTTTTTGTAGGTTAATTCAGTAAGAACAGGAATGGGGAAAAAGTGCGTTGTTCCAGTGTCTTGTCCCATGTCAGCTGCATTAACTCCTGGAGTTTCACCATCCATGCCAGTGCCTATGCCAGGTACTACTCTTTCTGGCACAGTAACACCTTATGTGATGCCTCTTTATCAATATGGAGGAGTTTTCCCTACACCAGTTTATGGAATACAGTGGTCGGGAACAACAGCACAACCTGGGATTGTAGGTGGTCAGAGCATTGCACAGTTCTCGGCTCTTGGCAAAACTGGCTTGCAGATGTATCCAGTGTCCCTGCAGCAACCTGCTGCCAGTCCACCTGGCCCTAACATGAGAATGACATAGCTTTGTTGCCTTTTGATAGCTAACAATGATGTTATGCTATGTAATGCAGAGTGTTTGAGCCTATAGATGCCATATATGTTTGAAGAGGTATGGTTCTACTGCTGGCACCCAGTTCAGGCTAATAGCGTACACAGCCATATACTGCATCAAGCAATCACTGTGAAATGTTTTCACAAAAGGTAGTTTGTTTGTTATGGCAATATTTGCTTATATTTCATTGCTGAAGACACTTTATTATGTTGTGTTCTGGTGTTTTACACATGCAATCTTTAAAGTTAATGTACTTGAATTGATGATCAGAAAATTGTACTAACCCCTGCAGGAGTACAGTGCCTTGAATTTAAGCTTTTCAGTTCCAGCTGGAAAGAGATATACAAATATTTGAAAGGTGTATTTTATTTACAATCTGCTTGTGAGTTAATTTTTTTTCTTTGCAAAAATCCTGAAAGTTTACAATTGAAGCTCTCTACCAGTTTTGTTTTTCATTTTCTACTGTAAATGCTTTTATTTTAATTGGTGGGGGGAATTAGAATTTTTGAGGCTTTTAAAAAGTTTGCAAGGGGGGGAGGATTCAATGGGGACACTGATCTCAAGTTTATTTTGCATTTGTACAGTGACTAATGAAATATGCATTTTAAAATAGGAGCATTTACAGGAGCAAGGAAAGTAAGTTGTATATAAGAACAGGTAATAGCTTTGGGCAGTGCAATTCATTCTGTTATGCAGGTGTTGGTAAAGTTGTTGCAGGTGACAACTTATTTTTGTAACAGGGAACTGGCAGACAAATACTACTTTTAGTTCAACAGCAAATTTGATTACATTTTCTTTCCCTTGATGGGCTTGTGTAGTTCAGTTAAATTACAAATCCACGCATGTTTCATAAGTGAAAAACCTAACTGAAGTCTTGATTATAGGAGAACCCATCTCCAGGTTACTGTAAGAACTATGTAACTACAGTACTTGCATGTATGCTGCCTTCGATTCTATCGGTGATACTGGTTAAAAATGGTGTTTTGTCACTGAAGTGATAACAGTGTGCACACTGAAATGGAATAAAATGTGAAATTATTTCTTTTTTTCTTCCTTGACCAATGAATCCTTCAGTTCTGGTGTCTGACCACATCTTGTTTGAATTTTTAAAAATTTTTTAATTAAGTTTGCACTGTAGGTAGCATGGACACCTCTTCTGTTTGAAAGTTGCTTTTTTTGTCCATTTTACTGTGCATAGAATCTACATCTTCACCTCTCAGTCTAAAGGCACGAGGTAACCACTGTAACTGATTTGCTGATGGTAAGTTACATTTTACTAGAAAGCACTAAGGGAAACCATTATGGGCACTGGTAACAAAACGTTACAAGGTCAAATTTGAAGGCACGTTGCTCTATATCTCTTTACTGCAATGACATTTTATACTATCTGCTGAAGGGCAGAGATGTCTTGTGCTGCCAAGCTGTGAATTGTATAGTTTATTGTACTTTGAGCATTATAACTGTCTAAATTATTTTGTTTGTACCCTTTGAATATATTATTTCATCAATTCAGTTAGAATTGAATTTTATAGACAATTTTGCAGAGTCTTCTGCCTGGGCAAGATACTTAATGTAGTAAGAGATTTCTGTTCTCTGTAACATGTACCTTTAATTTGTTTGGGTTTTTTGTTTGTTTTTTTTAGATTTATGTCTGTATGCTTCATGAGCAAACATGGAAAATATGTTCTCACACCATTTCTCCTTCAGCTTGCACTGAATCTTACAGTTTGTCGCTATTGCCTGTTGTATAGTCCATCCCTTGTATACTGACGAAGTCAGTGGCACTAAGAACCCCAAGAGATTGTATATATTAAAGAAAAATAAACATTTTGTGCTTGAAAACTGTGTGAGAAACCTAGTGTTTTCCTACAACTTTGGATTTTGTTGTTCTCTAGCTGTACCAGGGAACTCTTCCAAGGTGTTAGTGTTTTTTCTCCCCAGTCCTGTTCCTTTGCTTACTTTGAAGGAGCAAATGCAGCCTTCACTGGTTCTCATCTGCTGCCTGTAACTGACACTACCCAAAACCTGCAGCAGTAGAAGGGAGACTACATTCAAGAAGTCTGCATAGTGCACACAGCTCTGCACTCCTGTTTAATACATCTGACTTGCTTCAGTGTTTCTGGTGCTATATTATACAAGACTATGGACATGTAGCCACATGAAGCCTTGAGTTGGTTGTCATAAGTGAAAATGTACCACCAGCAACACTAAGGAGAACCAAGAGGACACAAGAGCTTTGGTGTGTGATGGAAAGTGGTGATTTAATTAGAGGGAACCTCTCATGATAGTGTACCAAGCATCCCTTTTTAACTCTCAGCCCTTGCATGACAAGACAGACAGAAGTCAGTACAGATACTTGAAGTTGTAACCATGCAGTAAGCATGGGGTCAGGAGACTCATGCTCTGTAGATGTAGAAGAAGGGCAGGAACTCTAGAGCTTTTGGTTTTC
Organism: Crocodylus porosus; assembly: GCF_001723895.1. Classification (NCBI taxonomy): domain Eukaryota; kingdom Metazoa; phylum Chordata; order Crocodylia; family Crocodylidae; genus Crocodylus; species Crocodylus porosus. Next base: position 25,902,206 of record NW_017728917.1, read on the forward strand.
CTATCTCTCTCCTGCCTTCCAAATTCTATTTAGTTTCATATGCATACATAGCAGCCCTCTATACACCATTGCTTTCTTCTTTCAACACTAGAGAAAAGGAATGTTTGCTGTACTACATCTCCTGTGTGTTCAAAAAGAGCCAGCAATGCAATAGTTATAAATATAATTTGATCCAAATAAATTAATGTAGCCATCGAACCAGAATTTTGAGTCTGTGGCATATGCTGTAGCACTGCTTCCTGAATACACTTAAAAAGGGGGGTTGTGGTGGATCTTTCTGAAATACTGTACTTGAGAGAGGACTAGAGCTCCAGACTTGAGTTGGTTTTTTTGTTTGTTTGTTTAATGTATATAATATCTCTTTATTTTGATTTGCAGGTAGTCGCCCCAGATTGAGATCTTTCTCACTGCTATGGGCGGCTATGTCTGGTCATGCTGAACAGTATTGTGGTTTAAGCAGTAAATAAATAAATAAGTGAAGAAATGCAATTAAGTGAGACTACTTAGAGGAAAAAGTGTGAGCAAGTGTGCAGAATCAGGCTATTATCTGTATGTTCACAGCTTTTAAAGACGAGGAGAACTTTAGGATCATAGGAAAGTAGGGCTGAAAGGGACCTCACAATGTCCCTCCTTTCCTATGGTCTTAAAGTCCTTCTTGCCTTTAAAAGTTATGAACTTACTGATAATAGCTGATTCTGCTACACTTGCTCACACCTAGCTATGTAGTTTCAATTAACTTAATTTCTTCGTTTTAAGTACATCCTACATGAATATTGAATGCTGGCCATGTTCTTTGTGCATGTGTCATACCCAACTAGGAACTTCTCCAAAATCTCTTTATTAGTTCAAGTTTCTCACAACAGTTAATTATGGGTAATGGGGGAAAATTAAAAGAATATTCCTCATATTATCTGGTTAGCTGTATGTATTTATGTAAAGCCTGTGCATGTAATTGGTGGGAAAGGTTGCAATGCCCATAACAGACATGATACAAGCCTGGCTGCAGTTGCTTATAACTTTTTCCTGTTTTCACCAGTTCAACCTGAAATTTTCCCTGTCTAAGATTAAATTCTTGCCAGATTTCACACACAACAGGTTAACTATTTTGAAGAACAAGTTTAGTGGAATATCTGTAGGGGGATCATGTGATTGAACTGCTCAAATTGGCTGTATCTCCATCATCTGGAGCAGGGACTCTGGATTTGACAGTGCTTGCTCTGATGTCAGAGATTTGCAGTTTGCCAAATCTTGTCAGATTATGAGCCCCTGGAGAATCTCCATTCACATGTTGAGCAGAGACTTGTTGGCATTGGGCAGCTAAATTCTCAGAAGTCTTTATCGGTACTGAATATTATCTGTCCCCTCAGAACTGCTCTGTGATAACCACTCTGTGTGTGGACATCCCCATAAAGCAAGTGAGGATTGATTGGTTGCAGGAAACTTAGCCCGGTTTTTTGCAATTGCTCCTCTGTGATGTTGGGAACCATCTTGTCCCAGACATCAGCTGAAAGGTAGAAGACATTCTCCCATGGTTAGACAACCAGGAGCAGGAGCGGGGAGGAACTATTACAACTGGGGAGATGCAGAAGAGAGAAAGGTAGAGGCTCTATCAAACGAGATAGAAATAGGTGTTCAAAGGGGGTCTGCAGCAGGGAACTAGTGAGCAGAAGGTGAGGGGTGGGACCATGTGAGGGGTGGGGGCAGAGGCAAGAGTGGGAAGAAAACAGAAGGCTAGCAGCAAGAAAGCTTAAGGGCCTGAGCTAGAGAAGGAAGCATAGGAGCAAAAGAAGACAGGCTGTGAAGGGGGATGGCAGAAGGGTCTGTAAGCATTAGATGGACAGGACTTCAGACTGAACCTATTCCTCCTGAATTCCAGTATTCCTTTGCTGTCAGCACTAGCACTTTTGGCAAAATATTCAAGTTGCATCTGAATGCTTATCTTGCTGGAGTCATCTGACCCCAGCTGAGCTCCTGCCCCTTGGGCAGGGGGCTAGACCCAATGATCTTGTGAGGTCCATTCCAGCCCTAATGTCTCTGAAATCTGCATTTCCTCCCTGCCCCCAGCCCCCGCTTTAGTGGCAGATCCCTGTAGAACCCTACCAATTATGCTGTGTTGGGAGGAGGACAGTATTGTGGATGTGAAATTCCCAGCCCTTCTGAGGACTTGCAAGAGGAGCTGATAGGAATCTCAATGGTGGATTTTTTTCCATGTTTCTTGTTTTAAAAGGCTAAACACTATGTGAAAAGAATTTTTAGGTCACACCATTAGGCCCTCAGCAGTTAGAAGATTGCGTCACCTTAATTTGGCCTGCCCATGATGCATGCATTGAGTTGTACCTCATTGCACCATTCCCTAGCTTTTTCGGGGCCAGTGCTGCTTTTAGGGCTCAAGACGGGCCTGCTGTGGAAATGAATGAGGACTGTGCAGGGCAGCAAGACAGTGCTGTAGGATCCCAGTCTCATTTGTTGCGGAAGTTGGACAGTGTTGCAGGAATGAGGCTGTGGGATAAGAAAAAAAAAGAAAGGGTTTTATGGTGAAGACAGATGAATGGTAACAGAAAGCTGGACTTGTGCAGCACAGTAAGTACTAGAGTGCCACTTGATTAGAAATAGATGTGTTTGCATTCCTTCACTGTCTACTGTGTGGTTTCTTGTAGTTCCCTAAAGCATCTTGTGCTAGCTGCTGTCAGAGTCTAGATACTGCTCTAAATGGCCAGCTTGGCAATCTGTTCCTACATAATACTAGTACTTTGCCACAGTGTCCTTAGGATTTAGTCCAGGTAAAACAGCTGCTAACGTTACAGGCTTGTATTTTGAGACCTTAAGAGTGTTATAGATTTCATAGACATTAGGACTGGAAGGGACCTTGGAAGATCAAGTCCAGCCCCCCACCCAAAGGGCAGGAAGTCGGCTGGGGTCATAGGATCCCAACAAGACTAGGATCCCCAAGTCTCTCAAATGGGAGATTACCTGGTGAAGTAATGTAGTTTCAAACATTCCAGCCCCCCTCCCCACCTCCAGCATAGTGTCCTCGATTGAGAAAATGAAAGTAAGCATTAAAACTGCAAAACAAATTCATAGACACAGAACAGAATCAACCAATAGAGCATGTGTGCTGTTGCAGTCGAATTAGTGATGGTCCTTCCCAGTTTTTTTGGGAGGTGGCCTGTGGGGGATTCTAATTAGATGTCTGTTTTGTAGTGTAATGAGTGTGGTGGGACTTCTTCCTCCTCAAAATAAGCAGGGGTTTCAGGTTGTGTTCAGGAAGTTCAGATGCCAGTTGGGCAGATTAGTATAAGCATGGCAAAAATCTGTTGAGTACCTGGCTCCTTGCCAGCCAACTACCACCTGTCAGTTGGGTGCACCTTATTGGAGCCATTGGCTTTGAGGCAGATTTTTACAAACTAAATGCATTAAGGCAGAGTCCCCAGTAATAACTTGTACAGTTTCTTGCATCCTTTTGACTCCTTTTCTTTCCCCTTCATTCTCAGATTTATGGCTGCATTTGTAGAATCTAATACAAGGTGCTTGGAGAAGTGTGTGTGTGCACAAGAGAGAGAGATGGGGATGAATTGTGTAGCAAGCCTTTTACATAGGAGGGAAACAAATGTTTTACTGGTCACCAATGAATACATGTCTTGCTGTGCGTGTGAAATAATGCCAACCAGATGGGGGTGGGTTGGCTTGGTACTAGAATTTTTCTTGTAGGTCTCTGGCAGGGATGGTCACCCTGTGGCAGGCATGCCACAAGTGCTACTGTACCTGGCACGCCAGGGAGGGGACATGCAGCACAGTGGCACATAGGACAAAGAACAGAAAGCAAAGCCATGGATTGAATAGAGAGCAGATAGGGCAAGGGCAGCGGCTTAGGCTGGCACTCGGGTAGGGTGCGGGGCTAATTTTCTGCTAAACAGGCTCCCCACCCCCCCTTCCCCACCCCCCACCAACTTATGGAATTGTTTCTTGGTATGCTTTTCTGGAGCGAGGGGTTATATTCTGACTCTGTCCTGTAACTTTGAAGCCAGATTATTATGGAACTCCCTGGGCTCCCTCTGATTGAGGATTAGCATAAGGTTCTTGGTACTCTTGCTCCTTGGGATTGCTTCTGGATGGACTTGAGTCAATCAGCTTCCTCTCCTGGGGCTGACTACCAAGTAGCCCATATGTGCCACTTCATGTGACTTGTGGACTGATGTTCCTTGAGAACAGTTACCCTCAATAGCTACTTTTCAGTGGTGCAGTTGCTACCCTCTTTCACCTCTTTGATCTGCTTCACTCTGTTATCTTTTCTGTGTGCAGAGGACAATTAGTACCTGCTTTTCAGTTCCAAGAAACTAGGTTTCATTTTCTTACTAATGCATATTGATTAATCAGGAAAGCTGGTGTCAGGGTAGTAAATTTTGTCAGCAAGGAATTTTGTAACTCCAGGGAACCTACTATGGAGTCAAGGTGCTATTGGTAAATAAAGCCATTGTAAATAATAGTTTGTTTGGGATTCAGTCTTGGCTGTCTCAACAGCTCTGGCATTTATAGCATTAGATAATCACCTGGCATCATTTTATGAATTAACTGGTCCCCCTTTCTTTTTCCAGTGTGCTAGCTATCATGTATTGGAGGTGTAGTTGCTATACTGGATCAGAAAGCTGATAGAGCTTTTTTTCCCTGAAGTGCTGTACAGACTAAAGGCGTTTTAAAGCATTTGGAACATTTTATATGCAAAACATTATCAAGCTTTAGGTTTGCTGTGATAACTGTGCAAACACTGTGCACGTCAGAGAATCTTCTAGCAGTGTTTGGTTAATCTGTGCTCTAACAGTGAAAGCCCCATGATAGGTTGCTGGTGATTTCAGTCCTGGTAAGTGAGAAGAACTCGGATTCATTTACCTTGATGTGCTGCTAGTTTGTGGATTTGCTGGCACACGTCCAACCTGTTACTGTAGTCACACACCGGAAATGGCTGTTTGTTGGAGTGATCCCGTGATGTGTGAGGAGTGTCCAGGGTAGACTTCTACTGTGTGAGAAGAACAGGTTGTCATGTCTTGCTCTTCATCATTAGAAACTTACTTCAAGTTGTTTGATCAGTCCCATAATAATGAGCGTTGGCTAAAATGGCTTTTGTATCATGTGATTCAGGGCAATAGAGAGGATTTTGAGTAGCATAATCTTGCTGATAGATGCAAAGAAACATCACAGTGAGGATCATGCCTTTAGCATCATTTAGGTGCAAGCACAAAGGCCCAGCACTTGGCTTCACTGAGGGTCTGCTTTAGGAGTTTAGGCTTAACGAATTGATTTAAAATGGGTGATGTTTTCTTGCTCAAGCAAAAATGATATTAAGGCTGCCTGCAAGTACAAAAAGAGTGTGTTTTATTTACTTAGTTATTTTTATGGTAAAGTTTCCATCTGCCTTTTAGGTTAGACAGAGATCAGCACAGTAGCATGCCAGAAGTGGTGACGTGATCTGTATTTGGTATGCTATTTGCACAGCATTTTCTGTTAAAGACCAATGGAAAGCAGGTAAATTGCAGTACTGACTAAAGCTTTCCCTTACCTGTGGACCCACTAGGTGCCTTCATCTTGCACCTTGACTGTGCATCATGGAAGTCGGTGGGAAATCATGGTGAATTTATCTTGTATTCTGTTACAACGCACGTCTAAAACAGCATTTTGTAAGAGACTATTGGAGTGCTGGCATAGTTCAAACAGCTAACCAAATTACCATAGGGAATGAAGAAGAGACTACTTTGCAATGGATTAACCCAACAGGAAGTGAATGTACTGCTGCAGATCATATATGAAGCAGGGCAAATATGTTCTAAAAGATTATTTAGCTTGCTATTGGGGATTTCTCTTTCACTTTAGGACTGATACCTTCTTCAAAAAGCAGAGTGTTTACTTCATGGGCGACTGGTGCCTCCTGAGTGGGGGGGGGGCACATGCTGACTGGGAGGTCCCCCAGTGGCCAATCCCACTGACCAGGGAGGGGGAGGCCCCATGGCTGATCTCACTCATCAGAAATCGGCCACGCCACTTTCGGAAATCCTGCATCCACTTCCGGAAGCAGCACAGCTGCTTTTGCTGGTGGCTCCGCTCCCTGGCCAGCGCACTCGGGGGGGGCACCAGCACTCCCACCTGACCACCCGTCTGTCGCCTAAACGGAGCACAGCCTGATGGCATGCACTAGTGCTCTCAGGGGGTCCGTGTGCACCCCCTACGCATTGCCAGTGGTTTACTCGATTCTTCATCCAAACTATTGGCACTTACTGAATATTGTGTGAAACGTAAGCAGTACCTCCCCTATTTTTCCATGGTAAGGACAAGGTTTTAGGTTTATTTGAATTACCCATACCTCCAGACTGTTAATAGGAAAGTATTCAGCTGTTGCAGTCTCCTGCAGAGATTTCAGGCTGGCTTCAGAACTGGAAATTGTTCTTGGGCATAGGCTTAAGTGGTGGGTAAAGCAGGCAGTTGGGAGTCTGGAGATATTGTATTTGATGTCATAACTGATTTGTTACGTAACCTTGGGCCAGTTCCATAACTTCACTGTGTCTCAGTTTTTGTAAAATGGAGATGACAATGTTCATGCATATTTCATTAAAGCACTATGGATTGGGAATAATGGCTGAGAAGGCTATTGTTTAAGAGCTGTGGGGGATCTAGGTAGTTGCAGAACTGACTTCAATCAAAGGCTAACAGTCACAGTCAAGACGTGATGCTACTAACTTTTAAGTGGGTGAACCATGTGAGCAGGCAGGCCAGGGTAGCTGATGTGGGGAAAGAAGAAGGGTGTCATTGGATTTAATATTAAAAATCATGGGAATCAACAAGTCTTGTATCAAACCTCATCAGCATTGTATATCTGTTTAAGACAGTAGTTCTTGATCTTTTTTAGACCCAAACCCACCCCCAATTAGTTTTAAGGCACCATTCAAAAAATGCCAGCTCTTAATTTCCCCTTTTTCTGACTACAGAAAAGTAATGAGCAAATCTTCTGTTGCAGAGCACTCTGAAAGACCAGACTAGGTTAGGATGTTTTAACGTGATAGAATCCCATTTGAAATATCTGGCTTTACTTCGTGAATCACATTTGTTCACCTGGAAGTGCAAACGTTGTGTGGGATTCCAAAGGTCCCTAGAAAGGATCTCAAGGCACCACAGGGTGCTACAACACCCTAGCTGAGGATCACTGGTCTAGGAGATGCTTTCCCCTTCATCGTTCTTCTTTTCTTTGCCCTAAAGAGCTTACAGTCTTAAAAACTTTATTTTACGGTGAAAGAGTCTACCAAACTCTGTATTTTATAAACCATACACACTCAGATCTCATAAGCAGTGTGAACATCTGTGACCTAGATGGGAGGACTTGAGTGCACTTTTTCTGAGGGCTGCCAGGACAATTCACCTGAGCCTGTGGCAGATGTTATATATGTGGAAGCATGATGGGGAGGGATGGAAAATGGTGCTGCTGCTTGTGTTGCTCCCCATTCTCCTTTTAAGTGCATGATATGAGCTGATTTTGATGGTCATGGTTTGAAATTATTTGAATGGGGCTCCAGGTACTGTAAAGTTGTATTATATATACCATCCTGCCATCTTCTGTACGAGGAGAGGGAGTCTATACCAGTACAGGGGGGCTGTTCATCTGTTGTATTTTGGAGCCCTGAGCTTGCACTTTCTGTACATCCCAGGCCTTAGGAAAGCATGGGCTTGATTTATTTTCTTCTAAAAAAATGTAGGGTCCGTTTGGATAGTGTAGCTAAATGTGCAGCTGCAGGAAAGACCTTGCACAACAATGCTAATTCATCATTTGTGAGGCAGGCTGCAATAATGTGTAGTGCACAGTGCAAGCTGTTTTCTGCTGATTGAAAGCTCTGGTGCTAACCTCAGAATCCTTTGAGTCGCATGCCCCACCTAAGGCTGTGGTTCACATGCTGACACTAATTCTGGACACATTTCCTGGGTTTCCCCATTTTATTATTGTCTGTGGAACTGGAAATCTCCCAGCCTTTGTGATGTGATATGAAAATGTGGAGAAGACAATAGGATCAAAGTCGCACCTCAAACTACAAGCCCCAGTTTGAATGGCTCTGCAAGGTGCCTTAGATTTACTTGAACACCCTTTTATATCAGTGCCTTTAAACATCTTCATATTAGAGAGTCTTTAAGTGTGGCACAAATGGATGTTGTTTACCTCGCAGTTCATTTCCTGTTTTTGTAAGGTGCCTAACATATCCATGGCAGATAGGAAACCTCACTAGCGCATGCCTCTCTTGCCAGATGGGTCTGTAATCTTATGTGGTGGCTTATGTTTTTTAGATTCTGAAAATGAGACCATCGCTGAGTGACACATGGCCAGCTCAGAGGCAGTGCCAAGCACACGGTCCTACTTCAGCTAAGCGGGAGGAAGAGGAAGCTGTGAAATGATGTCGTGCAAGCAATTCTGTACTATTCTGGTCCGCTCGTCACAATTTTGTAACTTCTTTCTAAGCATTTTTTATTGAGAGTTGGAAATACAGAAATGTTATGCAAAAATAAAGGAAAAATATTTTGGGGGAAACAGATTTCGGTCAAAAATGGTTCTCTTCTCTCAAGTCCTAAGAGCTGAGGTGCTGGGAGCAGTCTTGGGAGATATCAGAGTGGGAGATATCAGACTTATGTTTGAATTCTTTCTGGTTCATGGTTAATGGTAATTAAATTAAGTCTTTTCCAAAAGGGAACATTAAATTTGTTCAAATTCCATTAGAACCAGAATACATTCCTGCTTCAATTTCTCCCAATCATAAAGAGAAGTTCTTAAAGATAATGTTCTGTTTTAAAGCTGATTAAATCCAATAAGGGAAGCCCACAGAGACTTCACTGGATAGTAAGCTTGTTATTTGTCATTTCTTTTTTATTGACTTCAGCTGCATTTTCTTGCCAGAGTTAAATATGGTTTTCAAGTCTCTTAATTTTAAATCTGAAGTATTCTATGAAAGAGTCAGTAATTGGAGAAATTCTTAAAGGACTTTAAAGTGCCTTTAACATAGAACAAGCTAAAATTATGTGGTGGGTGATTTCTTTTTCATGATTCACTGAAGGCTGATTTCAGCTAAGGTGATGTAGAAGTGAGTTTGTTACAATCTCATGAGTAATCATTCACTGTAAATAACAAATTTAGTGTTGGCTTTCCAGCACTTTAATTAGGGAATGGGAAAAAGTGCTGGGAAGGCTACTGTTCTTAGACCCCAGACTTTCAGCCTTCATCTGCTCTGTAACCAAAGGTTCAGTTGTTTTAAATCTAGATGCAAGAAAAAACAACAGTCCCATGGTCTTCCCACTCCTCCTTTGTGCTACCACAGAAGTGCAAAGTCCTATTTCCCCACAAAGCTGCTTTACTGTCTCCTCTCACAAGTCTTGGAGCCTGGCATAGTGTTTCATAATTGTTTGCTTGCCACATCTGTCCCTTCTAGGCCTCAGTTCAAAACAATAAAATTTTATTTTCTTGTCATCATTCACCAAGTCACTGCTTCCTTAAATCCAAGCTATAGCTTGTCAGATTTTTTTTGTCTAATGCACACACATGAAGTAAGAATAGCTTGAGAATCCAGAAAGTCTAAGTCATTCATTTAAATCAACCTGACCTAATTAACTTAGAGCAATGAACTATTATGTCCAAATACTAGACTGATGGGGATGAAAAGTTAAGTGTCAAATCAATAATTTGTGTTATCCTAATGTTTAACTACTGTGTCACTACCACAATCCACATATAAAAGAATGAAAGCTAGTCTGTTGCACACATCAAGGAGCTGATAAGATAATGTAGCCTGCTTCTATGTTGAACACACTGGGCAGTCTACACATGCATTAATGTGCTGTAATTATGGTGCATTAAGTTCGTACTGTTTTCATGTGCTGCAGGGGTGAGGGGGAGGCAATGCTTTCAGTTAGAGCGGCTCCGAGAGTATCTGTCCCCACACTTCGAAATAGTGGTGTGAGCACTTGAACCAGCACTCATCAAACAAGCTTTGGTTCAAGCATCCCCACAGGTATTTTGAAGCACAGGGATACTGATGCACAAGATGCAGGAGGCTGCTGGCAGAGCCGTCCCTAGGGTACGGAGAATTGGGGCAGCCGCTGCCGTGCCGCGGAGCTGGGTGAAACAGCTACAGCCTCTTCTGTGGGGCCCACCTGGAGCTGGCAACATAGCCCTGCACCGCAGAAGAAACATGGAGACCCCCCTCATTTGTGGAGGATTAGGATTGGCTCTGGCTGCTGGAGTCTAGTAATTACCATGTTCCTACAGACTCAATTAATTGCTGTAATTACAACATGTCGGTACACTTCTGTGCTTGTGTATAGGCACTCTGAAATAACAGGTACTAACTTAATGCGCCATAGTCAGTGCTACTGCAAGGTAGCACTAGCGCACATCTTCTAGGTGTTACTAATGTGGCGTAGACTAATGTGATAATGCGCAGTAGAATTAGCATGGCTTTCACCATGATATGCTAATACACAGTAGAATTGGTCTACTGTGTTTCTAGGATCTTGTGTAGACATGGCCTGTGACTGGCTTTAGGCCTCTGCATGCGAGCAAGATGAGGTGTGACCTGTTTTCCACTGGGAGTATGTAGACCCAGGGAAGTCTAACGTGTTTCTTTACATCTCTTCTGATTCTGACCTTGACTTCTCCCCACCCCTTAGACATCAAGTAGAGTGAGTAAAACCTCTGCCATACAGTTCCTCCAATTCATTGTAAGCGTGGGAACTGCCAGCACATTCCATGCAGATGAGTGTCGCTTCGCTGACGTGCCTTTCAAGGGATGACTCTCTGTTCCAGTGATCATGATAATGGATCACTTTGCAGTAACCTAGGTGAGGATTTTTATTTTTAAAGGTTTTAAGAAAGCCCTTCCCTCGCTGAATCTCTTCAGCACCTTCCATCTACTCCCATATTTGGAGAACACTGGTGGGTGTCTTAGAGCTCAGTTCTTTATATGTACCTGTCCTGTATCTTCCCTCAGATGTAACCCTTTTTATTCCCACACTAGCCTTTTGTACCCTTCTTCATGGCTTCACTGAGCTAAATGAGTCTTCCTCAAACTCTCATAAGAGACCCTGGCCAAGTATCTCTGGAAGAGCAGGGACATCTTTTCAAATAGATCATTAGCTTTTATACATCAGGATGACTACAAAGGGCGAGGGAGACCACCAAGTTTTTCCTGCAGTAAGCTTTTCAAATGTAGCTCACATTCGTTGTTTTTATGACAGTTAAAAATATATATATTTATATATATATAATATAATTTATATATATATATGTTAAATGCTAACTCAGTGCAGCTGAGTTTGTTCAAGTTGGGATTTTTAAGAACTGTTTTCTGAGAACCCAGCACCCCAGGTATTTCTGTCCTGGATCGAGCAAACTGAATATTCTCCCATGCATTAAGTTGGCATTCTTGGTTTACAGTTCATTTAAAACATTTCCTGCATCTCGCATTGAAATATTTAGTTTCAGTAAATAATGAGCCTCAACTTCTCAGCTGCTCGAGACCTGCCTATAATATAAAAAATGCTTTACATCAATAGCGGACTTCAGAAGCGAAGCCATTCAGAAAGCCAACATATTATACCAACTGCAGGAGGTATAAAAACAATTAGGTGCTTGCTGTAGCAGCCGATTCCCACACTTCACCACTTGAGTCCCAGAGGAGCATGTGGTTTTTATTTCACTATCACCAGCACTTGAGGTAATTTCCCACAGCTTGATGCCCTTCCCCATCTGTATCTCAGTAACTGGACAAATGTGCTGTTTCATGTTTTCTCATGAGTAACACTTCCTGAATCATGAATATTATCAAAATCCATATTCACAAGTATGGGCATTACAGGAGTGAACACAAAAAATGACTGAAAATTAACTTGGCACTGAAAAAAAAAAAAGTCTCATTCCTGGTCTATGTAAAAGGAGTCGAATCCTGTTTTTCTTCAGGTGGGGTGAAAATAAACTGTGCTGCCTGTTAGGTGCATTTTAATGGCCACTGAGGCAGCATGGTTCAGCCGTTGGAGAGCAGAGGCTGAGTCAGGAGACCTGTGCTCTACCCTGACCTATCTTTGTTTCACTGTGGGCACATCTACACAAGATGCTGTGATACAGTAGCAATGAGCTACTGCACCATAGCTCATTGCTACAGTGCTGTTGTGTCACTAGGCATGAACTGTGTTGGCGAATCTACAGCACAGTAGCAACAGCCTACTGTGCCATAGCACTTAAAGAAACACTCCATGCAGTGATGGTATTGCTCAGTAATGCCAGTTACTGTGCCATCATTTAGTACTTGGTTAAGCAAGTACTAAAGGACTGTGCAGTAACAACTGCAGTCTGCTGCTCATGTTGTGTGGCCAGTGACACCAAACAAATCAGTTATCCAAGTTGCCCCTCTTCCCACCAAATGGCATAAGAAGCATAAATACCAGTAGCCCTTTCCAAATGCCAGCTATTTGTTTTCACTGGCAAAACAAATGCTTAGCATCCTTTGCTACAACAGGTATAGAAGACCCTTAGATGCCTGAACTAACTTTTTTCCCAAAACACTCCCCATTTTAGAAGCTACAATGGCATCTTTGGATGGTTTCCTCTGGGTTACCATGCTGTATTGAAGCCCAGCATTTTTACATTTATTTGCCTCTTAACAGCAAAAACAAGATGATATTGGCAAGGTCTTTTGAGTACAGAAGATGAAGGAGACTTACTTTGGGATGGGGATGTGGGGAGGAGAGGGTTAGTTTGAACTAAGAGACCACCAAAACATAACCAGGTTCCACCTGGAGGTGGGGAAGGAAAGTTATCAAAAGTACTACTCGCAATACCCAGGGTAAGTACCTAAATACCGCTCAGAAATCCCATTTGGTAAGTGTTGCTCCCGTTTGGTCAGAGAGAGACTCCAGAGTGTCTCCATTTTGGTCATTATCCATCAGGTTCATGCTGAAAATAATGTGAAAAGCAAGTAATAGTTTTAAGATGAGTAAAAGTCCATTATGGGGCCTGAAAGACTCCTACTCACTTCCATGTTTACAGTTCAGCCTTAAATGCGTCACCCTGCAAAGAGGCAAGATGTGGGAGGGCAGACTGGGCCTATGACTGTATAGAAGGAATGCCTTACTATTTCTTCAGTCCACGTGTGTGTATGTGTATGGATAAATGGATGGATTTGTATCTATAGCTAATATATACCTAACCTACTTCTGTAAATGCATCATATAACCAAAAATGCTAAGGGCTCGCTTGCTTAAGTTGCTCATACAATGTGATTGCACATGCAAGCTAATAATAAGCATCTCCACTGTGCTTTTTTACTGCATGTGCACCCATGGGAATACTTCCAGCAACAAGAATCTGTACATATTGTCAGCTGTGTGGTCTGGGGAAGCTGTTTATGAAAAAGGCCATGTGGCCTGTGACTGATGCTTAAATCTGGACTGCTTTGCAAGGGAAGGCATGCTTATTAGGCCTTAGTTTCTGTTTCCACTGCTGTATGAGCCAGCTCAAGAATATTGTAGCTCTTATGATAGAATATGACTGGCAATCTGGTTCATAGGGAGCTCTCCAGCAGAAGGGAGGGGAACTGGGAATGTGTAGGGTTCTACTGAGGAAAAAAGGCTTTTTAAAAAAGCACTAAATATTTTTAAAGGCTATATTTTTATTGAAAAGGATTCTGCTGCCTGTCTCTTTGGAACAGTGTGGTTCTTTTTATAGCTGAAGCATGGAGCGCAAGAGCACTTTGTGTGTGATTTCAGATAGAAGAGCACTATCTGGATTTGAAAGGACTGACACATTAATGTGACAGCAAACTTATGTTTGTGACAGATAAGAGGACGAATCACTTTAAAACTTTAATAAGCACAAGACCCCAATTCATTTAAGCATGTGATTAAATCACTGATTTTAGACATAGTTACTCAAAACCTGGTAAATAAAGAATAAAAAACCCTTCAGCCTTTCCTGAGAGAGTTAGGGGATGCACTTAGATATTTTGCTGAATCAGGGCCATTATGCCAAAGGTAACATTTCAGTCCTGTTTTTCTGCTTGGTTCTTCCTCATTCTCTAGCATTCTAAGCGAAAGAAATTGCCTGTGAACACAGGTGATGATACATTTGCTGATGTCAGATGGCATTGTGGTGTAGAGCAGGATGATACAAAAGGTTCAATCACAATCAGAAAAATTAAATTGAAATGTCAGATCTGTTAAAATGCCAAAGATAGTAAAATTAACCTCAGACTTCTGTGCTAATTGTGTGCAAGCATCTAGACTGTCCAGATAATTCTAGTTGAGTGAGCATTATTTGGGGGTAACTGAAGGTGTGCTTTTCTGAAAAATTGATATTTCCAAAAGCTAGCAAACCCAAGGGTGCTTTGCAGTCCTTTCCTTTCAGTATTTGGGTTCATTTTACTGTGCACTCTGAAACATACATTTTCCAGGACATGAAAAAGGTTATCAGGTTTTTTTGGTGGGGGGCAGGCTGTTTGTAGTTTGTTTGGTTGGTTTGGTTTTTTAACTGTTCTGGTGGTAAATTTTGGAGCTCATGTGCCTGATTAGCAACAGCAGTGAAACCTTTTTTTTTCCCCTCAAATATTTGGTGGTATATAGTAGCAGTTGGAGGGAAAGAGGTTTGTTGGTTGGTACTAGATACTAGCACTGTAGCTAGTAGGATATTCGTGGTCTTAACATACCTAGCTTCACAACTAACAAGCAGTGCCGTGGCAAGGAAGTGTGGCACTGGGAGCAAAGCCTGCAGCAGCAGCCCACCCTCACCCCACACACACATCTGGGGGGCACATGCCTCCCCCAATCCTTGCCTGGAAGTGCACGCAGCAGTGGGAACTGCCCTTCCCCTGTCTCCACGCCCCCCCCCAATGAGCCCCTTGCGACTCCGTCCCATGCCCTGCCCTGGTTGGGCAGAGTCTGCTGGCCTGTTGGCGCTCTGGGCAGTTGCCCTGCTTTCCCCACACTTTGCTATGGCACTGCTAAAAAAAACAACAGGAACAGAAAAAATAAAGCACTGTTTTGGTCTTGCATATGATTCTAACTTACTTCTACAGTTTCTGAGTTTTCGCCTTTTTAATATTCATAGCTGTGCATGGCTCATCTGCAAAAAAGATGATACTTAGCAATTTGGAAGAAGAAATACTGCTATGCATTAGCTTTCAGAGGCAATAACTAGAGCACATCCCTGCAAAGTTGTGCCAGTGGATATATTCATCCATCCTGACTTTCTTCTCCCCTTCCATTCTCTATGTTTATTCTAATAACGTGTATTTAAAAAAAAAACCAAGAAACCTTAAAGTTGTTTGGGAATTTTTTGTCAGATTGATATTTCCAGTGAAAAACGGAGATGTCAGAAAATGGAAAAAAAAATATTTCATTTGGATTGGCTTGATGCAAAGCAAAATATTTCTAGTTTTTAAATGTCTCCTTTTGAATCAGTTCGACAAAGGATTATGATTGCATTTCACTATCAACTCATTACTTCATGGAAGCTAGGGTTTGGGCCTGGGTTCTCCCCATGACCCAAGCTCCAGTAGGACTGAATTTCCTAAAATGCAATACAGAGCTACATGGTGTCTCCACATCTGTCCTTGACCCTGGGTGACTCTAGCCAATCTCCCTTGGCTGGATCCCTTATGGAGGGTGTCTCTAGGAAAAATGGAGGCATCAGGTGTTGCTGCTACTGGCATGGCACACTCCAGAGGGATGCTGCTGGGTGTGTTGGGTTGGGTGCACTGCCATACCCTGCCCCCTTTTTATTCTAGCTACAGCAAGGTGGCTGAGGATCCACTGGCCAGGACCCTGGCCTCCCCAGGCAGCCGGCCTGAGGTTTGCCCCAGACTATTGTCTTCTCCCCAGGCCCTGAGTTCCCTGTCCTAGGTCTATAACTGAAAACACAAGCCAATAACAATAAATAAAAGGACTGCACTTATTCTGTGTTGGTTGAATGTGATCTCTGTGGTCTGTCCTCCATGCTGTGTTCCTGGTGCCCCAGTCACCCTGACCTGGGCACAGCCAAGGCTCTGTGGCTAGCCTGGTTGAGGGAAACCTGGGGACCATGCTGTCTGTGTCCATCCCTACCATCAGCCCCTGCCCCTCACCCTAGAGAGACCTCTCCTGCAACCTGGCTGCTCTTAACCCACTCTTGTGGGGACAGACCCTTCTGTCCCGCCCAGGTGGCCAGGCTTCCAATTGCCCGTAGCTGGGGGCACTTTCCCTGCCAGGGCTGTTTACTGTGGCTTTGTCTGCTGCATCATGTTCCAGTTGGCTGGTACAGCCACAATACAGCTGCATCTGTTCCGGGGGGGCGGTGAGTGGGGGAAGGGGAGGAGCCACCTCAGTTGGAAGCATCTCAGACGCGTTCCTCCCTACAGTAATGGGGCCCGGGCCATTACATACCACCCCACTTTAGTTCTTGGCTCATGTCCACAGGACCAGTGGCTTTTCTTCCTTGCTCTTCTCCAAAAATAAGCCTGTGTTGTAGTGCCATCATCCTGGTCCATACGTTACAGAAAAATCAAAACCTTGTAGCCCCAAACTCCACTGTAACAACAGGGGGTTATTTTAACTTGACCCTTTTTAGCTACAGAAGTGTTGTGTGGTGTGTTGTTACTGTGAATTTCTACCCTATCAAATAATAGCAGACACTGTTGATGGCCCATTTCGGGGCCAAACATTTCTTTTCTATGTTAGCATAACCCTGCTCCTGGGGTTGCAGCTTTCTGCTAATGCATGCCACTGGCTGAGAAAGCAGTGCCCCTAAGGCTACATCTAACATGGCTGTTTGCACCCGAAAAGGTTTTGAAAAGTCCAGGGTGTACATCAAGGACTGCACACACTTGACTCGCCAGAAGGCTCTTTTGGCCTCTGCTGTCCAGATTATCCAATTCAAGACCAAGTCTTTGATTAGCTTAGACAATGGGACTGTTCTGTCCAAAAACTGGGGTACTAGGTGGCAGTAGTAGCACTGCCCCAGGAAATTCCATATTTGTCTCTTGGTTTGTGGCAGGTTATAATCCCGTACGGCTTGCACCTTATCTATTACCAGTTGTATTTTCTCCCCCTTATTTGGAAGCCTAAATATTGGGTGTCCTCTTTCCCAATGCGCGTTTCTTTGGGTTAGGCTTGTGCCTCATCATTCTTCCAACACTGCTGTCAAATGCTGTAGATGTTCTTCCAGGGTCTCTGAGTAGACCACCATGTTGTCAGTACATGCAACATTATATCCCTGATGCAGTGCCAGCACCTTATCCATTAGGCACTGGAACATTGCCACACTCCATGCAGGCCAAATGGCATCCAGACAAATTTATAAAGCTCCCACAGGGTGGCAAATGTGATCTTCCACTGGAAGCTTGCTTCCAGGGGTATTTGCCAATACCTCTTGGCTATGTCATACTAGCTCCCCTTATCTGTCCTCCACCAGGGACATGAGGTAGGCATTGAAGCATGCCATGCTGTTGACTTTCCTAAAATCAATGCAAAACGGCATGGCCCCATCTTTCTTTAGAACCATGATGATGGGGTTTTGCCAAGCAGTCCTAGACTCCTGCACCACTTCATCTGCCAACATCTGGGTGATTTTTCCTGTGTCTGGCCTCTTGGAGCTTCTGGGGAATTTGTCATCAATCCTCCCTTATGACCTTTCCTGGTGGGGTCTCTACTTGGTGCTTTACCCACCATATTTTCCCTGGGTGAGAATGCTATCCCAAATTGCTTCACCAACCGAATCGCTTGCTGCCTGCTGTACTGGTGTCAGACCTGGCCCCATCCAGACAGGTCTTCCAAAGTCCTGTCCTGGCACTTCTGGCCAAACTCAGCTGACTCTGGATCAGTGGTGACAAACAGGGCCTCCTGGTCTACCCACTTCTTTAAGATGTTGATGTGGTTATACCTTCTGGGTTTTAGGTCTCCCCAGTTGCCACACATCATAATCCACCAGACCCATTTGAAATACCATCCTGTACAGCCCTTGTGACCTGGCCATAAAGTTGGAGGCGTCATCAGGGGGCAACACAGGTACCCAATCACCCTCACTGAAATACTTCTTGTGTGTCCACTAGTTGTATCCTGCAGCTTGCCTACCTTGGGCCACTTGTAGGTTTTCTCATGCCAATGCTCTCACAGTTTGTAGCCTCTCTCTCCCATTTCTAGCACTTAGGCCACTGTGCTCCGTGCTTACCTTTCCTGTTGTTCCCAACCTTCCCTGATCAAATCTAAAATCCCACAGGAGTGGTGGCTGTAGAATAGCTGAAATGGTGAGAACCCGATAGAACTTTAGGGGGCTTTTCGGTAGGCAAACATTAACAGTCTCAGCAGCTTGTCCCACTGCTGCCCATCTCACCCAGCAATGTTCTTGAGCATACTTTTGAGTGTCCAGTTGAACTATTTAAGCAGGCCATCCATTGAGAGTGTTTGAAAGAGCCAGATCTTCAAAACACTGCAGACTTCCTTGAACACCTGGGTCATAAAATTGCTATTGCTACTGCTACCCTGATCTGTCAGTATCTCTCTTGGCAGCCCCACATGAGTGAAAAATCTTCTGCCACTTTTCCTGCATTCACTGTTCTCATAGGTACCATCTCTGGATATCAGGTGGCATAATCCACCAGGACCAAAATATATTGAAATCCTGCATTACATCAGGGCAAAGGCCCCACAATATTTACAGCCACCCACTCAAAGGGCTCTTGAGTGGCATGGTAACCAATGGGGTCCCCAGTGGGCAGCCTGGGTGTGCTAGCTGGCACTCGAGGAAGGATCAGAAAATCTGCCCTACCTCCTGATGGATCCCTGGCCAAAAAAACATATCTAAAAGGTGGTCTCTGGTTTTATCCTCCTCTAGGTGACTTCCTATGGGGAGCTCACAGGTGCATTTCAGCAGGGCTCTTTGGTACCCTTTTGACACCAGGAGTTGGGTGACCCCATTCCCCAGCCCCCAATTGCAGTATACTTAATACAATACTTCCCCCTCCCCCCTTGAACTGGCGCATCATCCATACCAGGATGGGCTGCGCCACTTCTTTCTCTATTTAGGTGATGCCTTCTTCATGTACTCGCCAGAAGCCATCTTCCCAGAACTGCTCCATTGTGAGCTGCCCCATCTCTAGCTCTCGCTGCCAATCCTTGTTGGTCTCCCACATGTAAGCTGATCCTCTAGAACTTGTGCTCAGCTGGGATTTGTCCAAGAGTCTCTCCATCCTGGGCCCCTGCCAAGATGTCTTTTGCTGCATGAGGTTGCCCAAGAACTCCCAAGAAGGGGCCAGGCCTAGTCTAACAATACCAGGTAAGCCAAATGCCTAGCTAAGCATGCCAACACTTGGTGGTGGGGGTGTACTGAAAAAAGATTTTTTGGGCTGATATAGATGGCCAGTTATTAACCAGACTTATTGGCCGATATGAATCCAATTGCTAATATGCAACCCGGCAGGTTGGAGAACAGTGTCTGGCTGGTAAGTGCTGGGGGGAAAAGACATGAGGGAGGGAAGGGGTGTGGCAGGACAGATTGAGGTCCCCATGGAGGGAGGGAGTGGGGCTGGGGTAGGGGCAGGCACTGCACAGCTGGGGTGAGGCAAGGTGCAGGATGGAGCACTGACTCATCCCAGGGGTGCACAGGAATGTGGAGGGGATCGCCTTCCACCACTGCACGCACCCCAAGAGGATACATGAGGGGCGCATGCCACCCGGATCTGTGTGTGGGGTGAGGGTGGGCTGTCACTGCACGCTCAGGGCTGGAAGCTTCACCGGCCGATTTCTGGTGGGGGGTGCTGAGCCTATGCTGCACTTGGGTGGGTGGGGGCAGTACTGGGATGAGAGCTACAGGGTGGAATACAACCACCCCAAATTCTGCCATAGTGCACCCCCCACCATAACCCCACTCCCAGCACCTCTCCCCACCCTGCCCCTGCCTACTCCAAACAGCCTGGGCCCACCCCCCCACTGGGAGGAGGGTGGTGCAGCCTCCAGCCCAGAGCATACAGCAGCAGCCCACCCTTACCCTGTGCACAAATCCAAGGGTCACATGCCCCCATGCCTCTCCCAGGGGTGCATGCAGTGGTGGGAGCCATGCTTCCCGGACAAACCACGGCTCTGTCCTGCAACTCGCCCCACCCCAGCTGTGCAGTACCTGCCCTAGCCCCACTCCTTTTGTCAGTGCAGGGGCCTTGATCTGCCCCCTGTCCCACCCCCCCAGCGTCCCTTCCCAACAGACTTGCAGGCTGCAGCTACATATATGTACAAGGCATTTATCGGCAACATTAGCCAAAAGAAGCCGATTGCCCATAATGTCAATTTTAGAGGTGCACAAATACATTGGTCCCATATTGCATTAGCACCGATATAAGGAAAATTGACATTTATCAGCAATCTTTTTTTGGCTGATGTGGCTGATAATGTAGCCAATAAATGCCCTGTGCATGCGTGCAGCCACAATGCAGCATGCAGGCGGCTAAGAGTGCAGCCTGGCAGCATGGGGAGCAGCATCTGGCTGGTAAGTTTGTTGTGGGGGAAGGGGTGTGGGGAAGGAAGGGGTATGGGGAGGGCAGATCAAAGCCCCCATAGTGTGGGAGGGAGTGGGGCTAGGGTGGAAACAGCTGCTGCACAGCCAGGGTGAGGCAGGGCATGGGACAGAGCTGTAAGCTGCTTGTCCAGGTGGCGCGAGGAGGGGGTGTGCAGCTCCTACCACTACACACATCCCCAGGGCAGGCATGGCACAGCCCTGTCCAGGTCCCCTGCTGGGAAGAGTCCAGCCCCAGCAGCAGCCTGCCCTCATCCCATGCACAGATCCTGGGGGCATATACCCCCTATGCTCTCCTGGGGTGTGCATGGCAGCAGGAGCTGCTCCTCATCCCTACGCCCTGCCCTCCAGACAAATTGCTTGCAGCTGTGTCCCTTGCCCCACCCTGCACACCACACCTGGCTGTGCAGTGTCTGCTCCAGCCCCACTCCCTCCCTCGCTGTAATCTGCCCCACCATGCTGCTTCTGTCCCCACTTCCCCACAACAGACTTACCAGCTGGATGCTGCTCTCCAAGCTGCCCAGCTGCATATCAGTAATTGAATCAGTATTGGCCGATATGCCTAGTTAAAAATCGGCCATCGGTATCAGATCAAAAAATCTCAGTCAGTGCACCCCCAGTCAATTTTCCGTGTATCAGTGCCAATACAATATGGACCAATGTATTGGTGCACCTCCACTTGGGGGGTATGACCCTCAACTGTCAGCTGCACCCAGGCACACTCGTATGTCTGGGGCTTCCATGGAGGCAAACCAGCTTCAGATGATCTACCTTCTGGCAATCTGCTTTCCATACCAATTCCTGCCGCACCACCATCCACATAAAGCCTAAAAAGCAGTTACTCAGCCTTTGAGCCAGGCCTTGATGGTGATGCAAGATCCATCTGTTGTGTGCCCTGTTTTCCCTGGGCATGGCCCATGACAAAATCCTCACTCCATCTCCTCTATGGGGGCGAGCTCCCATCGGTGGAATGGGTCCTTTCCCTGGACTCCTTCCTAGGTTCCTCATGTACTTCGCTGGGGACAATAATAGGCATAGTGCCCAGGTCATTTGCACTGGAAGCATTTGCATGGCAAGGCTGTGGCATAATTGCTCCCAATGGGGTTGGGTGGTCTCTGCCATGAGGGGAAGGCACCCTAACCTTTTTGGGTCCTGGGCGTCTTGCCCCCAGCTCTGAGATGTGCTTATTCCCTGCCACCAGAAAATCCTCTTCCTGCTTTAGGGCCTCCTGTACTGATTTAGGATGATGCTGCTGCACCCATGACTTGACACCACCTTCCAAACCCCACATAAACTGCTGAAGAACTCTGATCTCCATCACCTCCTCTGAGTCCCTGTCTTGAGGCCTCAACCACTGGTGTGCCTCATCCCAGAGTAAATGAACTGAGTAACTGCCAGGAGTTTAATACTCCAGGGACTTTTTTGCCATGAAAACTTTGGTGCTGTTCCTCAGCTGCCTCCAACCTTTGAAAGTTAGCTTCCTTCACCCAATCATAACTGGTGGCATTGGCCAGTGGTATCCTTCCGTAAACCCCCTGGGCTTCCCCTGCAAGTAGCAGTCTTAGCTGGGGTGCCCAAGTGGTTTAGGGCCACTGAGCCTATGCAGCCATTCATTTGAAGGCCTCCAAAGAAAATAAAAGTTGCCGTGCTGCTAGTATGTGATCTCTGTGGTCTGTCCTTCAGTGTGGTCCTGGTGCCTGACCTGGGTGCAGGCTAGGCACAGAGTCTTGGCTGAATGAGGGAAGCCCATCTAGGGACCACACTGCCCGCTGCCTGTCCCTCACCCCAAAGAGACCTCTTCCACAGCTACTACTGGCTGTTCTTGACCCATTCTCTTGTGGGTGTGGGCCCTTCCACCCTGCCCAGGTGGCTGAGCTTCCAAATTACCCATAGTGGGTGCACTCTCCCTACCAAGGTTTTTCACCATGGCTGTACCTGCCACACCATTTTCCAGCTGGCCAGTGCAGCTGTGGCACATCTGTGACTATTTCCAAGTGAGGAGGTAGGGGGAACCATCCCAGTTGGAGGCAGCTCAGAAACACTCCTCCCCATAGTAACAGAACCTGGCCGTTACACAAGATCCTAAACTACAGCATCCACAATAGAAGGCACCATTATGGGGAAAATGCGGCTTAACACCTCAAGTGAGTTGGAAGTAATGATTTTGGAACTGTTGAATAAACCACAACTAAACTTTTGATGTTAAGAATGTTGAGTCTTTCTCTTGAACATGGCAGAAAATGCTTCAATGCTTCCTAATTAAAATTTTACATTTCTGTTTCATGCAAAAAATTTAAGTTTCAACTTTCTTGTCCTGATTTAAAATGAAAATAAGTAGTGAAATGCCATGAATTCTCATGGGCTGGCAATTCCATGTTTTCATCAGGTCTAATAACTCTTCTTGCAGGCTACAGATAGGCTGTGGAAGAGATGGTGGGATGGGCAGCAGAGATTTCATAGACATTAGGGCTGGAAGGGACCTCAGAAGATCACTGAGTCCAGCCCCCCGCCCAAAGGGCAGGAAGTCAGCTGGG
>NW_017728917.1:25925381-25926641 GCF_001723895.1 Crocodylus porosus
AGACTGATGCAAAGTACCCGTTTAATAGGTTGGCTTTTTCCTGGGCATCAGTTGTCCCATCTGGTTCAGCAGGGGTCCAATGTTGCCCTTGCTTTTCCTCCGGCTCCCCACATATCTGAAAAAGGACTTTTTATTGTCCTTGGTGCTCAAAGCTAGTTGGAATTCAGTTGCAGCCTTGGCTTTCCTGATTTTCTCCCTGCAGGACCGGACCAGTGCAGAACCACTCTTCCTGAACTCCCCTTCCCCTGGGTTGTGCTCCCTTAGGGCCTCGCTGACGAGACACCTGAGCTTGTCAAAGTCGGCTTCCCTGAAGTCAAGGACTTCAATGTTGCTGACTGACTTGCCAGCTTTGTGGCAGATAGTGAAGGTGATCAGCTCCTGGTCAGCTTCCCATCAATCTCTAGGTCGCCAGTTAGGTCATCCCTAGTAGCCAGTACCAGGCCAAGCAGTGCTTTACCTCTCATTGGCCTGTAGACTTCTTGAGTCAGGTAGAGGTCATCCACGCATGACAGGAAGCTTTGCAACCGCTCAGATTTTGCTGCGTGATCCTCCCACGAGATGTCTGGGTAACTGAAGTCACCCATGACAACCATGGTCCTGAAGCATGCGGCCTCAGACAGTTCCTGGGCAAACTCCTGGTCAAGCTCTTGACTTTGGGTGGGAGGTCTGTAGTAGACTCCCACCATTGTGTCCCCTGTGCCATGTTCCCCATGGATTTTAACCCAGAGGGTCTCCAATCGTCCACCCTGGTCGCCAACATCAGCTTGTAGGGACGTGTAGCTTTTCTTAACATAGAGAGTTACACCCCTGCCCCTTTTATCTACTCGATCCCTCCTGTATAGGGTATAGCCATCTATACCTGTGTTCCAGTCATGGGTGGAGTCCCACCAGGTCTCTGTTATCCCTGTGACATCATAATTATTTGCATTAAGTAGGGGGATGAGTTCCTCCTGCTTATCTCCCCAAGCTCCTGGCATTTGTGTACAGGCAGGTAAGTGTCCCCATGGGGGCTCTTGCCTTGCCCACAGATTGTACCAGGTCTGGGGCAGGGGTGGGCTCCCTTAAGTGCCTTGGCTTGCTGGCTGTGCAAGGGTTGCTCAGTGGGCCAGCAGTGGCAGTTTGTCCCCCCGTCCCCCAGGGGACATAGTTTAAAGCCCAGTGGAACAAGTCAGCCAGCCTGGCTGAGAAGAGCCTCCTCCCCAGCGGAGAGAGGTAGAGGCCATCTCTTCCCAGCAGCTCGCTGCCTCTCTCACCAAAGAG
>NW_017728917.1:25926741-25959701 GCF_001723895.1 Crocodylus porosus
CCCTCCTGTCCCCCAGAGGGCTTAAAGCCTGGTGGAGCAGGTCAGCCAGCCTGGCTGAGAAGAGCCTCCTCCCCAGCGGAGAGAGGTAGAGGCCATCTCTTCCCAGCAGCTCGCTGCCTCTCTCACCAAAGAGCGGGCTGTGGTCATGGAAGCCAAAGCCTTCCCGATGACACCAGTGCCACAGTCTTTGGTTAACTACCTGGATCCTCCTCATGTGTGAAGGACTAAGTGTATAGTTATCTCTCTTGATCTCCCCCTCTTTGTATGAAGGCCTTCCTCATTTTGGAACCTTCTATAGAAGTGTTATGGTAGTCTTTGCACTGCAAGTATGTAAAGCATGGTCAAGAGCACTTTAATGCGGCACAGCTAGCAGAAGCTCTTGTGATGCAATTCCAGAAGGAAATTCCAGTTGTTTGAAAGCCTTGACTGCTTTACTGAGTCCTATGTCTGTCTTGCTGCCTCCATTTGCTATTAGTCCTTCATTGCTGATAGTGATAGGGTCCTTGCTTTCAACATTTAAATTAATTAACTCAATCTTTATGTTAATCTAGAGTCCAATTTTTATAGCAGTTTCCTTGAGCACCTGCATTTTCTTGTATATATTTTCTTTGCTGCTGGAGAGCAGGCAGATGTCATCAGTGGGCACAGCTACACGTGTACCTGACTGCACAGTAACTTCAGTTCCTGTGCAGTCCTGGCAGCGCATGGGTTATTTCTGACCCTACTGCATAGTAGCATCAGCAGCAAGGTTTGTACCCACCAATGCTACGCCACCATAGCTCACCGCTATGACAATGTAGCGTCTTGTGTAGACATGCCCAGTACAGCTTAAGTCTTCTAGACTTCTATAAGGTTTCAATAGATTGCCTCTCCCTTCTTGCTTTATGACTTAATTTCATCAGCCCATCATCTGCGAAAATGAAAAAAAGGTATAATAGGGGATAAAACAGAGATATATTCTTTCTCACTAGGAAATAGCAATAACCTGGCTGTTATGGATTGCTTTTCATTCAAAATTTTCATACAGAAAATTTCCGCAGAACTCCACAATGTTGCAAGACCCCCACATGGTGATTCCTTCAGCGAGTTATCAAATGCCTTCTCAAAGCCCACAGAAATTGATGAAGGCCAAGCTTATTCCACTTAGCACTTTCTACCAAGGTTTTTCTTAAAACAAGGATTTCATCAGCATATAATTTCCTGTGCAAATCCTGCCTGATTTGCATCAAAGGAGATCTTCTAATACTTCTGAAGATGATGCAACTGAGAACTTGCATCGGATTATTCCTCATCACAGGTTGAAGTTGGCTAAATCACTTTTCTTAGGTAGTTTGTCTAAAATGCCACAGCTCTAGATTTCTGGTATGTCTTTATCATTCCAAATTTTCTACAAGACATTTTTGAGTACTTGAGATTTTCCCATCTCAGCAGCTTTTAACATTTCTGGACAACTTCTGTTGCCAGATGCTTTGATATCAGTCAGTGGTTCTATAGCTTTCTGAACTATTGTATCTTTGGCTTGAGATGATATATTCAGAATTTGATCAGTTTCTTGAAAATCTGGTGTATAATAGATTGGCTCTATCCAAACTAGCTAGGCTGAGATTTAATAATGCTAGGATTTAGTTTAACTGATTTTGAATCTTGAGCATAAAAATATGATTGATCAAACACGTTTGACTCCTTTGTAAGAGAGGAAACTGAGAAGTAGAAAAAAGAAAATCTAAAGCAGAAATGCTATCTACATGCTACAGCTTGTAAGCGCTAACTTAAATCATTGGCTAGTACTCCATCCCTCACTATGAGTTTCACTGCTAAAAAGGACACTTTAAAAAACTGAATCTACCCTGGAGGAAAACCTGAATTTTTAAGGTTCACTTCTGTTTTAGCAAGGAGACACGTTGCATGACTACACATTGTAGGACTGTTTCATTTCTAATTTTTATCCTCTGTTACAGGGGAAAGGGGAATTATGATCTCTAACTAGTTCTGTGACTGAAAAATAGCTTGCAAGGATTACACATCCCTAGTGAAGAGACGTCTTTGAAGAATATCTTATTGTAGTAATTGGAACTGTACCACTTTGCAGCAAACTGATGGGAAGGCATTGTTTTCAAAAAAAAATTAAGATCAAAATAATGAATTGTAACACAGCTTATTCACAGATGCACATGGTAACTGTTACAGGGGCTGTCCTCCAGACAGCCACCACAGATCAAATGAACACACACTAAAAAAGGTTACACATCAGACCGTGAATAGATTTCCCATTGATTGTCCAAACAAATCAGAAACAACTCACAGGAGAAATAATCCTTAGTTTCCAGTACACTTAGAAATGTGAAGTGGGGGGTGGGAAAAAACAGACAAAAGTACTAGGCTGCAGTGCCTCAAGAGATCACTAGAAATTGTTCTTCCCTTCTTTCTATCATGCCACTTGATAATGGTACTGTGATTTGTCATGCATTTACCCAGCAAAATTGTTCACAGCGTCTGTTATTCAGTGAAGTCCTGTTTTTAGCCTGTTATTTTAAACTAAGATGACTAAAGCATGTAGAAGTTAACTGTCCAAGGTCAAAAAATGAGTCAGGTTTTCAGCTAAAACCTAGGAACTTCTAGGCTCTCCATTCAGCACTTATGCACTCAGGCATATTCCCTTCCTACCAGCTTACTGTATTCACAGTTTTTTTGTTAAATTGTCTGATGGCTCACACGTAGGTGCCACAAGCCTGTGCTACGTGTTTTGGCAATTAGTCAGGCCTTATCAGCCCATGACATTGTCATTTTAAACCACTCTTAGCAAGAAGGAACAGTAGTTGGAATTGGGCCTCATTTATACCTCTGTGGATTGTAACTAGTGCAGTAATCTTCATTAATGAGACTGTACAAGCTACAAGGAAGTTAGTTCTCACAGCTGCTTTGAAGCATTGTTTCTGAATTGTTGCAGATCACCGTGGAATTGCAGGGTGTTTCCATTAGGAAGAGAAATTCATGACATCCTCTTTGTTTACTAAGAACATACCTGTTGTCCTGTTTCCCTGCGCAAAATAGGAACCAGTCAAAAAAGAGACGTTTCCCTCACTGAATATTTCACCCTGTCTACCTTGCAGCCAGTCCTATACCCCAGCATCTGGCTCTCTGTCTCCCATTCTCTGAACTTCCTTTTGGGAGCATGGCATCTCTGGTTATCCCAGGCTCGCCTCTGATGTTTCTGGCTGAGCCTGCGCACATATCTACATAGCTCTCCCAAAATATTGCCTAGCTTTCTGTATTTTCATTCAACTTCCAGTGAAATTCTCCATGCAGCCCATTTCCACCCAACTCCCAACATAATATAAGTGTGTGACAGATCAGCTGATTTGCTATAATTATTTCCTTGCCGACGCAGAGACAGTCACTTGTTTGTGAATAAACTTCCCCTTTTCTTTGTAGGAAATACCAGCAGGATGGATGGACTCTGTATGATTGAAACAAAAACATTTTTTTTAAACAAAATTTACACACAATACATGGTTAGAAAAATGCGTTACTGAGGTACTAATTATACACTGGTTTGCGGTGATCTCATTGTCACACGTCTATGTTGTTTTTTTTATTTCTATTTTATGATTAGTGTGGGAGAGATTTGAAATCCTATATTTTATTGTAGAGTTGATGAGACGGGGTCCCCCTGGGTGGGGGGGAGAAGGCAAGAGCCAGTGAGCTGTTAGATACAGTAAAGCTTGTTACAGCAGCACTTGACAGTAGTATGGTAAGTGACATCATAATCAAGTGATGCCCACATC
Source organism: Crocodylus porosus (assembly GCF_001723895.1). Lineage (NCBI taxonomy): Eukaryota > Metazoa > Chordata > Crocodylia > Crocodylidae > Crocodylus > Crocodylus porosus. Next base: position 25,930,527 of record NW_017728917.1, read on the forward strand.
TACTGATGAGTTAAGGAAGAGGTTTATGGATTAGTCTCAGGCTAGCATTCAGCATCTGGCTGTGTGGATGAATCAGGGCTCTGGCTAAAGGTCAGATTTGATGGCCTAATGCTCTGCAACACTATTGTGAAGTGCAAAAATCATGCAAAACCAGATGTCTTGTTTGATTTCAGCCACATGTGAAAGAGCCAGAATACAACTTGTACCCTTCAGCCTGCGTCAAGCAATGGGCACGTAACCAGGAAGTCAAATCTGAACTCCCACCTTCCCAAAACTGCGGTGGGTGGGCAGCAAAGTTCTATTTGATAAAAGAGGTCAGCATGCTGGGCTCTGATGCTCTTGCATGGAAATGCAGAGTTGATCTGCTGACAGCCACAACAGTGAGTCCTATATAATACAGAGGTCTAAGAGGGGTTGCTGAAGTGTGATTCTCTGACAGAGAGAGCTAGGAATGGAGGTGGAGGAGTCCTTAGGTAAACTAGGGAAGAAAAACAGGGAACATTTAGACTGACCTTTTATTTGTTGATCATGGTACTACGTACAGGGGAAAAACAAGAGATGGAGCATGGCTGGAATGTGTCCAGTGTCAGAGCAACGTTAGGTGTAGAGCCAGTTCCCTACAGCCAAGAAATAATTTTTCCTGCATTACAGTACTGTATGACACCATTGCCATACTAGCCACTGTACATTGAATGCTATATCATAAGTCTGAAGGGTTTTTGCTTGATGAAACTACAGAACCTCTGAGGGAAGAAACATTACAACAGTAATATGCAATGTGAGGCATTACCAGCCTACAAGTTCTGGGAATGTAAAGTTGTAACATATAGTTAAACTAGCATTCTGGCATCTCTCCTGAAGATGATGCATACATTTTATTGTACTTGGATATCTATAAACATGAAAGCCCCTCAGGCTGAATTCTGTCCTCTGCCCTGTATAACTCTGGGTGCAGCTTGGGAGGCAGAGCCACAAAGGAATCCTCCCTGCCTGGAGGAGAGCGGAGACCACATCTTGGAGCTGCTGGAGGAAGGCAGCCCAGAGCCATCAAGTGCTAGGAAGGAGGTGTAATTTCTCTCATTCCTTGGAGTCTCAGACCAGCAGAATCTCCCTGTGCCTGACAAAGGGTGACCGTGCCCAAAAGCTTGCTAAGAACTTTTTTCCAACTACTCATTTGGTCTTATAAAAGAGATCCCCCCGAAGTACCTTGCCTAGCTATGTCCTTAGACCAACATGGCTACAACCAAAAACCCAGGAAGGGGGTGTGGCACAAAGGGCAGTAAAAACCATCTCTAAACTAGTCAGAGAACACTCAACTGGCTGCAAAGTGTACTTGTTGGTGGCTAGTCTGGCATACAGAGACAGCAATGGCATCAGAAGAATGGACTGTGGAGCACAGAGCCCTTGGATGTGAATTACTGAAGTGACACCAATATACTTATCTGTTAACATGAAAACAATTTTTGTATGAGAAGATCCTGAAGCCAGGATTGCTAGGTATTCCTGTTATACAGGACACAAATAGACAGCCATAATTATTGCATAGTAACTCTGCTGCTTGCAGCTTGTGTGCTATTCTGTGTGCTAGTCACACCAAGGCTTGCCTGAATATGTACATGTTCAGGTCTCATTTGTTTTTTCCCCACAAGCTGGAAATAAATCTGTAATTATCCTGTCATTACAAGATATTGTTCCCACCATGCATTTATGCTCAATGGTGATCAAAGGAAAAAGACAGTCATGTGTGTCCTCCACAGTAATCCAATACAAAAATATTGAATGCCCAATTTTAGTGTTATATAAATATAAAGTAAAACAACAACTGGAGTGGGCTTTTTCTTCATTCGTGCATAATTTTTCATTGGCTCAAGCTGGCTGTTAGGTAGCAGCAGTTGTCTCCAGTCCTTTGTCATGGTGATTCAGTAATGCTTTACTGTTGTCATGGTTGCAGGGTTACAACTAAAGCCAAAGCGATTGCAGGGCTCTTGTATTCATAGTTAGAGTGTATAAACTAATTAAGTACACTAAAAGCAGCAGTCTGCTTCTGGGCCTGTTTTTATAATACTGGGATTTTAACGCTTTTTTTGCTGTCATCTTAACAGTTACAATCCTACAGTGCCTTCATCATCATCTCTGATAATTTTAGCATCTAAAAACTGGGCAAAGTTCACTGATAGTTTTAATTGCCCAAGAAATGTCCTCTCAGAATTGCAAAGGCTTCTGGAAAATCTCTTTTGAAGAGCTAAAATAAAGCTGTTAGCCAATGCGTTTCAACTGAGTTGCATTCCTTATCGCTGCTCTGCTCATGGCAGGCACCCAATCAAAATGTTTGGTTTCTGAGTTCATGCTTTCCTTTGTAAAAATAGTGGCAAAATGATACTGAGCGAGACTTAACCCAGGTTTGTCACTCCTGCAACATGCACAGGGATCTGGGAGCAAAAGATCGATCAGATTCTAATATGAGCAGAAAATTGCAAGCTGGAAATGGGTGGACAAAATGGTCTCCTAAAGCAGGTTAACTGGGTCTACATTATGTAAATTACTGTGCAAATTTATTTTTCTATTTATGTCCATTAGTTCATTAAGATAAACAAGGAACCAAATGGAGACCCTGATATCACTAAGAGGAACCCAGCAGTTGGCGCAGGTGATGATATTGGTTGCTGTGCTGTGGTGCACTAGAGAATCTTGATCGTGCAAGCATGAATTTTGTCTTGGCAAATCCAGAAGGAATGATGCACCTGTATTTAAACTTGCAGACCTTGGAAAACCCTTGCAAAGAGCGGTAAGAGGCAGTATCAACACAGTCCTTTATGCTTAACTAAATGGTCTGAAGCATGCGTCCTTTCTAGGAAGTCTATTGGAAAACAATTATTCAAAAGAAGGCTATTCACTGGGGTGTAGGTTCCATCCACGAAGAGCACACACTAACTGCAGAGGCTTTCTCAGCCCGACAAAGGGTTTTTAAACACAAAAGCTTGCTAAGAAACTTTTTCCAGCTATTTAAGTTGGTCTAATAAAAGATATGAGATTCACTCAAAGAACCTTGTCTGTCTATTCAATGGTGCTCCTCTGTTCCACATGCACTTGGCAATTAGCTTGGTGTACTATTGACAATATATCATAAAGATATGGCAAAACTAAGTAAATACCTATTTCCTGCTGAAATCAGTCAGTTGTCTTGGTGCGTTTCCACTAGTTTTTTTCTTCCACTCATAACTTCTCTGGAATTGAATCTGGAGTTACGCTACTCTGTGGAGGCAGGTGTTTTCTATTCTCTTTCAGCCTTTCCCTTCTTTGCTTATAAGCAGTGTTAGAAAAAAAGAGTGTGTGAAAGGTATTTCCTCCCTCACAGTTCAGTAGCACCTGGGGGTGTTCCTGGCCATTAGACTCTTAGGGGCTACAAATTCAGAGGCGAGACTTATGGAAAGGTCCTCCTGAGGAGCGCCGGGGCTCTCTAACTTGTTTTCTTTTCTCAGGCAAGCCTATTGATAGGCTTTTGGCTGCAGCCAAAGAAGCCAGAAGCAGCATTTTTGCTGAGATGAATGAAAAAAGGGGTCAGTGGTGACTGCCTCTGCTCTCAGCTGCCACTCAACAGGTAGGTCAAGGTGGGTAAAGTCCTGGATGATGCAGCCACCGACTGCTACTATATAGTCAGGGGACTATATGGAAAGGCCTCAGGTGGCATATTAGCTGCTTCTCCTCAGCTAATGGAGTAAGGTATCCCTTGAGTGCAGCCCTCACTGATGCTCTCCGAGAAGCCAGGTGGAAGGGGCTGTGGGGCCTGGTCTCTTATTTCTCTTCAACAGGGATGATAAAGCACAGGGCCTAGTGGCTACTCCACTGCTCTGGGGACTGCACCCTGCCTTGAGCAGCGAGGCCTGAGGTGCTCCTGGGAACTTGACCTTCACCAGTGGGGCACTGGGCCCTCAGTATCAGCAGCAGTGGACTTCGTGGAGTCTCCCTAAGGATCAGGTATGAATAGGGCTATTGAGATGGGAACTAAATTTAATCCTGCCCATGGGCTAATCCAAGATTTTGAAAAGATGTCTGCAGGCAATTCAGCTGGTGCTGCAAGGGTGGCTGCAGCTGCTCCCTCCCCCTGCAGGCAGATTATGCAGTGGTTACTGGGGGCTTTTTTGAGTCCCTGAAAGTGGTAAGCCTCCCCTGCCCCTCCCACCCCATTCTGGGCACCCCTTTTCTGCTGCTGCTCAGTGGCACCTGCCCTCTCCTGCCATCCCCCTTGTCACTCTCCCCAGCAGGGGTGTCTCTGGGTGTAGGAAGTGGCAACCCGCCCACCACTGCCACTCTCCCTGGCTGACTCCGGGGCAGGGGAAACCCCAGAGTCGTTCCTATCCTGCTCTAGCTGGGGCTGCAGTTAGCACCTACACGGGGTGCCAGATTCAGTGAGAGACAGCAGTAGTGGCAGGCTTGTCCCTCCCCATCTAGCTCCTGCTCCCTACCCCGTCTCCCTGGGAGTCCCCCATTGGCTCAGAGTAGATGCTGGAAAGGGGGTCTACTAATGACTCTATCTTCCCTGGCCCAGCCCTAGCCCCAGCACATCGCGTGGTCACTCCCAGGACTGGCAGAAAGAAGGTAGGGGAGTGGACAGGGAGTGGTAACATCCTGCTGCCACTGCCACTGCCACCACACCCAGCACCCCATGCAGTAGCTTATGGCAGCCCCCAGCTGGTGCAGGTCCTGAGCTGCCTGGAGGTTCCCCTGCCCCCAGCCAGCAGGGGACAGTGGGAGTGGGGGCCCATCTTTTTCACCAGCTTCCCTTTTGGACCTGTGGGTGTTCCCTGCCAGCCCTGGGCGCCAACCATGCCTCTGCATGTATGGCTATGGGGAAATGGAGCTGCAGGAAGGTGAAGTACACTGTTGAAGGGGGTGCAAGCCCCCTGGATCTGCCCCTGCCTCAGACTGTCTCAATCCTGCCCTGAACTCTACTGGGAGACTGTCAAAGTACACAGAGCGCACAATGTGACACCGAAAACAGAGTTCATTCTGGTGATCAGCTTTCTGGATGGTTCTTTGTGGACCATGAAAACCAGAGATTTGGGCCTCCAGGCCACTTCAGTACTTTTGAAAGTGCGCTTAAAACCTGAGCCCAAAATACCTCACCATTAAATAATCCATAAACAAACCTACATCTTTTAAGATCTGGGTTTGTACTTGTCTTCTCGCCATGCATCTGTGAATACACTGGAGCAAAGCTAGCATTGTACTTCTTGTACAGCTAGGCATTTAGAAATCTCCAGAGACAACACCTCAAGTATTCTCTGGACAGGAGCCACTGAGGGGAGAAGTGCACTGGGGGAGTTTAAACTGTAGGAAAATAGGAATTGTCAGGCTGGCAAGAAATCCAGTCTGCCATCTTGTCTCTTAATTTACACAGAAATACTTCATACTTTTCTGCATCTGCTAAACTCTTTCCTGTTTCTGAACCTGAGGTAGTTGTTCGAGTAATTGGTCTGAATTAGAATTTTTCCCGTGTTTTCATTTGTCACTTAAGACTGAACATCCTGGTGGTCTGGAAATCGTGGAAAACATTCATTCCCTCTGTGGTGGTTTTCATATGAGCATGCATCTGGTGTTCAGGTTTCTGACAGTTGCTGGAGTACCAATGTGCAGTGACCGGCCTCTGATATTTGCCATCCTGAGTTACCGTTAGCTCCGTTCATTGGGAAATTCTGAGGAGGGGAATACTTATGGGACCCAATCCTGTGCAAAGTGCACAGATCTTGAGTTTTAGAGGCAGAAATAAGAGGAAAGCATGGTTTGGGCAGTTGAAAGGAGGGTTTTGATTGGTTTGCTATTCCCTGATAAAAATAACCCTAGGATGACTATCTATGCCACAGGAAGGATTAGAGGGCACTGGGCTTTAATGAAATACAGTGGCTGTAACTGGTACTGCCAGAGTTGTAACTCTGGCACTTCAGAGGCAAACGCTCAGTAATTTTCTGTTCTGTGGACAACCATTTTAATTAACTTTGTGCCTTTTTTAACTGGCCAGCATAACTAGGTCATACTAAAGGGAAATGAGCCCCAGGCACTGAGTGGGTTCTATGCTGACATCTTCGGTGGTACACATACTCCTAAAATCAGCCAGTTTCTCTTGAACAAAGCCATAACTAGGCAGTTCTGAACTCTGGGCAGTGGCAGCCTATGAGGGCAGGGTGGTAACTGGCAGAGGCATAACCAGGCAAGCCACTGTGGAGGGGATTTACATGGAAGCCATTGTCAAAATGTGCACTGAGCAGTGATTTAAAAGTCAAAATTGTGTGCCAAAAAATGGAGCCAAGAGGGTTATCCAAGACCTCATCTGTGAGCAAACCTCTAGCCAGCATCAAGCAAGTGGTTGCTGTTCTGCCTCCCCCACCCATCTTGTGCCCAATGCCACACCTAGCTGCCAGAGCTGCTGCATAGCAAGTGCAAGGGGGTGGGAGCAGGGGTGAGAAGGTGAGGTGCCCCCCTAGTTATATTCCAGCACCCCACGTTAGGCAGCACTGGGGGCTCATACCCTGCTCACCCACTCATAGTTAATGCTACTGCTCTTGAAAATCCTACCTCTTATGCTAATATGGAACATCTCATAATTTAACCTGTCCTGCACGGTGAATGGGAGACAAAGGCCACTTGGGCTGCAGGGGCCAACATTATGGGTTATATTCATTAATCTGCTCCTGCAGGAATGTGGTATTTGATTTACAAGCCAAATAAATAAGAGCTCTTGGCTGTGCTTAGCAGAGAAATAATATTTAGTAAGAATGGAGGGTTGTCTTTCCATTTACACGGGAAGTGATGTTCTTTGTTAAAAATCTAAAGGAAAAATAGTTCCCAATCGAAATGGTCAGTTCTCTAAATTCAGGATTTTGAGAAATACAGACCTTACCTAACTTCCCTAAGTTGGAATGGAGACTTCCTCCCGCACATAGTTACTTTGTTCTTGTCTTGTTCACTCCAGCTTATCATTACTGGCAAATGTGGCTGCAGAGTTTTCTGACTTCATCCATTTTTCTTACCCACAGACATTAAACATGAGCAGCTAATCATAGGCTGCTGAGTTATCACAGGGCACAGCCATTTTAATCCCTGCAAAACACTCTTTATTTAAGGGGTTAGATAAGCCAGACAGCAGGGCAGTTTGCTGGTAGTTTTGCTTCCAGCCAAACCCCTAGCACTAGCACGTGGGGCTAGGAATAGGAGTAAAAGAGAATGAAAAGGGAGGAGTTGTGCAGTTAGGTAGCAGCCAAAAATCACCATCAGCTTTTCTGCACAGACAGAGGGCTCACAACTGACTGGTCTGCTAGCCACTTGAAGTTCATAGGTTGCTCTGTAATAAGATGTCTGGGGCTGCCAGTTTTGGAGAGAGAGAACTGATAAATGTTTCTTCTTTTGTTTGTCTGCCTAACTACATTTGAATGCAATGAGATGATGTATGAAGTCCCATTCAGTGCTGTTGCAGCTGTCCTCCAAAGGTTCTTGGTGCTTACAGTCTATGATTTAAAAGCTGCACTACTTCTGTGTCTTTTATTTTCCCTTCTTAGCTTAAGGTAAGAAAGGGACCTGTGATAGTGCTGGAGGGAGAATCAGGTCTCTGCCACCAATGTAAATGTGGGCCATTCTGCCTCCGGGTGCTACAAGGACATGAGGCTGAGAATGGGAATCTAGGACTGTCCCGCTGGGAGCAAGACATTAAATGTCTTTGTTGTTCTGCTAGTGGTGATCTGAATGCCTGATGTGGCAGTGCATGAAAGCCTGGGAGATGCTGAAGCTAATCAATGCTGACATCAGATGCTTGAGCAACAGGATGCCCATGAAAGATGCTGTGCCCTCCTTTTTAAAATTCTGTTTTGTTCAGTAATCTGCAGCAAACCAGCTCCATTTAGCCAGTAATGAACACCAGAGAATCACAGTCCATTAGAGGGACCTACAGCACTTCTGGAAACAGAACAGTTACCCCAACCCCCTGGATTAGTTCCTAAAGCAGTATTAGTAAGTTAGTAATTGAGACCCCTATGGACTAAGTGTGATAGCCAAATAAATACATTTTTAGATCTGTGTAATGTGTTGCTTGTTATCACAAGTCACCATGCACAGACAGCATATCTTGTTCAGACAAGTTTGGCTATAGTATATGGCATTAGCCAAAAATCAAGGCAAAAATGATATCTTCCATGGCACTGGACTGTGAAGTTGTCAGACCAGAGCCCGATTTCCTATGGGAAGAGACTAAAGCTGCTTTAAAAAATGTTGACTCTTCTAGCAAAAGGTAGTTATGCTGAGAGGAAAGTTCCTAGTAAATTATGGTAGACTGAAGAATGAAATTATTAAATGAAGAACACTCCAATCTTGGCTTTAGTAAAAAGCAGTCAGCATTTGGCACCTTAGCATTTTCTACCCACAAATTTAGGAGAAAGGGATTTCAAACCTTTAACAATATTTGTTTTTTCAGCTCCCCTTGTATATTGCAAAATGTATCTGTTTCTTTTCTACTAACAGAAGGATTAGTTTCTTTTACTTGGACAGGAACTAGGACATGAACACAGCTGTAGATCTAACTTCAGCAAAGTATGTGTGATTGCTTAATTTTATTTGTAAATAATGTTATACATTTGCCATGGAGACCATTTAAAACATTATTTTATAACCTGTTAACTTCAAGTGAGTTCTGTTTGGTGACAATTATGAAACACCAGATGTAATAGTCTGTCTGGATTGTTACAGTATTTTCATTTTAATAGCATTAATTTTCAAAGCTGAAACAGCATAACCTATAGTAACCTCATCTACTTAACACTGTTTTCAAGATAGTAGTTAGCGCCAACTTTTAAAAAGTCAGTATAGATTCCTTGTTTAAATCTATTATAAAAAATTCTTGTAGAAACTTATTGTAATTAGTGTTAAACATACTTTTAATTATTTCTAGTTGATAGCAGATTTTATAGACTCTCTTTTCGTGCATTCTATAAATTACAAAACCATTTTGCTTTTGATGATAAATCCTAAATTGTAAAAATATTTAGTCTCACCATTTGTGTTCAGTATTTTGTTTTCTTTAGGAAGAGTCTATTTACATTCTACTTTACAACTTTTCATGTTTGCATGAAAAATGACTCCCTGAAATACAGGGCTTGACTTGAGAAATGCAGCCTCCTTATGCAGCAGTTTTATGCCTAAAATTAATTGCTGATGTAAAAATGCCAGGTGGAGGCCTATTTTCAAAATCAGGCCTATTTTCTGTTATTAAATGTGGAGAATACTCTTGAAGAAAAGAAACTTAGTATGAAATGGATGTTCCGGGGGTAGGAAAGGTTTTTTGATACTAATCTACAGGATTAGTATCTTCTATTCAAGACCTGTAAACCACATTACAAGCATTAATGAACACCTTTTGGCTTTGTGTTCAAGAGCAGATAGCAATCTTCTCTGAGTGTCTTATTTAAAATTATTTTCTGAGTTCTTAAAGTGGATTGTTAACAAGCAGTTTTTATAAGGGTTAGAGAGCCAAAATTGGAGGGGGACATAGGCCTCCTGGTAAATTAGCTCTTCTCTGAGTAGTAGGATGTAACTCCTATTATCAGGTCTCTGGAACAAACGCTTTCAATTATACTTCTAAAATTTGCTTTTGGCAAACATTCAGAGATACTTTGCTTTGGTTGCCTTTTCAGGAAATATTTCCACAATTAAATTAGCTAGTCTACTTGTTAAGAGTATACAACACAGGGGACACAAAAATGAAACCCATGCATCTAGCTATTAGGCATTCTGCTTGAGTCCAACCTAGAATAGGGGAGTCTGTTAGAGTTCCCAGTTGCAACAGATGATCCATTAGCACACACTTTAAAGTTCTGAGAGACTGGATTTACCCCACCCATATGACAGCAGACTTGCTTACATACTTACCAATGGACTTAAGGAACCTGTGACCAGGTTTTTCCTACTGTTTTGAAATGTCCATTTGCAAAAATATAAGATGCTCGATAACTCTGAGATTATAGTTTGACTTTATGCAAAATGTGATTTTGTATTTGAATAGATGTATGGAAAGGATTGTGTATACCAAAAAAAGAACCTTCTTTGGATACAGCAGTAATAGTAGCAGCATTGTTGTTCTGTGCCTCTATATACAGTTTGTAGGGACTCACACTTTCAATGCCTCTCAGATAAAGCACAGCAATAACGACAACGAGAGACTGTGTCCTGCTAACATAACTCATTTGTCAGGGTGAGATGTCTGCGAATACAAAGTGATCACTAAAAACAAGTGTATGAGAGACCCATTTCCTTGCTAGTGATATTTATGAATACTCTGGCTATGCAATAGAAAACTAATGTTTAATATTCTTGGTCTCTCAGCATAATTGGACAAGAACGAGGGAATTGTAGTTCTGTGTAAAATAACCTCATTGTTTAAATTTGACCACAAATCAATTTTCCAACTAATTGACATTATTATTCCTATGAACCACAACTGTCTCTAGGATAGCCATTCAGATGAACTGCATAGAGCCCCATTCATCAAATGTAACAGCCAAAAATTAGGTATGAAACATCAGAAGCCTGATTTGCAAAGGTATTGACCACTTGTGACTCCCATTGATTTCCCTGGGAGTTATGAGCATGCATTGTCACTGTAAACTACATCATTTAACTTAGCATCTAATGTGAGAGATCTGCATCTGAAAATTTTAGCCAGAGCTCTAAAAAAATCTTTCCACAAAATGCAGCTATGATTGGGTTGCACACTGCAAGTGCTTTTTAGTGGACAGCAACATAATAGTTGGGGAAAGGCAATGAAGAATGCTATATGTCTCTGAAATTTCAAGAGGAACTCGTTGCAGAACGTCATTACTCATTTGGCATTCAGAGACAGCATTGGGGCCAACTTACCAGCTTTGGCTCTTGTGATTGATTATTCCATCTGAAAGATAAGCTCCAATAGCAGTGTAGCCTGAACGCTATGCTTGAGGAGTCAGCACTGACTCTGAGGTAGAACAGTGCCACCTACTGAATCATCCAAACTACTTATAATTGCACCCTAGCTTTTCCTTTCCAAGTGCTGACAACTGTGCATTTGAGACCTGTCCAATTCAAACCCTAAGGCAGGATTAGATCTAATTATAACTGTACATAGATGTTCTTTCCTATAATCAAGGGGATCATGCTCTTCCATGCTAAAACAGTTTCTCAGAGTCTGTGTAGTGCTGCATTGTGTTTTATCATCGTGCAGATAATGGAACCCACTTATAATGACCTTGATTACAGAAATGCTCTCCTCTTAGGATGAATAAGTAAAAGTCCTGAGTTTCTTCAGTACACTTGGAATTCTGCAACATCGAAGCTTTGTTTCATTCATAATGAAGTTTTATGCCACTTGGACCATCTTTCATTGTGCTTTTCACTTGGACTGCAGGATCTGATGCTATAATGTATACTGCTTATCAAAAGGTTAAAGGGCTATCCAGATCTAGCAGCCCATTGGACTAACGTAGATGAGACATACCAGCGATACAAAAAGGAACAACATAGTCAGCCTTCTGCATATCTGCCTTTCACTCTGTAGTCCAAATGACCAGGTGGCTTTCAGCATGAGCCTGGAGAAGGATGAACTCATGCCTCTGGAGCTCTGCATCACACACCTACCCAATACCAGAGAGAGATTAAGTGCTACCTTCCTACTGTGCTGCTTGAATAAACATGAAGGAGGAGAAAAATTTCCACTGTTCAAGGGGAATGAGGAATCCCTAATTTCTGAGGAAGAGCAGTCAGGTTTGCTCCAGCTTCTCTCTACTGATGCAGATAAAGCCATGTTCACCTTATTGTTACTATTAGGTGATAGTACTCTCATGTTTACTGTTACCTCAGAAACAACCAAGAATGGGACCCCACAGTGCCAAGCACGGTACAAATATATAGTAAGAGGTAATTCTTGCCCCACAGAGCTTAATATAAATAGATCTCAATCTAAAGGCAAAACAGACAAACGGTAGGAGATGGACTAGATTAACATGCTAGAGAAGGAATGGCAGCAAATGCCACATTAGCTCCACATGCTGCATATTTTGAGGAGTTCTTTGGAAGAGTTGAGCTAAATAGGGAAGCAAAGGAAAGAAGGTGAGATGGATTCAGCAAAAAGTGAGTGTAAGGGACAGCCATGGGCTGAAGCTGAGGTGAAGTGGTTGTCAAGTAGGTGGGGAAGGGGGGATAGGATGGAGTTAGAGGAAAGCACACAATGAGAACAGGCAGAGACAGGCCAGTCGGGACAGAATGAGGTCCTGTGGGGTCCAAAGGCTCTTGCTGTGGCAGCTTCTTCCAGTCAGTCTCCAGGTGGCTTCTCTCTGCAGTTTTTCCTCCAAGGCTGTATGAGGGAGGACAGGAAGAACTCCTTGGGTTTTTGAGTGTGCTGCAGCTAAACAAGGCAGAAAGACCAGCCGTGTCATCACTTCCCTATGAGGAAAACAGAGATATGTATTGTTCTTGTGTTTGATGGTGGAGTTTGGCCAAAAGAAACTTCTTGTGCTGGTGGAAATATATTATAAAAGATCCACTTGCTATTAAAGGGTAATTTTTCCAAACTGTGTTCTTTCCAGGGAATTAAATATATGTTCAGAGAAGCCTTCAGTGTGTAAAGCTCCCTATCTCCGTAGGAGAGTAGACAATGACTGTCTGCAGTGCTGGGTTTCTCTGAAGATTCAAATGAATTTTGTTTTGAGACTATCCAATGGCCTTTGCAGAGCTGAGACATTTAGTAGGGGAAACCTTGAGAGAGAGGTTGTGTGTTTTTTTTTTTTTATGTGACTCATAAGAGAGTTTTTCAGTATTTATTTTGTTCAAGGGCTATTCAAGAAGAAATAGCCAAATGATCACCTATTGATCAGTATTTAAAGAATCAGTCATGACAGACCTGTAAGATTGTCAACATCCCAGAACATGACACGTCCCCCATCATGTTAATGAATCACATTGTGCAGATTGTTATTGTGGCCCTCCTGTTCAGCAGGCCGAAAGAGCTTGGCAATAAAAAGAATGAAAAAAATTACAAGGCTGGTTCACTGGTATTACCTTGTAACTTCTTTTAAAGTTAATTGAATGGATCTTTTTGGCTTGCTAAGTCTCACAGCATCTTTGGGAAGGAGTGCTGCATAATACCTTGTAAAGCAAGACTCTAATTGATAAGTAACTTCACAATAAACAACGTAGTTTTGATTAAATAAACAAGTGGGATTTGTCAGTTATATGTAAACATTGCTTCAGCTAAAACCTTCAGGCCAGTCTCTGCAGTTGAGGTAACATTGTTATTTCCAATAAAAATGGGCTTCCAGGATAAGGAACATGCATCCAGCCCTCCCATTAAGAATCAATAGCAGTTTCTCATGTTGCAATGCAATCTGAATATACAGCACCAGCTTGGGACACATGGTTTACAAGACAACATTACGTGACTCCATAACAGAAGATGTGTTTATGGGAGAGGTACTTTACAATGCTCAGAGGGAGCAGGGCAAAGAAACGTATTCTAAGGTTTATAGAAAGAAGTCCTTGTGTGACCCATGAATGTGGTCCAATACCCTTGTTACTGACTTGAAAATTTTTACTGAATATCTGATAGAGACTCTGGAGTGCACGCTGGGTTGCTGAGTACTTACATAGGAATGTGGGGAATCCAAATAAAAAACACATTCTTCTTTTTATCACATGGAAGGCAGAATCTCGCTTGTGGTTGATTGTTCATGAAAGTACATTTATATGGCAATACAGAAGATCTTGAGATACTATGAGTTTCTAGCTTTCCCGTTCAGTGTACTGATTAATCTAGATCTCAACCATAAACAAGGAGTTAGTCACAGTATTTTTGTGGCCTCTGCCAAGTAGAGATTTTGTCCTCTCAAGGCTCTGGTGCAGCATTGCTGTTACATGACATAACGTAAAGCACATTTACCATTATTTCAGATTATACTAGATGTTTGTTACAGGCACAGCCCAGACATGGGGGATCAGGGTTCAGGGATAACAAAGGTCACAAGCCTAGGGAATACAAAAGCAGAAGAGGAGTCTAAAAGCTGAAGGGGGTCGCAAGTTGGGGGTCTAGACACAAGGGTTAGATAGTGTTGCAGGCAAGAGCTAGGCAAGGCACAGGTTCAGAAAAGGAACCAGACTAGGGAACAGGGAATGAATGATCAGGAACCCGACTTAGATAGTCAGAGTTAGGAATCAGGAATTGGGATTAGGAGCAAAGGTAGTGAGAGCACTGGGGCTAGACAGAAAGGAAGTCTATCTTGTTGTAAGCCCACAGGGTACTTCAAGTACACTCAAATGTTTCAGCTGGAGCCATCTGGGGGCACTCAGACCACTAGCAACCAGTCCCACACAGATGACCAGGAGCTGCTGGAGGCTTGTCTGCTTGCCTGCTACCCTAACTCCCAACACTGCCATAAAGATTGTCTGTTAGAAAGGCATTGTAGAAGACACATTTATTTTCCCTTCCCAAGCCACTCTGCTTCCTCATTCCCTTTTCAGCAATAAAGGAGTAATGAGATATGTGCCAGATCCTCAGCAGGTATAAGTCTGTGTTGTTCCATTGTCTTCAATGGAGCGACGATCTCCTTGCACCCAAAGTTCTTAACCAGTTTTAAGCTTCAGAGAATCTTTTCCATAATTCTGACTGGGACTGTTAGGTTACCCAGTAATTTTTTTAACCTTCTGGGAGACCTGAGATTGGTGCTCTCAGAATACTCAAGTTAATGATTTAAACGGAAGATGACATTGTTCTCGGAGCACTTTAGCTATCATGGAGATTACATAGACATTAGGGCTGGAAGGGACCTCGGAAGATTGAGTCCAGCCCCCTGCCCAAGGGGCAGGAAATCAGCAGGGGTCACAGGATCCCAGCAAGATAAACATCCAAATGTCTCTTGAAGTCATTCAAAGTAGGTACTTGAACCACCTCTGGCGGCAGTCTATTCCAAACCTTGGGGGCTCGGACAGTAAAGAAGTTCTTCCTTATGTCCAGCCTGAAACGGTCATGGAGGAATTTATGACTGTTCGACCTTGTCAACCCTTGGGGCGCTCTGAACAAATGTTCCCCAAGATCCTGGTGAGCACCCCTTATAAACTTATAGGCAGCCACCAGATCACCCCTGAGCCTGCGCTTTTCCAGGCTGAAGAGTCCCATTGCTCTCAGCCTCTCATCATGAGGTCTGTTTTCCTGCCCTCTGATCATGCGCGTGGCTCTTCTCTGGACTCTCTCAAGCTTCTCCACATCCTTTTTGAATTGTGGAGCCCAAAGTTGGACGCAGTACTCCAGCTGCGGCCTCACCAAGGCTGAGTACAAGGGGAGAATGACGTCCTGGGATTTGCTTGAGAAGCATCTGTGGATGTAAGCCAGCATTTTGCTCACTTTACTAGCTGCAGCATCACATTGATGGCTCATGTTCATCTTGTGGTCAGTCACGAACCCCAAGTCCCTTTCAGCCATAGTGCTAGCCAGCGTAGCGCTGCCAAGCCTATAAGTATGCTGTGGGTTTTCCTTCCCAAGGTGGAGTACCTTGCATTTTTCGGTGTTGAACACCATCATCCGCCCATTTTCTGAGCCTGTCCAGGTCAGCCTGGATTGCCCTTCTGTCCTCAAGTGTGGATGCTTTCCCCCAAAGTTTGGTGTCATTGGTGAACTTGGCCAGTCTGCTTCTGACACCGATGTCCACATCATTAATTAAAGATATTGAATAGTATAGGCACAAGGACAGAGCCTTGAGGTACCCCACTGGTCACAGGGCATCACGATGATTGACTTCCATCAACCACCACCTTCTGGGTCCAACCATGGAGCCAATTCCCCAGCCAGTGGATCGTGGTGAAGCCAAGGCCACAGTTGGCCAGTTTTACTAAGAGGTGATCATGGGATACCAGATTGCAGTTTTTTTGAAGTCAAGATATATGACATCAATCTCTTCTCCCTTGTCCAGGTGATAGGTTACTTGGTCATAAAAGGAAGTAAGGTCTGACTCAGAATCTACAGGATGTATCACATCTTAAAGTAGCTTCACCATCAATGATTAGCCAAAGTATACCTGTTGAAATTGTGCGAATAAACAAAGTACTCATTCAGTGTAGGACAGTTGCTGAATTCAATGCTTGTTATGGCAGTATTAGCCAATTTCTCATCAAGAATGATGGGGGGCAGCAGGCAGGGACAGAGCCCCATGTCCCACCTCCCCCATCCAGGCCCGCCTCCACCTTCCCTCCTGCTGCTTGGGGTTTGGGTCTGCTCCTCCCTTCCCTACCAAGATGGTAGGGGGTGGGGAGAAGCTGGCCCACTGCAATGGTGGAGGGGGGAAGCAGTGGGCCCAGGCTGATGTAATGGTGGTAGGGGGATGGGAGGAGTGGGCTCGGGGCCAACGCAGGGAGATGGGGTGGAGGAGGAGGCCCACTTCCCTGCTCCCTCTGCCACTGCGACATTGGGCTGGGCCCAGTGTTCTCCCCCCACCACAGCAGGCCAGCTTTCCCTCCCCCCCCCCAAATGCTGCAGAGTGCCCACTTTCCCCCCCCCCACGTTGGGCCCGCTTCTCCCCCCACCACTGTTGCATCAGCCTGTAACGGCCCTGCAGGTGGCGACAATTGAAGAGGTGGTGATGTAGAGACAATAGCAGGCCAGCTGTTTCAGTCAGCCAATCAGCATGTGAATAAAGCATTATAGACAGACAGATAGTCAGATTAAGGCTTTTCTAATATTAGAATTCTCGACAGACTTCCATGTAGTGTTGATCCTGCGCTGCAACGTTCTAAAAGCCTCAATCACCACCAGTCTTGCTACAGTTCTTTTACACACAAAGGACATATTGAGAGACTGTTAAGAAAGATGTGTAAGGTAGAAAATGAAATAGAAACCCTACCAACAACATCAAGTGCAGAACACACTAGGGCATCAAGCATATTATCTACTCCAGCACTGGAGGATGTAGATATTCTACCAGAAGTCTTTGAGTAAGAAGAGGCTGAGTCGCATGTTGTCACTTGAATTGGTCAATGCAATGGACAAGCTGGCAGAGAAGAAAAAAGTGCTATGTTGCCGAATTGGTGTTGAAGATCTAACAGCTGTTGAGACACCTGCGTACATTCAGTATGGTAATGAGGAACAATGGAAAAAACAAGTCTCTTGTTTCCATTCATATGTGGAAGTTGTGCAAGAAAATAGTCGTCTTTCTTCTGAAGCGAGAGCATGGCATCAAATGATTGATGAACTACATGCCGATTTTGCATGGAAAAATGTGTACAGCCTGAAAGATGTACTTGAAAGATACTGTGATTTAATAGAAGATGAAGGCGGTGAATATTCTCTGACCACAAAGCAAATGAAACAAGAACTTCAGACTGACTTGGACATTATGGATGCACATGACAAAGGAAGAGAAATTGTGAATGTCATTATCAAGAAACACCTTACTGCAGATGCTACCGAGAGCTTCTATGAAAACATACCCAAATCAAAATTGAAAACCATGGGACAGCACAGAAAAATGAAACAGACACAATGTAAAGAAGGTCCAGCAAAGGCTACTTGCAAGTGGTTGCAGCAGGTAGAAGGTTCAATGTGCACTCTCTTCCACAGCATAAACTGTCTGGATACCCTCCATCACTTTTCAGACCTGACAAAATTGCTCAGCATAGCCAACAAAGTAGTCTTGTCATGGTTCTTGATTGAAGATAAAGCTACAACTGTTCTGCCAGATGCTACTTCCAAGAAATCAGCTGTTATTATCAATGGCATGGCTCTTGTACAGAGAACAAGAAAGCTGAAAACTGCATGAATATTTGGAGATATCACTGATTTCTTTTTGTAACAAGTGTTTGCCAACTATTCTAATGTGTGATTGAGTTGACGTTGTCTTTGATCACTACATATCACCATCCATAAAGGCAGGCACAAGAATATTAAGGACCCAAACTACTAGGCCAATCCACAGAATCCTTAGCAGTGGATCTCTTCCATTATTGGCATCATGGAGTAGTTTCATATCCTTACTAGAAAATTAACTAGGTTTTCTCTGTTTGCTAAGTGAGGAGCTTCTTAAGGAATCACATCAATGTTTCCGAAGTGAATGACTGCTGGCTGTAACTGGTTTCACTGATGGAAAAGCAGGCATTCTGGCTCATGTGACATTTTACAATTGCATTCACAACAAGAAGAGGCAGACACAAGAATGCTCTTGGCAAACATGCAATCGGTCAGGGATACTCCTCTGTAGTATTCTCCTGTGATGACACAGATGTACTGGTCCTTCTTCTGTGGCATAACCTTGTATTTAAGATTTGGATGAAGAGGAGCAACCCAGTAAGATTAATTCCAGTTCTTGATATTATGTCAGAATTGCCTAAGCCAGTCTGTGCATCTCAGATTGTGACACCACCGGCCAGTTCAGTAGTCACGCTAAGAAAACTACTTGGAAAGTGTTTATTCAACATCCACATCTATTGACAGATCTGGAAAGTAGGCCTGATGTTGATAAGGATTTGTATAGTTTTGTAGAAAAGTGTGTTGTATTGCTCTATTAGGCATCAGCTTTTTCAATGACTGTTCTGGATGTTAGGGTGAAATTATTCCATCAAGGAAAAGCTCTAGATAAACTTTCACCTACATGCGATTCCCTTGTACACCAAGTACATAGAGCCAATTATAAAAGTTTCATTTGGTGAAGTGCACTTGAACCTAATCCACCATTGCCATCAGTGTGGTTATCAAGCTGAAAATGATGACTGTGTTACTATCATAAACATGTTTGAACCATTACCAGCAGAATATATTCAGATAAATTGCTAGTGCAAGATGGAATGTCAGGGACCAGCATGCTTGTGCAAGCAGGTTAATGTGCCATGCACTCCCAGCTACGTGTGCTGCAAGTTGTTATAATCTATATAATATAACAGGGATTCAGAAATGGATTCAAGTGATGAAGAGATGTAAAAGACCACAAATACCTATTGTATTAATGTTATATATAGCACTGTATTACCATGATATTATCATTGGATTAGACTATTACATTTTCCTATTGCCCTGAGCCAAACCTATGTCTGTTTCATTGCCATTGAGTTATGTATTATTAATATCTGACTTATCTGTATTCTGAAATAAAAAAAATTGTAGTGTCTTATTCAATATAACTTGAAAAAGTAGGCTAGCCTGAGTTATACTGTTTTCAACACTGTAGGCCAGCTATGAAATTTGTAGTGATGTAATTTGTGAGTGAGGTTTTAGAATTAGAGTATTGTTTACTGGTTTTTTAATTCCAGTGAGTCGATACATACATGCTAATGTATCTGCCATCTTGGAATTTGATATGACTATGATGACAGAAATGTTACAGTTCATCTCCTCAGTTCATATAATATTGGTTTTGTCACTGGAATTATTTTTTTTTACCTTAGTGGGGGCTGTATAGTGACCAAAATGGGAATTCACAGCAGCCATTTTGGATTCCAATATAGCGGTTACACGCAGTACTTGCCTGATTGGCGATATGACTTTCCTGACATGGGCAGACCACCTCTACCTGAAACAGACTGCTGTTACTTGTGGCAATGAGTTACCTTTGACAAGAAAATCTAGAGACCTTATTGGTCAATTTATACCCCACTTATAACAGAGACTTACATGAGACTTTAAGAACATAAGAATTTGTCACTTACTGGGTCAGACCATAGGTCCGTCTTGCCCAGGATCCTGTATCACACAGTGCCAGAGAGTGAATGCTGAAAGGGAGAGTGAACTGAGTATGACCAGGGTGTTTTCCCCATTGTTTCTCTCTGTTGCAGCCTACAGCATTTAAGATCGAGGGAGTTCTAATTCAGAGGCTGTATCCCTACCTCCCATTTTCAATAGCTACTGATACCCCTTTCCTCTAAGAATTTGTCCCTTCCCTTTTCAAATCTAGTACAACATCTAGCATGAGTTCCACACTTTAATTACACACTGTGTAAAAAAAAGACATACCTTTTGTTAGTTTTAAACTTACTGGGTATGTTTGGTTTACATGTGCATATTAATGCAATACAATAAACTATGGCACTTAGGCCTGCCTTTATTGCTCCTGGACACCATGTTTACCCCTGCACCCAGGACTGCAGTACATTGTGCTGGGTCAGGGGAGCCAGCCCACCAGCCCAGGGCTGCTCCAACCTGGCTCAGTGTGCTGTGGAGGGGTTGGCTATGGCACGTGGGTACTCCAGTGTAGCGCTAGCTGGCAAGCAGCTCCCGCACTAAAGCACCCTCATAACCTAGCCAGCTGCATCAGCATCTACACATGTCCTGCTGCCAAGTAAAAACCTCCATAGCAGGATAGTACTTGTATTTACAAGAACTACCTTGCTGTGGAGTTCATTAGTTAACTCCAGTTTAATACTCCCACATGTATAGATGCTGAGATGTTTCCTAGGGAGCTAATGAGTCTACTCCACAGTAAATGTCCCATGCAGACATGCCCACTTCTTACTAGTTTCATTTTGTGACCCCTAGTTCTTGTACTGCGTGAGTGTAAATAATAAATCCCTATTTACTTTCTCTTTATCATTTGTCATTTATACTAAAAAAAATGTCCTGCTAACTGAAATATGCTGTAAACATAAGCAACACAACTTACATTTCTCAATCCATACTTAGACACCTGCCAAATTTGGGAAAGTGCTACTTAGAGGAGCTTAGAACATAGAAACTTATTAGGTAGCCCAAAGTGTAAAATGTTAAATACATGTGCTTATAAATGATACCACAGCTGTGAGCACCACAGAAACACATATAACAGTCATAGATGTCAAGATAAATTTTCACAAGTGACTGGTGATTCTTTTGGGGGTGCCACAGTTTTAAGGAGCCCAACTTAAAACATTTTAAAAGGGTCTGATTCTTCAGAGAGGTTTTGCCCACTTCACTGAAACACTGCCGTTCAGTTGTTTCAAGTTGGACAACAAAAATGACCAGTCACTGTAGAGACTTATATTTTTTTTTATCATAAACTTCAGTTGAATGCATCTCTTCTATAGTGCAGAGCAAAACAAAACTTCTTGCTGACTAGAAAAAGGGCTGATGTTACCTCCTGCTAAAAATTATAGGAATTCCTGAAAATCCATAGAACGATCTAATTTCATCAGCAAGGCCATGGCTGTTTAGTTTGGAGGAAACTTCTATTTGAGGGTGTTTCTACTTTGGCTGAAAAAACAATCCTAGGAGGATTATGTGTTTTAAAAACCTGTGGCAACCTGCACTTTTCCCTCTTATAATCCCTGTAGATACAGCTTCATATAATGCTATATTACTTTATTGTAATAGTATTGTTCATGAAAACAAAGATTCTGTAAAAGATAGCAGACTGCTGTTGTTGGAACTTTACAAAATGAACATACCAATTTTCACTTATAAATTCAGAACATGGTCTCAGATTGTTGACAGTTGTATGGAAGTGTGAAATTTTATGTCAAATGATTTTTTTTTTCTAAATTAAATTTATGATAATTAATACTCCCCACAGTGCCTTGCAATGTCACAAGATCATACAAGGGACATTTTTTCTATTCTATTCTATTGCTTCCTTTTCTTGAACCAGTTTTCAACAAGTAAGAATTCCACATTTGTAAAAATTGGCTTTTTAGGCATTTGTACATGTGATGAGGTCACACTTTACACATGACAAAAATTTCCCTTTGTGTGGCTTAATGGCATCACACATTACATGTACATGAGTTTTGGGGGGTTTAAATGAGTTTGCATTCATGGTTTCATAGATGTAGGGTTGGAAGGGACCCGAGTGGATCATCAAGTCTGAGGAGAGAATACTGGGCTCGTATGACCCCAGCTAGGCAATTATCTAGCCGCCTCTTAAAGACCCCCAGGGTAGGAGCCAGCACCACTTCACCTGGAAGTTGGTTCCAGATCCTAGCCGCCCTGACCATGAAGGAGTGCCTTCTAATGTCCAGCCTGAACCTACTCTCTAACAACTTATGGCTATTATGCCTTGTTACTCATTGTTGCAAACTAAACTAAATCCCAATGTAGTTTAGTTTGCAATGTTGCAGCCATTAGTCAGCTTTCCTCCCAGCAGCAGGAGGAGCTTGTAGGCACCACAGAAAAAAAGGATTGGGTCCCTCACCACTTCTGCCTTCAGCATCCTCCTGGAGCTGGCAGGATGCCTGGGGCCACCTGAGAACAGGCTGGCCTGCCTCTGGAGCAGGACGGGAAGGTGGCAGGAGGGTAGCTGGGTGTCTTGGTGGCTGAAGAAGTCAGCAGGGATGGTGCATGGGCTGCAGGGCTGCCCAAGCAAGCTACTAGCTTCCCCAAGCCCACCTGGGCTTCTAGCGCCCTATGCACCATCCCTGCTGCCTTCTCCGGCTGACAACACACCCAGCCACCCTCCTGCTGCCTGCCTGTACTGCCCCAGGGGAAACCTGCCCATTCCTGAGTGCCCCAGCTATCCTGCCAGCTGCAGGAGCCTGCTGAAGGCAGAAGTGGCAAGGGGCCCAATTCTTTTTTTCTGTGGAGCCTGCCCACCTCTCCTGCAACCAGGGGGTGATCTGACAGATTAATGGCACAGATTAATGATCCCCTGGCCGCAGGAGAGGCAGGCAGGCTCTGCTGGGGAAAAAAAAGGATCGAGCCACTTGCTGCTTCTCCCTTTGCAGGTTCCTGTGGCCTCCAGAACAATAATATATATATATATATATATATACAGTGACAAAAAAGTAAAACCCACCAGTTCAATTAAAAACTCAACATTTTGATTTAGGGGGCATAGAATGCAATCCTAAGAACTAAAACTTCATCACATGTACAAGTGTCCTTATTCTACAGCTGCTTTCTACTTTCAGTTCCATTTTATGAAGATTTCTAAATCCATACTTAAATACCTGACACACTTTGAAAAGTGGTACTTTTTATTTATGTGGCCTTTTATTATAATCAGAATGATGAAAAATTTGACTAGAAACTGAATCTAATGTTATCTCCTACTCTTTCCCTCTGCTCTATCTTTCTGCTTGGGGGAAAAATTCACTTTAATCTGAAAACAATCCTCTCAAATCCTGTTCTTAAGCTTTCTGGCTCTTCCCTTCAGGGGTGATATGAACCTTCTATTCCATTTGAATATTGTAGGTTTGAAACTGCCAAGAGAACCAACCCTTTTGGTTTTAAGTTAAAGCACTCCCTTTCTGGCTGGTTGATATGAAGAAGCATTTGGTTGTTTGCTTGGTATCTCATCAGCCAGATAATCAGATTACGGTATATGACTGAGCAGCACAGAAAGGAGGGGAAGTAGCAGACATGCTGCGGGAGTAATCGTATCTGTCTTTGGAATACTGTGGTTTAATGGCATAGGGAAAAATGATGGAGTTTGGAGCAGAATGGCTAAGAGGAAAGATGGAGAGCTCGCTCCAACCCAGGAAATAAGGGCCTAACAGATGAAAAACAATGCTTCTCAGGGTCCAAGGAATTAAATGTCCCTGGAATCAAAGAAAAATTAATCATTTCTTTCTACTTGTGTCCTCCTATGTGCTAGGTGTTGTACAAACACAAAAGAAAGAAGAGTCCATGTTCACCTGAACAGACAATGTGGCTGCTTTGGCAAAAGAGGACAGTGTAAAAATGTCCAGCAAGGTCCAGCTATGCTGTGGTAAGTGTTGTTGTGATATGTATTTTTAACAAAAAATATAAGCCCCATAATGGTTACCCCTCAACTTTTGAGAGAGAGTCAAAGGAGTGGTTTAAGGGAGCCAAGAAGACTCAAGGGCGAGAGAGATAAGTAAGTGGGAAGGGATGGAGGGAACAGGGGGAAAAGGTCAATTGGGTCACTAAGAGGGAAGTAATGAAATCAATACAGTGAGAACAAAGGGGGAGGCCTAGGACTGAAACCCATGAGGAAAGTTTCTGGGGTGCAGCAAACAGTTGGATGGAATATTGTTTTAGAGGAGAAAGGGTTTGGCAGCAGCTGGTGGGGGAAAGAGACTTCCATTCTTACCTTGGGGATCACCATGAGGAAATGGTGGGAGAGGAGGGGAGACTGCCAGTAGAGAAAGTAGGTGTAAATGTGGTGTCAGAGAGATGATCCAGGAGTCGTGTGCAAAGAGATGGAGTATTGTAGAACAAGCATAGCTGGATGAGACCAAGCTGATTAAGAGGCTTGTAAGAGTAGCTGAAAAGGGGGCTGGTCATTTATTTTCTCTATTGACTAGCCAAACAGATTGGAAACTTAATCTCTCTCATTATGATATGTTCTGAGCAATCTTCCTTTGCAAAATACTTTTCAAACATCCTAATTTTTTTCTGCAACATTTGTAATGCTTCTGAAAGTCAAACCTACCAGCCAGTGAACAATATAAAACTGATTAACGCCAGGCATTCTAATGCTGTGAGTGTCAAACTAAGTGGAGTAATATAGGGATAATCTATAAGTGCTAGCAAATATTTTAGCATGAAGAAAAGAGAGGTTTTTTGTAGCACTGCTTACAAGCACAAGATGACTGGGTCAAGGTACAACCCAAAACAGTTTTTCCCCCCGCCCTTATTTATTAAAAAATGTCTAAGATTTCAAATTCTATGGTCGTCTTTGACCAGAGTGGACACTCAGTTGATTGAGATGTTGTTTTATTTGTTAGGCCTACAAAGAGCCTCCCAGCACTCCTTAATGAAGAAACTAGTCAGCGATGATTGATGGCCTTTCTGGGTTACATACACACAAAAGGAGAGGAATTCTCAGTAGTGTTATAATTGAGGTCAATAAACACTGGTTACTCAGTGCGTCAGAGTACGCTTCCTACTGAGCACGCATGCCAGACAGAGGAAGAAGAAAAGAAGTATGTCAGGAGTTCTTTTTGGCCCTGAGATCATGAGGATACTTAATCCTTCCCAACATTGTTTGTGGGGCATCAGGATATAATTAGCTAATATTGAAGCATGTAACTTTTGTCAGGTGTTTAGAATCTCTGGTAGCACATCATCACTTGAATGGTTCTTCCATCCGTGTAAAATTGCAGGTAATGCATTACAAGTTTTTCAAATTAAAGGACTGTGCAAATGTGTGTTATCCCACCATCACCATATGTGAAGGTGCCTCCATTTTATAGAATGCCATTGTCTTTCTGATCTTGCCTTATCTTCCCACCCTTCAGAGACAGGATGAGTAGGGACCTACTCAAATCATGATTTCATTGTTTTTCTCAGAAACCACAAAAAATGGCAGTTTCTGCCATTTTGCATAAAATGACTGGAAAAAACCCAACTTACTAGCTCCCTGGTGAGGGCCAGTGGCCACTACAGCCTAGCCTTACAGCTCGTCAGAATTGGGGAAAGCCGCTGACATGAAGGGGAACAGCCAAGATGGTGGCCACCCCCTCCTCTCTCTGCTGCTGATTGGACAAGAGGGCTGCCCTTTGTGTGGCCCTACCCCTCTCCACCAATCAGCAGAGAAGAGTGGGGCTGCATGCAGGACAGCCCCCTCCACCAATCAGCAGCTCTTTTGTCCAATCAGCAGTGAAGAGCAGGGCCACTGGGCCCCTGGGCCAATCAGTCATGCGGAGGGACCCCACCACAGAAAGACCTCAAAAATGGCAGCTGGCACCATGATTGGGCTGTGAAATCACCCACATGCTTCCTCAATTTTGGTAGGTCCTTGAGGATGAAATATGAGGAGCCCTGTTTCTTGGGTTCAGAGCACTAAACAAGGAGGCAAAGTCAGAAGTGGTCTGAGGCTATAAACAGACATCACCGAATGAAGTGGACCAGCTGTGCTGGGCTGTGAAACAGATATTGCTCGTTGTCCCACAGGGTCAGGCCCCTGTGGGATAACACTTGGGGCATGCTTCTGTGTGAAGGGGAAGAGGCAGCCCACCATGGTTCCTCCTGTTGCTCACCTTAGGGCAGGTGGTGAATGCAGGTGATGAGCTGGCTCCAGCACAAGGGGCTCCAGCATGCCATTTCCAGAGCAGCATAGCCCTGCAGATTGGTGGGGAGAAGGGGCAGGGCCTGCTGGCAGAGCAGTGCTGGGAAGAGCCACATTGCAGGGTGGCATGTGGCAAAGAGACGCCAGGGATGGGGCAGAGTGCTGGAGCCAGGACAGGGGCAAAAAAGCCCTGGAGACTGGGTAGAGGACCATAGCCAAGCCACACAGCAGAGCAGCGCATGGCGCAGAGACCCCAGGGACAGGGCAGAGTCCCATAGTGGAGCCATGTAGCGGAGCAGCCCTGGAGGTGGGGCAGAGGGACACAGCTGAGCCACACGGCAGAGCAGTGTGTGGTGCAGAGACCCCGGAGACTAGGCACAGTCCCACTGTGGAAGCATATGGTATAGAGGCCCCAGAAAACCCCCCAGAAAGGAGCTGGGGTGGAGCTACCAGTGCAGCAGTGCAGAGCGGCAGCAGCAGAGGGGCCACGCCCAAAGAGAGGCAAGCCCAAGATGCTGGGAGGAGTGACTGGAGTGCTGGAGGGAGATGCCTGAAAGAGCCCAGACTCAGGTCAGTTGGGGCCAATATTCTGCAAATGGGGGAACCCTGCACACAGAGGGAAATCTCCAGGCATGTCTCTGCTAGTGGGGAAACCCAGGTTTCTCCCATTTGTAGAAGCATGCCCCCAGCTGGATTTCCCAGGTACGCCTCTGCAAATGGGATTCCAACTCGGGGCACGCCTTTACAAACAAGGAAACCCAGGCAGGTAGTCCTGGGGCTTCAGGGACATGATCCTGCACACCCCAGGAATTCCCTGGCCTCTGAAGCCTTAGAAGTGCCTGCCCAGGATGGTTGCCCAGGATGGCTCTGGCACCTTAAAACAAACAGATTTCTGCCGCAAAAGAGCAGAACAACTTAATACTACCTTTTGTTGTGGTCACAAATTTGGGCATTTGTGCCACAACAAAGGGCATGGATGTCAGTTTGCTTTTGCTGTGTACCTCCATAAAATGCTTTATGGTGGCACAAAGGCAACATCTGTTTGCAGCCTGAGAGGCTGCAAACTTGAGAAAAGTTTGGCTATAGCAGACTTACTAGTGGAACTAGTACGGGGTGGGCATCAGCTGGTTGCCCATGTAAATGAGGTTTGGTGAGCTGTCCAGGGCTGCACACACACACAATCTTTCAGAAGATACTATTTTAACACATCATAGATAAAAAACAAATCACCTACTAGGACTCAAACATCTACTATAACATATCTTTTTTTTATTTAAAAAAACATTGTTGTCCCCATGTATGTATTTTTGAGCAGTGTACATAAAAGCAGTTGCATAATAATTTAAAATAAAGCCTTACTCTTATATATTGTATGTGAGAGTGTGGGGGGTGGGTATATATACGTGTGTGTGGAGGTCTGCCTGGGTGCTAAGTCCCAGGAGCCAGCCAGGGGGAGGGGGAGGGAGGGGAGGCCAGAGGGTGCATGCACCAGAGCTTGCCCAGGTGGTGTGTTGTAGGTGTATCCTGCCTTCCCCTCAGGCTGGTCTGCTAACTGATTGAATCTGGCTTGCAGGTGGTTGCCCACCAATTGATTGGACTCAGCCCACATGGGGCTGAGCCCTGCCCACTCCCACTTGGGGCAGCCCCCTTTGCTCTTCCGCTCCTGCCACAGGGAAGTGATGATGGCAGTGAGGATGTGTGCCGGGAACCACACACCAGGGGGTGGAAGGTGCAGCTAGGCAGCTCCTGCCCCAGTGTGTTGGGCTCTGGCTCTGGCTCCAGCTCCAGCTCCTGACCATCTTCCACCCACTCCACCCACCCAGCACAATAAGCAGCCACCCGCAGGCAACAGCAGGTGGAAGGTGGCTGGGAGCTTGAGCCACCCAGCTGCAGCTTCCCCCCGCTCAATCTGGCTGGGTGAGTGGTGCCCAGCACATGTCCCCAGGGCCTGTGCTACCTGCTTTGAGGAGCGGGGCAGGAGGAGCGGGAGCTGGTGAAGGTGGGAGAAGCCAAGCTGGACCCAGAACAGCTCCTCTCTCTTGGCTGTGTGGACTGACCAGGGCCAGGGCTGTCAGCAGGCATGGGAAGGAGCATGGTGCAGGCTGCTCTGGGTGTGTGCAGGTGGGGCTCAGCCCTGTGTTTAGTGTGGCAGGGCACTTAAGGCACCTGCCCCTTTAAGAAGGAAAGGCAGCCTGAAGGTGGTGAGGGGACCTGATGGCTAGGAGAGGGCCGGGCTTAGGGAAGAGATAAGCCCCAGCCCTGAGATGAGCAGGCAGTAAGATCCTGGAGGCTGCTGAGAAAACACTCTTTCAGCAGGAGGGCTGCAGCTGTGAAAGGCCAGCCTGGATAGTAACACCTGAAGCAGTCTGGAGGTTTGGGAAGGAACTAAGGGGTGGAGGAGGTTCTTAGGGACCCAAGGGAGGGAGCCCCTAGAGAGAGGGGCTGAATGTGTTCAGGAGCCCAGAGAGAAGGGCTGAGAGTATTGAGGAACTCGGGGAGGGGATGAGTGCATCCTGAACAGCAGTGAGGAACACCAGTAAGTGATGACACTGAGGCAAGGGCATGGTGTAAGGCATTAAGGGCAAAAGATCTCTTGCATGGAGCAGGTGTTTAGAATTCCAACAAGAAGGAAAATCTGGAGGCACTATGCCAATTATGTACCATGCCCCAAGACTGTCTCTGCTGAGAGCACTAAGTTCATCGGAAAATACTGAATTATGTACTTTTAAGCGCCGATGCTCCAAAGCAAGTTCATTCAGGTGCATAATATTAAACATGTGCAAAAGTATTTGCAGGATTGGGGTATTACAGAGGAGTCTCTGTCATATTCTGTAACCAAGAGGTTCCCAAACACTGGGCCCTGGCCTGGTAACAGGCTGCGGTGGGTTGGCTGCCAGGTCATGGCGTGAGCCCCCTGCTCGGACCCCTGTCTGTTTACCCAGGCAAGCGGTTTTCAGTGTTAAAGCTGAGCTTCCATGGTTAAAGCTGCATGGTGGGGCAGCCCCGGGAGGGAGGCAGCCAGGTCCACATGCCCCACCTTGCTCCTGCTGGGCTGCAGTATAAAAAAGGTTGGGAACCACTGCTGTAACCAAACTTCCCCAATGCCTGCTGATCCCCCCTGACTAGTTTATAACAGGCCACAAGATCCCCCTCTTTTGGAGGCTGAACAGGTTCAGGTCCCTTAGCCTCTCCTCGTAGGGCCTGCCCTGCTGCCCCCGATCATGCGAGTGGCCCTCCTCTGGACCCTCTCCAT
>NW_017728917.1:25959801-25962769 GCF_001723895.1 Crocodylus porosus
CTAGGTCCAACAAGGCGTCTCCCCTGGTGGGGCTGTGCACCTCCTGGGTTAGATGGAGGTCCTGCACTCTGGCCAAGAACCTACATGAGCAGTGGTGGTAGAAGCTGGCATCAACAGCTGGAAGGAGTCACTGCTGCAGAGGCTACCAGGAAGCAAGTCTAGCCACAGCCCCACTGTGTGCCCGGGACAGTGGGTCCAGCTGCATGGACCACAGCCTGGGCTGCACTCCATATCTGGGTCAGGTAGGACCCTGCAGGTCAGGTAAAATTCCTTGGTGGGCCAAATTCAGCCCACGGGCTGTATTTTGCCCACCTCTGGTATAGATACATCTCTGGATGCAAGGAACCATTGTATCCAGTTCTGTGCAACATCTTGGTATCTTCTATTTGAGGAAGGCAGGGGAACATAGCTGGGGAGTGTGTTTAGCCAGAGGGCTTCAGCAATTTGGTATTCACCAGAGGTTGCATGCAATTGCCCCTGAAGCAGTCATACCTAGCACTCAGTCAGCTCCAGGGCTGGGACTGGCAGGTGTGATTCCATTTGAACAAGGTCAGTGGCCATATTGCCCCAAAAACCTATTACATAGTTTCCAGAGATCTCTTGGAAAAATGTTCTCTCTCATTTCTAAGTTTGGAAGTATCAGTCTTTTCTTGAAATGGTTCCTAAAAGAATCTCATTACAGGGACCCAGGCTTATCTCGTGCCCATCAGAGCTCATGTAAAAATATTGGTTCTAGTAACTTTCTCTAATAACATGCTAATCACTCATTCATCTGTATTCCCTGTTATAGTGTTAGTCATAATGAACTCATTTGGCTCAATGTCAAGCCAACAGGAGATAATAGATTTATGGCAATCAGCATTAATGGAGATTCACATATCTTTCATTTTAAATGGTTATATTCCTTAATTAGCACCCAAGCAAGTTCTGAAGTCTCTCTTTTTTTAATTATGAATAAAATATTTAACGGTATTGGACAGGATTTTTCCTGTGATTTCTGATGGGACTTGTTTAGGGCATCAGGACTGTAAGTTATTTATGTAGTTCAACTCTGGTAGATAAACTGGGATTCTCTGACACCTGCTCATTCCTGCTCTTTCCCTTGTGACTTGCCCTGAGCCTGTCATCCCCACACCAGGTGAAAGAGTCTCTGTTCCAGAACCCAAACAATGGTTTATTAACCAAACTGTTCAATACATAAAGAAACCTAAGTAACACATTCATTTTCCTCATGTGTCCTTGGTGCACTAGACACAGACAAGACCCAGCACAGTTTGGAGAAGGGGACTCAGCCAGCCGTGTGTTATTGTCTCCACAGAGAGGCCCTTATGGTTTTGGGAGGGGAAAGAGAGGGGAGATTGGGTGGGCCTAAACAGCAGCGTAGGGACACAGCTGAACTCCTAGGACAAAGTGGAAGCAGCAACTTCCAGTTTGCAGTTGTGAATGCATGGCTTCTAGCAGTAGTCACTTTTTTATGTTATCCCCCACCCCCAAGTCAGCACCCAAGGCAGTTGCCCCTATTGTCCCCCCTAATTATACCACTGGGCCTAAAGGAGCCTGGCCAGAAGGCCTCATTCACTGCCCAGCTCTGTAGAAAAGTCTGAAGAAGATAATAGAGGCAAATTATCACTTTTCAATTAGTGTTCCCCAGGGTCCAGAGGACAGGGGTGTCCAGAGAAAAACAGCTTAAGTGAGGAAGGGCCAAAAAACACGTTAAGACCAACTATGTTGACTTCTGTACCTAGGCCATGTCTTCCTTTCCCTATAGATACAGAGGAGTTCCTGATGGAGATATCAACTTACGGAACAAGTTTTTTTATGCAAGGGGTCTTCTGGGATATTCACTGTTGTGTATCTATTACTTGTTAGGTTTTGCCATTGTTGTCTAGATACAAAATAGACACATCTTGTCCTAAAGAACTGACAATTATTGGACTTTTTTTCTTTTATTTACTGGGTAAAAGCAAGAAAGCAGCCTTTACATTAGACCGATAGTGCTCAACCTCCAGCCTGCAGATCAAATGCAGCCCATGAAGCCATAAGTATCTGCCCCTTGAGGCTTCCCACAGTTGAGGAAATTTGGGAGTGGGGGAGTGGTGGCATTAAATACAGCCACCCACCCCAGTGCCAAATTCTTAAAACCCAAACCCCATGCAGCAAGTAATGCCCCTTTCTCCCACTCCCATGGCTAGATGGAGCCAAGTCATACCCCACCCCCTAGGCTGCATGGGGCCATGCCACATCCTCTCCCCCCTGTGGGGCTGGGCCTTTCCCTCATGGAGCTAGATTGGGCCTGGGTCAAGCCCTCTTCCCTCCATGGGGTTGGGTTCAGTCTAGGCCACAGCCCTTCCCACTGTGGGACCAGGTTGGAGCCAGTCTGCCCCCTGCCTCCCTCTGCAAGACCAGATGGGGTCCCGTCACAACCGCCCTATGCCAGATTGGGACCACTAGCCGGATCTGGCCCGCAGATGGCCTGGGCACTGCTCATCCAACCCACTGGTCAAAAAGTTGACCACCACTGCTTTAGATATTGAATCCTTTCCAGTATTGCAATATAGGTATTGAATCAATTATTCGTCATAAATCCACCTCCTACACTACATGTTTCCACTAACACAAAATTAGTATTTTCTAATTTTGGTATTTGTTTAAGAAATTTCCTTTCTTCCTTGGTTGGCTGTTTGCTCATGAAGATTGATCTTCTTGAACTTATGTTTAAAAATATTTGTAGAACACTTTCAGTAAGTAAATTGCCTGAAAATCATCTAGACACCTTTTTGTATTTCTGCTACTTTTGTTAGTTTTGCTTGAACTTAAGTCACATAGCAAATTCTCTTTAACTGTAGGAACAGAATTCATGGTTTCATAGTTACAGTTTCATAGTTAGTAGGGTTGGAAGGGACCTGAGCAGATCATCAAGTCCGACCCCCTGCCTTGGCAGGAAAGAGTACTGGGGTCAAACGACCCC
>NW_017728917.1:25963422-25971442 GCF_001723895.1 Crocodylus porosus
TCATCAGCAAATTTGAACAGGGTGCTTTTTACCCCCTTGTCCAAGTCACTGAAGAAGACGTTGAACAGTGCAGGCCCAAGGACTGAGCCCTGGGGGACCCCACTGCCCACATCCCTCCAGGTCGAAAATAACCCTCTACTACCATTCTCTGGGTGCAGCCCTCCAGCCAGTTGGCGACCCATTTGACTGTGTCACGAATGGCAAAATCTACAAATATAGGGCACTGCGTTCATGAATGCAGTGCCCCCGGTGGCTGGGGGGTGGAGGGGCACGGCTCTGGCAGTGATTGATGGTGGGAGCCTGGTGACAGCAAGCGCAGAGTTCCCGAGGAGCTCTAGTGTTTAAAGTGTATTTAAAATGCGAGTTTGGCATTCGTGAATATTTAAAACTGTGAATAATGAACCTGTGAATACTGAGGGTTTCCTGTACTCAGTTCAGATCTTGAATCTGTTCCTTGTTGTGCCTTTATCTCATCCCAATTAACTATAATTTCAGAGTCTTACAAGAGCAAATGTGACTTGCAGGAAATATGAGATACAAGGTGGTCAGATTCTAAATGATGCTCAGAAATATTTCCAGGACTCCGCTGACTATTGCTAAGACTTAATTTAAAATGTCCTAATACCCATTTTACATAATTTCTCAGGGGGTCAGATTCATTTCCCACTGAATCAATGGACAGATTTCCATTTTGTTCAACAGCATTGGGGCCAGATCTAACTGCAACAAAACAAAAACAATTACTGTAAAGTCCTTTTCAACATCTGAAGCTAAATACCTATCGTACTGCTTTTAGAAGAGTTTAAGCCAGAGATTGCAATGTTCAGGAAGGGGACCATTGTTTGCTTCACCATGAGTCATCTTTGAGAGATAGTATTGGAATGAAAATGCAATGAGGAAATGTAGTTAAAGTCATCCCCAGTGCACAGTGCAACCAATATTTAGACCAGAGCAAGGATTTCAGTCTACAGATTCCTCTTTCATAAGTGACCTAAAACAGAAGTTTCTAAGCTGTGGACGAGGGACCCTAGTGATCTGCAGAGAGCAGGTAGATTCTTATTGTTGTCTCCAGCTAATCAACTGCAGGGGATGGTGAAAAATTCACTAAATACATTACTGTAGTCAATGTAAACAATGCCTGCTCTTGCCATAGCATAGAGCTGTTGCGAGACTGTACTGAAGAGTAGATCTACTGTTCTTGAACTGGAGAGGAGATTTTTTTGTGATCATGACTGTAAGGGAGATATTTGAAACATTTCTCCGTTAACATGGGGTTCACCCTGTTAAAAAGCTGAGAACTCTGGGATCTAAGGGATTAGTTCAAATCTCAGCATTGAACCATAGTTCCGGGAAACTGTTAAGTTTAGAGTTCTATATGATTGTGCAAACATTTTATTTGGATTCAGCCCACTTAATATATTTGCAAAATGAATTTCACTTTGAAATATTTGGGTCAAATAGCAAAAGCTGAGCAGTCAAAATTTCCCAAACTTTGGTTTTATAAAACAAAGTTGATTTTTGCTTTTCAAACACCCATAGAGCAGGTCAATTTAGATGCAATGGCTGGATCCATAAGTGCAGGTATGTGTGCTGCAAACCTCTTTGCAGTGCCACAAACCACAGAAGTTGCACCTTAATCAGTGCATGGTACTGCCTACTATCCTGTCTCCACATGCTGTGGAGCCCCCATGCTGAGGCACCCTGTTCCCTTGGGCTGACTGCTCCCCTGTCTCAAGGTACACTGTGCCAAATGGCTACAGAGCACAGTGTGGCTGGGGTGCAGTGTGCCTCAGTGCAGGGGCTTTGCAGTGGAGCCCCACAGCTGCTTGCTCCCCTGTCTTGAGGCACACTGTGCCCTGGGAATGACTGGCTGGGGTGCAGGGTGCCTCAGTGGGGGGGCTCCGCAGCACACGGAGATGGGGGAGCAGGCACCCCTGGTCTCTTCTCTCCATGTGCCACTCCCCAGCTGACCAGGGCACAAGGTGCCTCAGCGCAGGGGATAGTTAGCCCCTGTGGTGGCACCCTGTGCCTCAGCTACTCCCACTACTGCACATGGAGCTGTGGGACGACATGTCCCATTGCAAAGCGCATGGGCAGGGTTAGTACAAAGTAGCGATACAAATTTATGCTGATAGTATTTGTGGAGCTGCAAAGGCATGCCCCTGCTTGTGTGGATGGGGCCAATGGGTCTATTTTTTCCTGCAAGGAAAATGCAGTGAGCTTTACATTATTTTAGTTGTTACTACTTAAGAAAGAGATCTTGGAATTCTTGCAGGTGAATCTCTGAAAACATCAGCCCGCTATTCTGCAGCAATCAAAAAGGCAGCCAGAATGTTAGGCAGTATTAAGAGAACAGAAAACAAAGCAGAAAAGGTCATTCTACTGTATAAATCCTGTATGGTACATCCACACCTTGAATACTGTGTGTTGTTCTTGTCTCCACCACCTCCAAAAGGATGTATTAGAGATAGAAGAGGTAAAATAATGGGCAATAATGATGATCAAGGGTATGGAGAGGCTTCCATATGACAAGAGATTAAATAGGCTAGGACTTCTCAGTTTAGAGAAAAGATGAGTAACAGTGAAATACAAAAGAAATTATAAAATTATGTGTGATTTGGTGAAGGTAATTTTTTTATGTTTACTATCTCTCACAATTCTAGGACCAGGAATCATCCAATGAAATTATTAGGTAGCCAGTTTAAAACAAACTAAGAGACTTTCTTTTCCGTGCAGCATGTAATTAACCTTTGGAACTCATCACCACAAGATGCAGTAGAGATTAATAATTTGACCAGTTTCAAAAAAGGACTGGACAAATTCATGCAGGATAGAATCACAGAATAATAGAAAAGAAGAGTGGGAAGGGACCTCTGGAGGTCATCTAATCCAACCTTCCTGAGGCGGCATCATTCCTATCCAAACCATCCCATACAAATCTTTGTCTAACTTACTGCTAAAACTACACAGTCAATACTATCATGTGGGAACCACAGTGCATAGCATCCTAACCTGCCACAGGTAAAGCAGGGGGACAACAGTGGCCAGAATTCTCCTGCTGCAAGGGTTGTTAAAATACAGCTGAAAGATCCAAGAAAGATGGCCACATCCCCACTACAGAGGAAGCAAGAACCCCCGCAATCCATACTAATCTTATCATGGGATAAAATTCCTCCCCGACTCCAAATGGGATGATGGGTCTGACCCTGAGTGGAGAGGCAAGACCCTCTATCCAGGAACCTCTGAGTTTTAGTCCATGCAAGAATACTGGCACACCCTAGTAAAATATCCCCAGCCTTGGCTGTAGGCAATACCCAATGCTTGAAGTAGACAAACCCCCCACAACACATGTAGTAACAGGAGCGGGGGAAAAAAGGCTTCCTGGTCCCATGCAGCAACCAGCAATACCCAAAAATATGGGAAATACCCATAGTATAGCATGGACAAAGTTATTCCTGTATCACCTTGATTAAAGCTTATCCAACCCCTTCACGAACACTTAAAATGATGGAGATTCTACAACTTCCCTAGGCAGTCAGTTCCACTGCCCCACTGTTTTGACAGTGAAGAAGTTTTTCCTGATATTAGGCCTATGTGCAGCAGCTAGTATTTGCTTTGGATTCTGATTCGGCCCATTTGGGGGACAGTGATTAAATTCAGTGATTTGAATCACGGTCCCAAATCAATTCATCCAAATCCAATTTGGAGATTTGACAGCTGCTGAATCAGCCAAATCTCTGAACTGAACAGGCTCCATTCCCCGGCTGCTCTCCCATCCCTGTCAATGGCTCCCCTGCCTGGCCCCAGTGTCCTGGCTCTTTAAAAAAAAAACACAAACCAAAACCCTGCACTCACTGGCTGCTGTCACTGGCTGTATGGGGGGCTCTGCCATGAGCTCCCATCCCCCACTGGCTCTCCCAGCCCCCCCCATGGCTGCCCCACCCAGCCCCAGTGTTGGCTCTTAAAAAAAGAAAAAAGAGAAAAAAAAGCCCCGCTCCTGCCAAGGGGCATGGGGGGTGATCCCCGCTGCCCTCCGCTCTGTGGGGGGGCTCTGCCACAAGCCCCCAGAGGCCCCAACAACCGCTGCAGCAGCCAGCGAGCACGGGGCTTTCTTTTTCTTTTTCCCAATCAATTCAGAGAGCTTCAAATTGATTCAGACCTTTTTACTGGTCTCCCAATTAATTTGGATTCAGAGATTGGGCCACCAAATTAGGCTGAATCTCCTCCAAATCAAATCAGCACCCAAAGCTTCGCACAGCTCTTCCTGATATCCATCTAAATCTACTTTGATGTAACTTCAAGCCATTGGTCTGCATATTGCTCTCTGTGGCAAGAGATAAAAAGTGTTCTCCCTCTTCTTTATGGCAGCCCTTCAGATATAGACTGCTATCATGTCCTCTCTTAAGCACCTTTTCTGCACGTTGAACATGCCTATTTCCTTCAACCTCTTTTCGTATGGCTTACCTGCTAAACTCTTGATCAATTTTGATGCCTGCCTCTGGAAATGCTTTTGCACATCCTTTTCAAAGTGTGGAATCGAAAAATGCACCCTGTACTCTAAATAAGGCCTAACAAATGCTGAGTACAGAGACGATCACCTCCTGTGTCTTGCACCTAATGCTCCTATTAATATAGCCCAAAACCACATTCACCTTTTGTGCAGCTGCAACACACAGCAGACTCATATAGCATCTCTAGTCCACTGAGACTCCTAGATCCTTCTCCATTGTGCTGCCACCCAGCACGTTGTCACCCATTTTGTATTTGTTTTTTTGATTATTGTTCTTGACAGGTAGCGCCTTGCATTTGTCTACATTGAACTTCATGCTGTTAGCTCCAGCTCAGCTTTCCAATCTATCAAGATCCTTCTGAATTGTGCTGTTGTCCTCCAGTAAGTTTGTAATCCTTCCCAGTTTTGTGTCAGCTGTAAATTTGCTCAACAAGCTCTCAATTCTAGCATCCAAATAATTAACTAACACACTGAATAACACTGGGCCCATGACAGATGCCTGTAGACCCACAGCTTCATCGGTCTTCATTCACCCAAGTAGTTGTCTTATTGAAGAAAGAAAACAAGTTTGTATGGAATGATTTGTTCATAGTAAATCCATGTTGGCTGCGTTTGATCAGCCTTTCCTCCTCCAGATGCTTGCAAATAGACTTCCTTATAATATGGTCCAGTAACTTCCTGGTTATGGAGATGAAACTGTATATGGCTATGGAGATGAGACTAACTGGTCTATATATGGCCAGTTGACCTATATATGATAGCTAGTGCTGTGAACTCCACACGAGGACTTCCTAGGCCTCTAAATGCTGGAAGCTGCAAGGGAAGAGGAGCAGGAACTGCTCAGTTTGGATAGGCCTTGCAAAAATACTCCTTCCCTTAGCATTCACTCTCAACCACTGAGAGATACAGGATGCTGCGCTAGAGGGACCTGTGATATGACTTAATATGACATTTCTTATGTTCTTAAACTTAATGTACCAGTTTTATGTCCCTGAGGCAGTCACTTCTGCCACTACCCTTCTGAAATCTTCTGAGATGGACCACGAGGTAAACACTGCTCACATGTGGGTATAGAAAATGAATCTGTTATATAAAAGAATTATTAGTTCTAAATCTCACTAAATACTACAGTTACTCTTGATGGTACTTCGTAGTTTTAAAGGAACTACTACTCAGTTTTGTGGTTGGGGTGGAAATAAGAGTATGCGTTAAAGGAGGTCAAATATAAATGGCGATTGGGATCTGTCTTGTTCTACCATGGAATATGCTAGAGCAGTGTGTGCCAGAGGCTAAGAAAAAACTACACATCTTTACATAGTATTTACATAATTACTTTTATGCACAATCTTCCCTCTTAGTGGAATATGCCTCCATAACTTGTAAAGTTCAGTGTGTTTACATTATTGGTAGCAATATAAAGTTACCATTAGGCCATTTGATTTCTGCAATCAGATCTGAGGCATTTCTAGGTTTATTAGGATATTTTACCTTTTCATTTAAGTTACTGGTCCTGCTTTGTTTTGGTCTTAATGCTCATTGGATCCATTATCCAAATATTAATTTTAGGCACCTCTCTGACAATTTGAGCACCTAATCTTCAAACCCAAATTAAAAAACAAATGGATATATGCGTTGTTGGGGCTAGGGATAGAAATTACACATAAACTGATATAAGTGATTGGAAACTGGTTCAAATCTGTAACACAACAGAAGTTTAGCACACATGACCTGCTCTCAAAGGGCCTTTGTACATGCCACAAAACTGGCCTTTAAAGCAGCTTAAATGCCCTTTTGCACTGCTTTAATGGTATCGATGTTTGTGCATTCGGCAGCGTATTCCGCTTTAAATTACTTTGGTATATAGCAAGATAAAGCACCTCCGAGTTGTTTTAGTTTGTTACCTAACAAAGTGCAACAATGCACGGCGCACTGGAAGCCGATGTGCTTGGGGGTTGGTGGGCCTCGTGCAGCTCAGGAGCTGTGGGACCTGGCGGCAGCTCGTGCAAGCAGGCTCCATTGAAGAAAAAAATGTAGCAGACTTGCCTTTCAGAGCTTGGGTTGAGTCCCAGGGTTGAGATTTTGCTGTTTTGATTGGTGGATCCCATCCACCAATCAGGAGACAGCAAGAGGCATTAATTCATGCCCCTTTCCTGAGGGGAGGGAGAGAAGAGCTCCCCTGGATCTGACTGAAAACTGAAATGCTGTCAGGTCTGGAAGACTTCGGGGCAGAGCCCTGGACAGTATAAAAGGAGCTGCATGCCCAGCACAGGGGAGACACATCTGCAAGAGAGGAGAGCGGGGCTGAGAAGAGCTGTGAAGCAGGGTGAAGCAGTAGCTTGGAAGCGCCCCGAAGACTTCCATCGGTGGGGAATGGTGGACGGCTCCAGTGGCTAGGCTTTCGGTGCGCAGCACAGCACACGGCATCCAGACCCTGGGAGCGGCGCGGGTCTGCAGCCTCCAGCATGCGGCCAGAGACACGGTGCACAGGCCACTGCATGGAGCAGGATCTTTGGAGCACTTGGGCGACTCAGGTCCTCAACCCCGGGAATAAGGCTGGGAGCTCAGTGCAGGAGGCGCTGCATGGAGGGTCCAGGAGCAGACCGAGTCTGGTGCTGTACAAGGTGTCCCAGGCCTCCAACACATAGCAAAAGGTTGAGTCCAGGGAGCCAGACAGTGCTTGAGCTACTGAGCCAGCACACAGGGCTGAGTCAGAGGCTCCAGAAGTCCTGTATAGCGGAGCCCTGTTCCAGGGGACAGCTATGCCATGCAAAGCCCACCGCAGGTGAGAGAGCAGCTTGGCACAGAGGGCGAGGGCCACCCTCCAGGCTTGGGAGCTGTGACTTGCAGGGAAAAAAGGATTCCCACGGGGGAGGGGGAGTGTCCCCCCTGGTTTGTTAAGGGATCTTGAAAGTGGCAGTCCCCCTGAAGTTACTAGCTTCCTTGAAGGGCTTGGGAAAAAGCCCAAGGGCATTGGGTTAGGGTTATCCTTTGGGATAAAGTTTATCTTTGAGGTTCATGCGCCATAACTGGTGTGATGCCGTGCCTTATATTTTGTGAACCCTCATGATTGTGGATTAGGAGATGAGTAGAGGCTCTGCTTGGATCCCTTTTTGCTATTATTTCACCTGTTGTTTATTTGTATGTATTTGTGGCTTATTTATTGTTCACCTATACTTATCTATAGTTTATCTGTTGGCTATCTATGTTTATTTTGGGCTTCATCTGTTTCAGATCAGATACTTACCTGTGACTTACCTGTATCTGGAGCACTGATGTAAGGTTTTATAGCATTTACTTAAACAGTATTATGTTATTTCATAGATTTCATAGACATTAGGGCTGTGGAAGGGACCTTGGAAGATCATTGAATCCAGCCCCCTGCCCCAGGGGCAGGAAGTCAGCAGGGGTCACAGGATCCCAGCAAGATAAGCATCCAAATTTCTCTTGAAGGTGTTCAAAGTAGGTGCTTGAACCACCTCTGGTGGCAGTCTATTCCAGACCTTGGGGGCT
>NW_017728917.1:25971980-25977524 GCF_001723895.1 Crocodylus porosus
AAGGTGGAGAACCTTGCATTTTTCGGTGTTAAACACCATCAGGTTCTCATCCGCCCATTTTCTGAGCCTGTCCAGGTCAGCCTGGATCGCAGGAGGTCCGCTAGTTCCTTGCTGAGCCAAGGGGGCTTTTGTGCCCTTTTTCTGCCTTTCCTCCAAGATGAACTAGCCTTAGCTTGTGCATCTAGGATCACTCCCTTGAGGAGCAACCACTCTTCTTGAACTCCCTTCTCCTGGTGTCGTGGTCCCTTAGGGCCTCACCAACAAGCCTCCTGAGCTTGTCAAAGTCAGCTTTCCCAAAGTTGAGGACTTCGGTATTGCTGACTGACTTGCCAGCTTTACGGAGGATAATCAAAGTGATCAGCTCATGGTTGCTGTCACCCAGCTTCCCTTTGGCCATTAGGTCACTGATTAGGTCGTGCCTGGTTGCCAGTACCAGGTCGAGCAGCACTTTACCTCTCATTGGCCTGTATACTTCTTGTGTTAGATAGAGGTCATCCACGCATGAGAGGAAGCTTTGTGACCACTCAGATTTGGCCGAGTGCTCTTACCACAAGATGTCTGGGTAGTTGAAGTCTCCCATGACAACCATGGATGAGGAGCATGTGGCCTAAGCCAATTCCCTGGTGAACTTATGGTCAAGCTCTTGATTTTGGGTGGGAGGTTTGTAGCAGAATCCTGTGTCATGTTTCCCACGGATTTTAACCCAGATGGTCTCCAGTCATCTACTCTGGTCACCAGTATTGGCTTGCAGGGATATGTAGCTCTCCTTGACATAGAGAGCTAGACCCCCCCCTTTTGTCCACTCGATCTCTCCTGCACAGGGTATAGCCGTCTATACCCATGGTCCAGCCATGGGTGGAGTCCCACCAGGTCTCCATTATCCCTATAACATCATAATTATGTGTGTTAAGCAAGAGGACAAGTTCCCTCTGTTTATTCCCCAAGCTCCTGACAATCGTTTACAGTGTGGAAGAAATCAAATTTTGTGTTGTGATTGAATCAGAATTAACAGAGCCAGCTTTTCTTTATTTAGGGTTGTACTGTGATCACAGGGAGAATTCAATACAGCAAGGAGAATCACCCACTTGTCTGTTTCGAAGGATTTCTCGAACTCTATAAGTTTACAAGCATATTTATACTGAAGACAGAGAGAGAGAAAAAAAATACAACCTTGGAGAAACAAAATAGAAGTAAATCACACACAGACATACAGGCAGTTTACTGCCTGTAAAGAAAACATCCGTGCACAGGGTAATATATCAAGACAAAACAAGGCATGCAGGATTCCTTATCTCAGAACATAACTGAAATAAGCAGTATTAGCACTTCTGGTCTCTGTCTGTTTTCCTAATCAAGCAAGCCAGAAGCCCAACCAAATCTACTACCACAACAAGCAGGCAAGTGTCCCCATGGGGGCCCTTGCCTTGCCTACGGATTGTTCCAGGGCTGGGGCAGGGGTGGGCTCCCTTAAGTGCCTTGGCCTGCTGGCTGTGCAAGGGTTGCTCAGTGGGCCAGCAGTGGAGGTAGTCCACCCGTCCCCCGGCGGGCTTAGTTTAAAGCGTGGTGGAGCAGGTCAGTCTGGCTGAGAAGAGCCTCCTCCCCAGGGGGGAGGGGTGGAGGCTATTTCTTCCCAGCAGCTTGCTTCCTCTCTCGCCAAAGAGTGGACTGTGGTTATGGAAGCCAAAGCCTTCCCGATGACACCAGTGCCGCAGTCTTTGATTTACTAACTGGATCCTCCTCTCCCTCCTCAGCCTGTAGCCCGAGACTGGGAGGATTGAAGAAAACACCACCTGTGCCCCCAGACCCTTTAGCCCCACTCCCAAATCCCTGTAGTGCTTCATAACCTGGCTGGGAGCGCTCTGAGCCATGTCACTGGTGCCCACATGGATAAGGAGCATAGATCAGTGGGCTGGAGGAGCTTAGGGATCTTCTCTGCAATGTCTTGGATATGGGTTCCCAGGAAGCAGCAAACTTCCCAGGCTAAGGAGTTGGGGCAGCAGATTTCCTTCTCCATCCCCCTCAGGATGGAGTCTCCCATGATGAACACTTTGCATTTTGTCTTGGAGAGAGTGGGGGTGGTAGTTACAGTTGAGCCTGTGTTGCCTGCGGGAGCTGGCAACTTAGCAGGCTCCGGGGGCCCCAAGGGGCCACTGGATCACCACTGGTAGGCCGGCTATGATTGGGAATGCCTACCCAAGGGGGCTCACAGGCAGGGCCACGGGCCCTCCTGCTCACCCTCCTGAGCAAATTCCATGCTAACTCATGTGCCAGGCAGACAAGCGTGCCTGTTTGTACAGCCTGTTCATGTGGCTTCCTGGGGGGCCGGGTAAAGTAGGGGCCGGGGCAGGGCAAGACCCTCCTCGGCTCTGGCTTAGCTGCCTTCCCGCCGCTAGGCTGGGGCTAGTCCCTCCCACCATGGAGGGACTATGTTAATTCTGATTCAATCACAACTTTGTTTGGATATAATTTTTATATATATATATATATCCATGTTTCTTCTCCCTGTGAAAAGTTAATGTAAATAAATTTGTATATATTTAAGTTCCCTGACTGTCCTGTCCTGGGTCTATAGGGATGGAGGGAAACTGAGCAGTCTGCAGTTCCCCCACAGCACACCTGCCAGCTAACAATTTCCTTCAATTGGGAAAGGGAAAGCAGTGAACCTGATCTTTTTTTTTTTCCTTGCTAGAGCCTGCCTGCCTGCTTGAGGTGCGTGGGGGCCCGGTGTTTCCTTCCACAGGCGTGGGAGGGCCAGTGCTTCCCTCCACAGCTGTGGCACCCCCCAGGACAACTGCCCAGGCTGGGTGCCTGTGGGTAAGGGGCTGCCTGGAGGGCCCCCACTTAGCTCAGGGACTGCTTGGCCCACCACCAGCTTGACCTCCACCCCTCCGCCACCAAGGAGGCAGGAAAGGAATTGGGTCCCCAGCCTTGCGTACATGTCACAGGGGTTTAGTTCAGTTTAATTTTCCCTAAATTGAAGCAGTGTTTTTTAAAAAAAACACCATTTCAATTTAGGGACAACTAAACTGAATTTAAATGGTGGCGTGTACAAGCAGCCAAAACAGCCCAAACCAGTTTAAGATAAACCTGGTTGGATGTAGTATCAAACTTAACTGATTTAGGTTAAATAGGTTTATTGAACTTCTGTCCCAGATGCCCTCCAGATTCAAGTTAACTCAGAGCATCCCAGGATGCTTTACACCTTGCCTGCAAACTCCCTTTTGCAGGGTGGGTAGGCTAGGTTTGGCCCATGCTGTCTGTTCCAGCTGAGCAGAGAGGCATGCTTTAGCACCCCCACCACCCCCTCCAGCTTCTGACCTGGGCCACTGCAGGCAGGTGGCTGCATTTCCAGAATCAAAAGTGAATGTCTGTTCACTTGCTTATTGGCTCAATCTATGCAGCTTAAACTAACCTGTGAAGATTGAGTCAGTTCAGTCTTGGGCTTTTTGATTGTCTGCACTTAGCCTGTAGGACAAGAAATTCACAAGTGCAAGCAGTAATTTAACTTACCATGATAAGCTGCATCTTTTAGTT
Source organism: Crocodylus porosus (assembly GCF_001723895.1). Taxonomy (NCBI): domain Eukaryota; kingdom Metazoa; phylum Chordata; order Crocodylia; family Crocodylidae; genus Crocodylus; species Crocodylus porosus. The sequence continues at coordinate 25,975,515 of NW_017728917.1, forward strand.
TTGCCAGATGCCATATGCGCCTAAGTTTTCTCTACATATTACATTTAAGCCATGATTAACATGCTAATTGCAATGTAACTGGCAAGGGTGCTACATGTGCACCCAATTTTAGGCAACATGAAATGGTAAACCAACATAATTTAAAAATAATGTGGAAGATTTTTAGGGCTTGTTTGTATGGTGCCTTAACTTGAAAATGTGGAAGGGGCTGATTGTTGGCTCTGGCCACAGGACTACACCAGGGCCTCAAAATAGCTGTGGCCTCAGAGCTGACTATCAGCTGATTATCACCCCTGGCCATAGACCTGAGGGCATCCAGCTTTGAATTTGCTAGTACAGGGGGAGCCTGGGGTCCTGATCCTGTTTCCTGTGCAGTGGTGACCATGAAGGGCATGAATAGGATCTCTTCCCCAATCCCAAAACTTCAACTCCTGCCATGCATATGTGACATGACAGGAGGCACCGTTGTTGGTATCAGATCTCATGGTGCCATTAAATGAATATGTGCTAGGGGTCTAAGTGATCCTCAGCCAGCCAGAACAGGATTCTTAGCCTTTAAAAATGATAAAATATGTAGGGCCAAATGAATTAGCAGATGACATGAAGTCGTAAGAGATGTCATCAAATTCATGGCTTGACTGTGAGTTTTACTGAGAATTCCAGTGAGAATTCCAAACATTGTGACTGCAGTATTCTTATATAATAAAGGGCTTAGTCCATCTGTCTGTCTGTAACACTCTAGGAGCACTCTGACTGGTTAGTGAAACACCCTCCCCATCATACTTGATGGACAATTTGTTAGTAATTTATAAAACCTCAGAATTTAAGTCTTATTAACATAATGCCAGCAGGTTAATCCATGTGGTCTGATTGGCAAAGAGAAATTCTGTTCTTCTCCTGATCTAGTTAGTGCATAATTTGTATAATGTATATAATAATATTTAAGATCACTGTGAGGCATTCTAGCATGAGAATTGTATTGTATTAATTTGCATTTAATTTGGTGATGAGGTAGCACTCAGCCAACACTTAAGTGGGAATGAATACAATGCAATTCATGCCTTATGTCATATTGCTGGTCTTTCTCACAAACTTTTTTTATCACTTTACTCATAAATCATGTCCCTCTAGACAAGAAAATTATTGTAATATAGTAATAGCTTATATTTAGGAGAGCTGCCCACCTTTTTTCTCCATACGACGCAGATGAGTCTGCCCTTAGACCATACTCTTCTATGCTGCTGTTAAAATTTTCTGTTTGGCAAATCTAAATGAAATCCACACACATGTTCAATTATTTAGTTTCCCAAAGCAGTATTGTATCCATCTTCTAATAACCAGTATAACTATACATAAAGGGCTAAACTTAAAATCTTGTTATCTATATGAAGCTAGTCTCATTTTACAGATGTTAATCAGCACTACTAATTGTACTTATTTAAAATTGTCCACGGGCCTAATCCAAAGCTCAGTGATGGCATTTAGAGACTTCCACTGACTTTGAGCTTTGGATCAGGCTCCATGTCCATTTTGGGCTATACTTGAACTATTTTCTCTCTCCCAGCTTACTACATGTTGGTTTGGGACGCCATATATATTTTCATCCATACCTATGATGCTTATTTTAAAGTTAAATGACATCCTGAATGTATACAGAAAAGTAATAATCCAAAATAGTCCATTACAGTATATTCCCTTGTAGCCGAGGTAGTTTTGTAAACCATATAAATAAACTATAGAAAGATTTTTAAGGCATGAATCACTCAATTTTTCTGGGTCATGAGTTCAAAAGCTGCCCGTCTCCATTGTTACTCCCATTGCTGCCATGCCCATATATTGCAGCCTTGTTGATATGTGCATGTTTAAAGGTACAGTCCCTTTGGAAAATTAATCTCCACTCCTTTTTAAAAAAATGTTTTCCTCTTTCTGCTAGAAGTTGACTGTAAACATAATAACTGTGGGAGCTCGATGCCGAATTATATAGGACTGAATTAAGCACAGGCTCAGACC
>NW_017728917.1:25978184-25991490 GCF_001723895.1 Crocodylus porosus
TCCTCAACCTCCTTGAAGCATTCTGGGAGTTTTAGTGCATTTTTTTTAATGCTAGGCCTTGCTTAGCATAAGCAGTCTCTCACAATAACATCTTGTCAATTGGTTTTACTCCTAGTTCGTAACACCCAATTAAACCAGAATGCAAAGAATTCAAAGGAACAATGACTTTTTTATACTTGCTGTATTTAGTTGGATTTTTTTTCACAATGATTAAATTATGAAATATCTCCTTTTACATTCTGATATTTACAAAGTTATAAATGACAGAAACTGGTACTTATAGTATTTTAAGTCTTGGGTACAGATTTGATTTTCCTTTTGTTCCCCAAATTTATCTCTATGTACTATAAATATAACAAGCATTCAAAGTGTAAACAATAGCATAGGTAAGCAGTAATAATATAGCAAAGAGAAAGTATATTACCGGTCCAAAAGAAAACAAACTAAGTAGCCTACTTTCTTTCACACACAGGAGGGGAAAAATTACCTGTACTAAAAATAATTACATCTACTGCATGTGAATCTATTTTCTAACTTTTCATGTATCAACTCTACATCTCCAGCTTCATGTATATTACTCTGAAGGCTGCAGTCCGAAATGCTTTTTGAGCATTGGCTCAAAAAGCAATGTTTCCAGCTTGATTACCTAGAATCTGTGGAGATAATTTAAATAAAGCATTGTCTGTAGATTCATGTGCAGTTTCCTACCTGTGGCTCGCTTACCTACAGCAGAAAGAATTGCTTTGTTTAAATAACATTGCACTGTACAGTGCTTTGCTGGATCAAGCCATGTGCAGTAGCACAAAATAAAGCAAGCTGTATATCATGTACCCTTATTCTATAGGGCAGATATAATCCCTGTAATTATACTATAACCACATGGCAAATACCTTGTAAATACACAGTAATTGCATGTTCTTTCTGCTTGCTTGTTAATTATTCTTTGTTATTAAGTAGTTCAAAAATAAATTTGAGTGGAACTTGTAGCTTTTAGTTGCTTTCATGGCTCCTAACTTTAGAAATCTGTATAATAAGGTAGTTCCTACAGCTAAATTGTTGCTTTTTTCAATTCTCAATGGGAATGAAGAAGGGAAATAGTCCACCTCATCTCTCCCAAAGCATCAGATATTAAATGTGTATACTTTATTAGAAATCTTTAATCACTCTGAGAGGGATGACAACATTGTTGAAATGAGGGTGCAGGAGTGTTGGGGTCTCTTCAATCTTTCCAGTCAAGGGTAAGTGCCTAAGCAGCAAATGACACATTCTAGAGCTGAATGCATAGTTGTGCAGGAGGTACTTATGCAAAAGGTATAGGGAACAATTAGGAACTGGAAGTGTTAGTATATAATTGATAGTATGGCTTATGTGGCACAACAGATTCCATGGCATATGACTAGTATATTTGATACAAATCAATTCTGCTGAAACTATTTGGGTAAAAATAAAATGGGCAAAGAAAGAGTGCATTCATAGTGGGAGCAGTCATGGGGCTATGGTGGAACACCAAACCAGGAAGACAAAGGTGGGTCATCTAACAGAGCCATCCAACACCTGGAACCTACTTATAATGGGAGATATTAAACCCAGACATCTGTTGAGAGAGTAATATAACAGGACACAGACTGTCCAAGTTCTTGGAGTATGTTGGGGGGGGTGGAATTATAAGAAGGGTAGAAAAGCAACTAGTAGGTTCTTTTTTATTTGATTATGACCAATAGGAAAGATCTTGTTGAAAAAGTGAAGGTGAAAGTCCATTTAGATTACAGTGACCATGAAATTGTAGAATACATGGAATATATGATTCTTATCTGGACTGAAATAAAACTAGAGAACTGGTGGCATGGGTGGATTAGGATTTTAAAAAGGGTGGTGCAGATGCTGTGGTGCATCATCACAAATATAACACAACACACATTTTTTCTGTAGCTAAAAAGAAACTAAAGTTTTACTAATATGCTAGGGGCCTAGGGGTTTATTCTTCAGTTTAAGATCAAAGAAAAAACAAGTTTATTGGAATGTGCATTAATTTCCTGTATCATGTATTATGTATTAAAATCACAACAAACTAGACAAAATAATCTAAAGATGTTGTTTCATAGAATCAATGAGTGGGAAGGGACCCGGACAGATCATCGAGTCTGACCCCCTGCCATGGGCAAGAAAGAGCACTGGGGATGGCAGGGGTCATAAGACCCCAGCCAGGTGCCTATCCAGTCTCCTCTTGAAGATTTCCAGGGAAGGTGAGAGCACCATCTCTCTGGGGAGCCTATTCCAGGCTCTGGCCACCCTTACAGTGAAGTAGTTCTTCCTAATATCCAACCTAAACAGCTTGTGGCCGTTGTTCCTGGTGACTCCAAGGGGGGCCCTGGTGAACAGACTCTTGTGGAGACTGAAGAGATTCAGGCCCCTCAGCCTCTCCTCATAGGGCTGGCCATGGAGGCCCCCAACCATACGAGTGGCCTCCTCTGGACCCTCTCTAGGTTCTCCACGTCCCTCTTAAAGTGCGGCACCCAGAACTGGACACAGTACTCGAGCTGCAGCCTGACCAGCGCTGCATAGAGGGGCAGCAAGACCTCTCTGGACCTGTTAGCGATGCCCCTGTTGATGCAGGACAGGGTGCGGTTGGCTCTGCCTATTGCTTTGTCGCATTGGCGACTCGTATTCATCCTGGAGTCAATCCTGACTCCAAGTTCCCTCTCTGCCTCTGTGCTGCTGAGAGGGTCAGCCCTTAACCTATAACCATAACGCTGGTTCCCCCTCCCCAGGTGCAGCACCCTGTACTTGTCCTTGTTGAACCGCATCCTGTTCAGATCCGCCCACTTCTCTAACCTATCCAGGTCTGCCTGGAAGCGGTCCCTGCCTGCTGGTGTATTTACTTTACCCCACAGCTTGGTGTCATCAGCGAACTTGAACAGGGTGCTCTCCACACCCTTGCCCAGGTCCCTAATGAAGATGTTGAACAGCACCGGCCCTAGGACCGAGCCCTGGGGGACTCTGCTGCCCACACACTCCCGGGTCGACATCGACCTGTCCACCACCACCTCTGGGTGTGCCCCTGGAGCCAGTTTGCCACCCATGTGACCATGCATTCATCAGTGCTGCATTCCCTCAGCTTGCCCACCAGAATTGGGTGGGACACTGTGTCGAAGCCTTCTGGAAGTCCAAGAAGATGACATCGACTTCCTCCTTCACATCTAAGCTCTTTGTTACCTGGTCATAGAAAGACCAGGTTAGTCAGGCAGGATCGGCCTGGCACAAACCCGTGTTGGTTACCCCTCAACATCACTTCCCCTGCAGGGCTCTCACAAATGTGGCCCTTGATAATTTTTTCAAAGACCTTCCCCAGGATAGAAGTGAGGCTGACTGGCCTGTAGTTGCCAGGTTCTTCCTTCCTCCCCTTCTTGAAAATAGGGACCACATTGGCCCTTTTCCAGTCCTCAGGGACTTGGCCTGAGCACCAGGAGTCCTTGAACAGCTGTGCCAGTGACTCCACAATGACACCAATTCCCTCAGCAATTCCCTCAGCACCTGCAGATGAAGGCCATCTGGGCCCACTGACTTGGATATATCTAAGCCCTCCAGGTAATCCTTAACTAGGTCTGAACTAACAGTCAGGGGCTCACATCCTTCCTGGGCCTCTCTACGCTATCGCCCAAGAGCACCCCATTGTCAGCAGACAGGAACACGGAGGCAAAGAACTTGTTGAAGAGTTCTGCCTTCTCTCACACGTTCGTCACCAACTGCCCTGCCCTGCCTCGCAGGGGTCCAATGTTACCCTGAGATGACTTCTTGCTACTTATATACTTGAAAAAGGACTTCTTATTATCCTTAATCCCAGAAGATAATCTAAGCTCCAGTGTGGCTTTAGGCTCCCCTACCAAATCCCTACAAGCTCGGGTCAGGGAGGTGTACTCCTCCTTTGTCCCTGCCCCCTGTTTCCACCGCCAGTACACTTTTTTCTTTGCCCTCAGGCCAGCCTGGATATCTGCACTCAGCCATGAAGGTTTCTTGGACCCTTTTCCCACCTTCCTGCACAGAGGAATTGCGTCCTGCTGTGCCCCAAGGATAACCACCTTTCCTGGACCCCCATACTGGCTACATCCTGGGCTCCGAGTGCCTCCCTGACTACTGCCCTGAGCACGTCGAAGTTGGCTTTCCTAAAGTCAAGCATTTGCGCTGTGTTAGTTACCCTCCCCACCTTTCTCTGAATAGCAAACTGGATCATTTCATGATCACTGTCCCTTGTACTAGCACCTCCCCCACCAGGTCGTACCCAGAGACTAACACCAGATCCAGTATGGCGTTTCCCCTAGTCGGGACGAGTACCTCCTGCAGGCGGTGTAGGTCCTGTACACGTCAGGAACCTTTGTGAGTGGCTAGACCTGGCCTACTGCTCCTCCCAGTTGATGTCTGGGTAATTCATATCCCCCCCATGACCACAACATCCTTTGCACACACGGCCTCCCCCAGCTGCCTGGAAAATTCTGGATCCAGCTCTTCCTCCTGATGTGGTGGCCTGTAGTAAACCCCTACCACCAGATCCCTCTCCCCACGCCCTCCTTGAAGTTTAACCCACAGGGGTCTCAGTTAAGCCTTCCTCTGGTCCCATTTGGAAGGTAGAACTGGTATACTGTTCCCTAACACAGAGCGCAACTCCCCCACCTTTTTTCCCCTTCCTATCTCTTCTAAACAACCTATAGCCCTCTATGTCTACTGCCCAGTCAAAAGTTTCATCCCACCATGTCTCCACTAGGCCAACAAGGTCGATTTTACTACTTGCAAGCAGGAGAGCAAGCTCCTCCTGCTTGTTCCCCATGCTTCTTGCATTAGTGAAGAGACACCTTAATCCCCCCATAGGAGCCCTGGGCACCCCCCCTACCTGAGAGACAACTGGTCCCTTGGTATATACCTGAGCTCTTACCTGGGCAGGTCCTACGCCTGGTTGAGTTATCTCTTGCTCCAGTGGATCCCCGTCCCACAACAAACTTAGTTTAAAGCCCACTGGAGGAGGTCAACTAGCCTGTAAGAAAACAAACTCTTACCTTTGGGGGAGAGATGGAGACCATCACGCCTCAGGATGCCCTCTGATCTGAAGTGGGGGTCATGGTCCAGGAAGCCAAATCCGGCGGGACGACACCAACTCTGGAGGCGCCGGTTCACCTCACGGCTGTAGGCGCTTTACCACTGACAGCCTCCACTAACCAGGAGGAGGGACGAAAAGACCACCTGGGCCCCCAACCCCAGAGCCCAGTAGTCATTCATGAACTGGTGTGGCTAAATAAGGTCAGGCGGGGAAAGAGTCCCCTGCCCGATCGCCAGCACCTGGCCCCACTCGCTCCCTTCCCCTGGCTTACCTCCTCGTTGCAGCAGCTGTCCCTTAGCTGCGGATCCCTGCTGCTGTTGCTGGTGCTGCTGCCGCCTCAAGGGTCGGGGGATACCGCAGGCACCGTGTGCTCCCTCTGGCATCCTCAGCCATTTCATGACTCTTGTAGTCATTTGAATTAAATGTGTATCTTTCAGATTCATAAAACCCTGGAAAAAAATCCTGATCATACCCAGTGCACTCTCCCTTTCAGCATCTACTCTCTGCCAGTGCATGACAGAGGATCCTGGGAAAGATGGACCTATGGTCTGACCCAGCGTACTAAATGACAGCAAGTACTAAATGACGGTGACGTAACAATGGCATTGTGGGGGGCACATGTAGACATGTCCAGTAAGCAGCAATTCTTATGTAAAATCTAGCCTTCTTGAGTACCTTCTCAATGCATCTAGTACAGGAGTAGGCAAAATATGGCATGCGGGCTGGATCCGGCCTACCAGCCCATTCTATCTGGCCTGTGGGGTCACTAAAAATCTTAGAAAATTAATTTTTATCTGCCCCTGGCTTCCTGTCTAGATAACAGGCAGCCAGCAGCAGCAGGAGCCTGTAGCAGGACCCAGTGGCTGAGCAGCAAGGCCAGCCTGGCTGCACCCCATCCCATCCCCCCCCATCCCCTCCTGCCTTTAGCCCCCAACCAGAAGCCCCTCCCCGCCCCAGGTAAGATTGGCTGGAGGGAGGGGAGCAGCGTGGTGGGTGGCAGGGCTGTGGGGAGCAGCATGACAAGCAGCGGGTGCTATGGGGAGTAGCACAGGAAGTGGTGGTGGCTGTGGGTAGTGGCAGGGACCACGGGGAGTGGCAGGGACCACAGGGAGTGGCACGGAGAGACACAGGGGCTGCAGGGAGCAGCAGGGGCCACGGGGAGTGGTGTGGGAAGTGGCATGGGCCACAGGGAGTGGTGGGGGAGTGGCGATGGCTGCAACGAGTGACGCAAGGAGCAGGGGGGATGGCGCAGGGAGCAGCAGGCAAGCGTGCAGGAGGGAATGCAGGGAAATGGTAGTAGTGGGTGGGCACGGAGCCCGTGCAGGTGCTCTGGGATCAGCAGGGACCCAGGGTGGGGCAGCAGAAGCGCAGAGTCTGGGCATGGGCTCTGCCTGGCTGCATTGTGTGAGGCTTACATCAAGCTGCATGCGATGGGGCCAGCAGCCTGGCCCCATCTCTTTCTCTCTCTCTCTGTTTCCCACCCCAAACACATACCCTACACCCCTCCACACCCACCCACCATACACATACCTAACCAGACACACACACTGCCCAACCACACCCCGTCATATACATCCCCTTACTGCCCACACACAATATACAGTAGGACAGTATTTTGAGCTATTATGCAGTCACCTCTAGATACACTTTGTAAACACATAAATTAGTACAAAATATTGTTAAATAAAATTAAAATAAGTTATAGTAGATGTTTTATTTTTTTCTATAAAATTTGGGGGGTTTTCTGGTTTCAAGATTGCAGCACCCTTCCTCCCAAAAGGAGTACTTTTGGGGCAAGGGGAGGGACTTCCAGTGGCAAAGGTCAGGGGTTGTGGGCAGGACTTATGGTCCCAATATGACAACTCGGGTGGGGCAACTGCCAAAGGGCAGGGCTACCCATACAGCCCTCAACAGCTCCCCCAAACTTGATAAGTGACCCTCCACCCAAATAATTGCCTGCCCTGATCTAATACTTCACTGAAAGATATTTCCACACCTGAGTTAATGTTTCCACATCCAAGTTAACGTTTCTAGCTAGAGTTAAACACAGTGTGCAGGGTTGTGAAATAGTAGCTACATTACCAGGATCAGGTAACAGACAACAGAAGCTTGGTTAATGGAAAATCAAGACCATTAAAAGGGAGAAAGGGTCATTATTACCTATGGAATGAAGAGTTTAGAAGGAATTGGATAGATTACAATAAGACATTAAGTCAACTGAGTCCTTCATCACTGTCTGAATAAAAATTCTGCGGCCTCTACTAGGAAGCTGGTTTTAAACTTTGTGTGGACTCAAAGGAGTTGCAGCTGCACCACTGTATACCCCACAGATCTGCCTGTGGCTGGTAGGTAATATCCCTAGGGGAAAAGTGATTCAGAAGAGCTTCTTAAAGTAACTCTGTTAAAGGTACATGTGCAAACTATTCTGATGTGAAGACAAGACTGGCAGTGCAGTAAGAAACCAGTTGGCTAAACCACATGTTCCTCATTGACTGGAAACATAAGAAGGAATTATAGAAAAGAAAAACTAGAGAATATTACTAAGTCTAAATATATTGCACTTACCCAAATCCAAAATGACTGAATTTAAGTTGGTTTCCCCCTAGCAATTAGATTCCATACATGGAAAATGCATGGAAAAAACCTTGCCTTGGATTTATGTAAATATGGTAATAGAAGAGCTCAAGCTTATAGGTACAAAATTAGAAGGGCCAAGGCACCAAATAATACAACTCACAAAGAACAGAAGCATTCTATAAAAACGTCAGTAGAAAGAGTAAAACCAAGGAAAGAGTTGGTCCACCACTCAATGGGAAAGAATAGTTAATAGATGATAGTGAGACAACTGAAGCCCTTTTTGCTTCAGTCTTCACCAAATAAGTAAATGATCGGGTGGCTACCAGAATTAATACTGGTGATCAGAAGTAAAGAACTAAAGAGGGAAAGAACTGATTAGAGCAGGAGTTGGCAACATTTTTGGGCAGAGTGCCAAAAACACCTGCAACCTCGACTTGTAAGATGTTGGCATGCCAAGGTGGACGGCGGGGGACCTGCAAGGGACTCTCAATCCTTGTTGTGGCTGAGCAGCTCCAGCCCCTTCCCTGCAATTTGCTCCAAGGCACATACGCCCAATAAAATTCATTGGCATGCCACACCGGTGCCAGGGGTTCATAGATTTCATAGACATTAGGGCTGGAAGGGACCTCGGAAGATCATTGAGTCCAGCCCCCCACCCAAAGGGCAGGAAGTCAGCTGGGGTCATAGGATCCCAGCAAGATAAGCATCCGATTTGCTCTTGAAGGTTGCCTACCCCTGGATTAGAGACTATTTATGTAAGTTAGATGTTTTCCAGTAGCTTGATGAAATCTACTCAAAGAACTTAAGGAAATGACTGAAACAATCTCAGAGCGGTTAGCCATTATCTTTGAAAACCTATGGAGGATGAATGAGGTTCCACAAGTCTGGAAAAGGGACAAACATAGTGTTCATTTTTTTAAAAGGGGAAGAAGGTAGTCTAATGATATTATACTCCAATCAGCCTAATTTCAGTTCTCTGAAAGATGCTGGAACAAATAATAAAATATTCATGATCACCTAGAAAATAAAAGGATGGCAAGTAAGAGCCAACATGGCTTTTTCAAGAAAAAAAAAAAAATCTCAAACCAAAAAATGTCCTTCTCTAACAGAGTAATAGTCTTTGTGGGTATAGACGATGTGATATATTGGCGTAATAAGGTTTCTGACAGTATCTGATGACATTCTTATAAGGAAACTAGGGAATGATGGTCTAGATGAAACTCCTGCAAATTGGGTGCATAACAGTTTTGAAAACCATATTCAGATAAGTTATCAATATATCACTGTCAAACCAGAAGGATGTATCAAGGGGGATTCCACAGAGGTCTGCCTTAAGCCCAGTACTAAACATGTTCATGTTTTGAGTTGGATGATGGCACAAAGAGAAAACCAGTATTAAGTTAGTTATTTAAGTTTATCAATGATACCATACTGGCAGAGGTTGGCCTTTGCATTTTGGAAGCATTCAGAATGACCCTGATCAAATTGGAGCAAAGGTCTGAAATAAATAGGATGCAATTCAATAAGTGCAAAAAACTGTGGTAGGTAGGGAAAAGCCAATGCACAAATACAAAATGGGAAATGCCTGGCTGGACAGCACTTGTACAGAAAAGGATCTGGGGGTTAAAATGCATCACAGACTGAACGGGATTCAACTATGACATGCTATTGTGGTATGAACAACCATCCAAACTGAATGTACAAACAGATCCAGGAACCCATGTTTTCACCCTACTCAACATTAGTAGAGTTGTGCTTCCAGGTGCAGATGCTACTTGTGAAGAAATCCTGGTCTCACTGAAATCAGTATTTAAACTACTACAGATGAAGACAATATTTAAACTACTGCTACAGCAAGGCCAGGATTTCACTCAAGGAATTTGCTTATAAAATGATTTCTTAAACTGGGGCTGACCAACTTCTATGCAGCTTGGGTTTTCAACCCTGCCCTGCTCCCCAGCCACACTGCACACAGGTCACTTCCATGGCTGCATGTTGTGCAGGCCAAGTGCCATGGCATGAAAGTCCCCTCCCTCCCCCACTGCATGGCCCCTGATATGTCATGGGACCACCCCCATCTGCTGCCCTGTGCTGGCCCCCCAAGTATCCCATGACCCTGATGTAAAGATGTGCATCACCGTGCAGGCCCTTTGTGTGCACGGATACGATGCAGTCTGGTCCTACTATGCAGAGAGTGACTTCTGCTGCATTGCACCAGTGCAGATGCTGCACAGAGTCCCTGGGTCTCCCAAAGCTTTCTGGTCGCAGGCTCCCTTAGACCCACGGACCACACCTCCACCCTGCCTCCAGGGGTGGGGACTGGCAGTGAAAGCTAGAAGAGGGTGAGGGAGCCCCAGCACTTTGGTAGCAGCAGCAAAAGAGTGAAGAGGGGAGCAGCACCCAGACAAGGAGCCCAGGGCTACAGCTTAACACTTTAGCAACTGCATGCAGCCTGCTAGTTTAACAGCCCTGCTTTAAACAACCCATATTTAAATGTAAAGGAAATACAGTAAGATACAAAAGTCTCTATGCGGTCCACCTCAGCTTCACTTCATGAGCAACGTTGCAGTATTTTGCCACTTCTAGACAATAGCTTACAATTTTAGAATTGAATCTTTTAATGGAATTTTTCAACTAGAGAAGATTGGCTTTTATAAAAATGTTGCTCTTCTCCAAGATAAAGACTCTGAGTTATGACTTTGTAATTGCTTGATCAGCTACCTTATCCTCCTTTACAGGGCCAATGCTTTTCTTTTTCTATCTGATTATAGTTCACATGACCATCTTCAACTTGGAATAGCCTGAAATGCTGCTCCCTCACCACAGGTACTAAAGTTTTTATTATTTATGCTGTAGAATTAGTTTTAAGCTAGCTGCTTATTTAACAGTAACACACTTTTTCCAGAACTATCTTGAAGTATTGCAAAGAAGAAAGGTCCTTCTTGCTTCAGATGTTATTTTTAAAATATGTAATGTTAATTGGAATGACATGCCATTTGTGGTTTAGGATTTTAATAATAATGGCATTCAGTTTTTGTAAGCATCTCAGGAGAGGAGGGCTGGAAGAGTGTATCAATGGATGTCACAGTGCTCATTGGGAGCTCCTCCCTTCTGTGAATGGTAGCACAAGAGCAAGTGTAGAAGTACTCATTTAAAAATGTATCAAGTTGGTGACAGTTGCTTGGTTGATGAGATCATGAGCCAAAGAGAGGCTGGACTCAGGAATGAGAAATGATAGGTGGAGGGGAATAGCTGGGAAGAGTCTTAAAGACAAAAACCAGTTGTCTGTTTAATGTGATAGAGAAGGGGAAGTAATCAGAAAAATGTAAAGGAGCAGGAAACATCAGGATAGGAAAATAATTTTTCTGTATGTGTGAGAGGGGAGGCAAAAGCCCCGCCCAGTATGTCCCAGGACCCTTCCTGACAAGCCCCAGTACTTACTGCAGGGAAGGAGACAAGCGGCAGCTGCAGGGAAACCCCAGGGCAGGCTCGGCAGTTTTGGAGCTACCTCAGCCTGTGAATTGGTGAGCCCCAGGGGTGGGGCCTCAGAAGTGTGGGCTGCTCAAAGAGCAGCTAAGGAAAGAATCAGCTGGCCAGGGAGAGGAGTGGCATGCCGGCCAGGAGATTCAGGTGGTGGACACAGGTGGCAGCAGTCCCAAGTGTGGGGAAGGAAGCTCAAGCGTCAGCCAGGCAAACCCAGCTGCAGGAACAAGGAGTCTGGGTTCTGGGAGCCAAGGATGGCTGGAGAGCTGCAGCAGGGAGAAGCAGTTCTCCATCACAAGTCTGGGCTAAGCTGCAGCCGCTTCGGAGAACTTGGGTACTGTGGTGGGAAGGAGCAACAAGCGATGGCTAAACCCCACAGGCAGCTTGGTGAAGAGGGAGGAGCAGGCAGCAGCTGCATTGGAGCTCTTCCTGCTGGGAGTCGAGGTAACCCAGGGCCAGGAAGAGGCTAGGTCATTCCCACTACAGCTAAAGCAGAGGGAGGAGGGGGTGACCCGGAGGCCATTGTACAAATGGAGGTAAATTTAACACCACAGATAGAATTGTTAGGGCAGTTGTTAGGTCTGACATCTGTACACATTTATACTCATCTGAAAGGCCAAGACACATGTACCAACACTGTGACCAAACCCAGAAGACAGGGATTCAATATCATTGGTTGGCATTAGGTGGGGTGTAGGAGAGGCAGAGCCCCAAAACAGGAAGACTGATGGGAGGATCGAAGGATTGGGGAAGTGGCAAGTACCACCAGGTGGTGGGACCAGACCATTGTGATAAATGTACGTACGTAACTGCCAGATCCCCAGCACTTGACAAGTGGCCTTGATAACCCTTGCCATGAAATTAGTACCTTGGTCCGTAATTATTTCTCTAGTGACTCCCACTCTGGATAATTGTTTTAGGAGTTCTTCAGCAATTCAAGGTGTAGCTGCCGATTGTAAAGGCACTGGCTCCGGAAAGCGGGTTGCATAGTCTATTATAACCAGTATATGCTGCTTTCCCACACTGCTTTTTGTTAAAGGGTCCACAATATCTAGGGCTATTCTATCAAAAGGTGTATCAGTAAGAGGCATCACTTGTAACGGTGCTCTTGGTGGCCGCTTTTCTCGCACCCTTTGGCATTCTGAGCAAGCCTCACACTGCTGGGTGATGTCCCCCCTCATCCTTGGCCAAAAAACCATCGCTTGATTTTTGGACAGAGTTTTATCTTTCCCAAAATGGTCTCCCATGGGACAGCAGCGTGCTAATTCCCATATTCGTCAACAGCATGGACGCAGTACCATTAATTGTCAAGTCCAGCCTCCTCTGACTGGGCATCTCTTTACTCTATATAACAAACCATTATGTATTTCAAAATGTGGGTCACTTATGCTAAGATCCAGTCGGGTTACTTCATCTTCGACACAGGCCACCTCTTCTTCCTGAATCCTCTGGAATTCGTCATCCTCTTCCTGCGCCATCCTGAACTGGGGCCCCATATTTCTTATTCCTAAGGTCATCAGGTCCTCTTCCCCTGAGGAAGACGCTTCTTCGGCTACCCAACCCTCAACTTTGGGCCAGCTTTTCCATCTTAATTCATCCTTGCTGACCTCTTCTGAAACTTAATACAGGGGTGGCCAATCCCATCCTACAATTATCTAGCCATCCAATTTGGGTGCGAATCCCACTCTCACCCTACCTTTTTCATAGTTTCATCGTTTCTAGGGTCAGAAGGGACCTGAGTAGGTCCTCTAGTCTGACCCCCTGCCATGGCAGGAAAGAGTACTGGTGTCAAATGACCCCAGCAAGGTGTACATCTAGCCTCCTCTTAAAGACCCCCAGGGTAGGAGCCAGCACCACTTCACTTGGAAGCTGGTTCCAGATCCTAGCCGCCCTGACCATGAAGTAGCGCCTTCTGATATCTAGCTTAAATCTACCCTCTGCCAGCTTGTGACCGTTATTCCTGGTCACTCCTGGCAGTGCTCGGGAGAACAGGGACTTCCTCAGTGCCTGCTGGCCCCTCCTGACTAGTTTGTAACAGGCCACTAGATCCCCCCTCAGCCTTCTCTTCTGGAGGCTGAACAGGTTCAGGTCCCATAGCCTCTCCTCATAGGGCCTGCCCTGCTGCCCCCGATCATGCAAGTGGCCCTCCTCTGGACCCTC
>NW_017728917.1:25991995-26002389 GCF_001723895.1 Crocodylus porosus
ACCTGCCGCTAATGAACCCATGTTGGTTGTCCCTAAGCATGATCTCCCCTGCTGGCCCCTCATGGATATGCGCCAGAATAATTTTCTCAAAAAGCTTGCCCAGGATCAAGGTAAGACTAACTGGCCTATAGTTTCCCGGGTCCTCCTTCTTCCCTTTTTGAAGATGGGAACCACGCTTGCCCTCTTCCAGTCCTCTGGCACTGGATATCTGTAACAGGAGTACAGATTTTTGTTGGCTATCTGTAACAGGAGTAACTCCCTAGGGGTTGCCGTGCTCTCCCCTAGCAACCCTTACCGTGCCCAGTCGGTCTACGATACACCCTCAATCTCGCCCACCGTGTCTTTGATGTCAATTATGTAATTAGGGAGGCTGCCTCTTCTGTTCTCCTGAATACGGTTATCCTCCTGTACATTAGCCCAGCTCTGCTAATGGGTGTTCCTGGGAACCCCAGCCTTATGGGCTATGCGTGGCTCCAACCACCCCTTTACCACACCCCAAGCCTCACAGATGTACCAGACGTTCAGTCCGGTTCAGTCAGTCTCAGAGACGTTCAGTCAGTCTCGCTGCCCCCTTTGCCTCGGGGCTCCTCGCTGCCTTGGGGCTCAGGTGGCCATAGCCGTGCCTGGCCGCAACTCTCCTCCTTGGGGTCTCAACCCCCCTGCTGGGCTCAGGTGGCCTCAGCCTTACCTGGCCTCCGATTCTCTGCTCCCCTTTTCCTCTGGGCAGAGCACCCCCAGATGCTGCGGCTGCTCTGGTGCCGGGGTCCCCACGCTACCGTGGAGCCTCTATGAGGCCTCCTCCAACCCCTAAAAGCCTCACCCAATCCTCCAGTGTAAACCACAAACACAAAGCATAATCCCCTGGGCTATAACATAAATTCTAGACGCTTAGCTGTAACATCCTTCGAGCCACCCGACGGGTACTGTCTCTTCCCCCGTATCAGCCTGCTCATGCAGTCCAGCTTCTCCTCTGCTCACATAGGCAGAGTTCTCTCTCCCTTGGTGGCCAGCAGCCCACATACCCCAGCCTCAGACTTGTCGTGGTTTATATATATAGCCTCAGACTTGTTGTGGTTTATATATATAGGCACCAGGCCTTGCCCCTTCTGGTCAGCTGACCAGGCAGGTGTAAGTCCTTACCCTCATTAACCGGTTGGCCCAGCAACCTGCACCTGGGTCCTTATCTCTGCTCTCAAAGTAGCAGGCACCTTAGTGCCCTGTTACACTATCCTTAAGTCGACATAGCCTCTTTCATACTGGTCTGCTTCCCTATGAATACAGCATATCCTTACAGGTCTGCACCAGTCTACAATGTTTTTTGGTACCAATCGAGACCTCACTAGGGCTTGGGAGCAGTCCTGTATCCAGGGTAGCTTGAACTGCTGTACCTGCTATCCATGCCATCAACATGGGCCTATCCCAGACTGCTATTTCTTTGCTTTGTCTGAAGCTGCAATCCATTTCTTCAGTGGCTTCATTCATCTTGGGTTGTTTCTTTAGTCCTGAACTATCCCCTGCTGGCTTTCACGTCTCCTGTTGGCTCAGCAGACATTCTCAGGAAACATGACTGGATTTCCCACACCAATAACATATTACTCCTTGCTTCTGGAACCTTGATGGTGCCTGCTGAGGATCCTCACCCCTCTTAGTACTAGCTCCCATATTCTTATACCCTTTTTCTCAAAGGTGTTCTACTTCAGATGCCACGAAAGCCTCTGCAACTCATAAAGCTTCTTCAGCTGTCCTAGGTGGATGCTGGCATACCCACAATTGGGTCTTATCTTCCAAATCTCTCACGAATTGCTCCAAAAGGATTTGGTCAGCTAAAGCAGCCCAGTCTACCTGCTCTGGTGGAACACATTTATTCATGAGGTCCTTTAAGAGTTGCATCACATTTCTAGGTTTTTGATCGTCCTTTCCTTTCTGAGCTCAGAACATCCTACAATAATGTTCAGATGTAAGTTCCAGGTGATGCAAGATTGCTGCTTTTACTTTTTCATAATCACCGGCCTCCCTGGGGGAGAGCCCAATATGCTGCTTGAGACTTTCCTACCACCAGTGACCCCAGCTGGCTCACCCATTGCAGCCTGTCCAGACCTATTTGTATGGCCATTTGCTCAAATGACTTAGTGTATGCTTCTGCATCATCTTCATGAATCATTCTATGCATTCAGAAAGAAGTCCAATTTCACCTCATCTGTTCTTGCTGTTCTAATGCTTGCTGTTGCTGGACATCAAACACTTTGGCTACTGCATGAAATGTTTGACCTAACAATTCTATTTGCAGTGTTAAATTTACCTCCATTTGTACATTGGCCTCCAGGGTCACCCCCTCCTCACTCTGCTTTGGCCATAGTGGGAATAACCTAGCCTCTTCCTGACCCCGAGTTAACTTGACTCCCAGTGTCAGTTTCACTTTCCTTGGTGTGCAGTTGCCGTGGCATGGCCAGCTGTCTCCT
The DNA here is from genome assembly GCF_001723895.1 of Crocodylus porosus. Classification (NCBI taxonomy): domain Eukaryota; kingdom Metazoa; phylum Chordata; order Crocodylia; family Crocodylidae; genus Crocodylus; species Crocodylus porosus. The sequence goes on from NW_017728917.1 coordinate 25,994,455, forward strand.
TCTCTCTGCAGGTTTCCTGTGTGGTCCAATTGCTTCGGGAGACATAAGGAGTCCATGGCTTTATCTCAGGTAAGTAATTTCTGGGCTTGAAGTATCTCCAAAAGTCCTCTCTTGGGGCTGCCACCACTTTCCCTCAGTGTGGTGCTGCTTTGCTCCAGGCTGCTGGCTGCTCACAGGGAAACCCACTTCTGGTCCTCCATGCTTCCCGTCCAGCGGGGTTTTTATTTCCTTTTCCATGGGCCAGCTGGTGAGTCGGCACAAGCACATGGCCGTAAAATGTGCCCACGGTGGCGCAGGAGTCAATCCTGCCTCCTCCCAGGTCAGCTGCTTTTTGTTTTTTCTTCTACTGTGGCATTCTCTCTGGCTGCAGCACCACGCCCACTGCTCCTTTGGGTCCATCAGATTCGTGCTGGCTCTGCTTGTCTTCTCCCCCAGGTAAATTCCCTTTTGGGGTTCCATTTTTGTCACACAGTAATTGATAAACTTATTGATAATAAAAGTTTAAACTGTGGATAAGAAAGACCACGTTTTAAAGATGTTATTGCAGAAAGAATTAAAAATTTAGACATCATCTGGATGGAAGAACTAAGAAAAAAATATAAGATGAAGAGGACAAATGTTACGTGCCTAATGAAGGCAGATGGTGATGTTGTCAACAAGGATCAGAAAAGGAGGCAGCGAACAAGGCTTAGGTGCAATTAAGAGTCATTTTGCTGTGTTGAGATTGAATGAACAACTGGACATTAATGAAGAGATGTCAGAAAGACAGACAAAGATTTTAGTTTGGACAGAAGGAGAGAAGACTAATATGAAGAGTCATTAGGACAGAAAGGATAGTTGATTTTATGTTGAAGAGATTACCCAGAGATAAGAAACAGGGAGACAATATTAAAGCCAAAGACAGAGCCCTGTAGAAACTCCATAAAAATTAATGAAGATGAGGAGAATCCTTCTGACATACTGAAAGAGAGACCAGAGAGGTAGAAGGAGAACTAGGAGATAACAGAGGGTTGACAAAATGTAATGGTGATCATGGTAGACAGCATCAAAGGCAGGTCAAGGAGGATGAGAATGGAGTACACATTGGGCACCTTGTCCAAGAAAAGACCAATAGAGAATTTGGAAAGAAATTTCAAAAGAGTGTAAAGGGAAGAAATTGTATTGGAGAGGATCTAAGATGGAACAGAAGGATAAGAACTACAGACAGAGTGCATCTACACATGCAATTAATGCACCTGAATTTTCTGGGAAGAAAATTCAGGTGTATTAAACTTTGCCCAGGCATGCATCTGAACATGCACCTATTGGGAGAAAATTTGCTCCCAACAGGAGCAATTCAGTTCAGAGCTGCTCCTGCCCTGCTCTGCCCCCCTTGCAGCATCCAGGGGGAGCTCTAGGCTCTTCTGGGTGCCAGCTCCAGGCTGGCAGAGTGCAGGGGAGCTGGTCCCAATCTCTGTGGAGCAAAGGCTGTCCTGGCTCCTCCCAGGTGCATGGAGATTGGGACCAGTGCCGATCTCCATGTGGCTGGGAGGCAGCTGCCCTGCAGCAGGGACAGTTCTCCCCTGCTCTGCAGAGATTGGGGCCAGCCCTGATTGCCACATGGCTGGAAGCAAGGAGTTGCCTCCAGAGCTGGGACAGCTGTCCCCACCCTGGAGAGATCAGGATTGGGACCAATTAACATGTAGCTGGGACATCTCTCCCTGCCCTACAAATTGCTCCCAGTCAGGATCTACATGTGCACTTCAGTATATAAGTTAATGAGCTGTTTTTCCGTTATGTAACTGTATGTATTGGTACTAGCAAACAGCACATTAAACTAATTTAATACACAGTAATTGATGTGGATTTGTATGTGTAGACGGTGCATTAGATTTGTTTACTATGCTGTAAAGCATCTCATGTAGACACATCCACAGTGATTGTAACCAATATAATAAACAAGATCAGAAGGAAGATGGAGCAGTGATTGGAGAAGTAAATGGGGTTAAGATTTTATTTTATTTTTTTAAGATAGAAGAAAATAAAATAATGTAGTGTTGGGAAAGTGAGAAGCCAGAAGAAACCAGTTAAAAAGAAAAGTGAGGGAGGGCATGAGTGGAAGCAAAAGGGTTGAACAGAAGACAGAATGTGGTTACAAGGAGGAATGGCAGGAAAGGAATTCTGCATCCATGATAGGAGGTGAAACTGAAGAGAGTTGTAAGAAGGGAAGGCAAATTGAGTGGAGAGAAAAGTTCAAATCATCTTATTTTTGTCAATTTTCTCTTGGAAGAAATTAGCAAGATTGTGCATCTGTGAGCGAGTGAGTGAGCATGGAACAAAAGTAAGTTGGACAAATAGAGTTGTTTAGTTAGGAAGGAGGAGAGAACAGAGTCAACCATAAGGGGCATGTCTACACATGACTATTTTATGGACATTAGCCTAAATTAATGTGCATTAAGGATGTGTGTCTACAAGTGCGTGGCCATAATGTGCATTAAAAATGGTGAATTTAAGCTATTCACGCCTAAATTTGATATCTGTAAATGCAAGTATCAAATTTAGGTGCAAATAGTTAAAGTGCATTAATGCACATGTAGACACATTGAACTCATTAATACTGTGTATGTGGACTGACTTGGGACTAACTTTAGTCCCAAGTCAGTCCACACACAGCGTTAAGGTGCTTTAACGCCTGTACATGTAGATGCCTGCTTAAACCCGCTTAAATGTGCATTAAGATAATGCTCATTAAATTTATGTGTGCTTAAATGCATGCATAGTCACACCCAAGGTAAACTGAAGGCCCTTATTCCATAACATTATATCACATTTTTTATTAAATTACATATTAAAGGTTGCTTTTTAAGAGGTTACTTCCTTCTTAAATAAGACAAGTTTCATTTAAATTATGTTTATTTTAACATTAAAATTATTCTTATGTAACTATTAGACGAACTTAGAATAAAAAAAGCTGTATGTTCTCTATTCTACACTATACAGCATAAACAGCACAGATGGAGGCAGACTGGTGCAATAGTTAATGTTACTATTATTGTTCAAGCCTATATTTGTTTGGTTGAGGTTATCTTATTCCTCACTTACCTATTTTTAAAACTGTTTAATTCCCTATTCCCTCCTTATTCCTACAAAGAAATTAAGAAAGTGGCAGAAATCCATACAGGTTTTTCTAGTGAAGAATTGTCCTACTATTATAGACTGAAGTGCAAATTACCTTTCCATCTGGAGGCTTGATCTTGCTCCTGTTGAAGCCTACAGTAAGACTCCAACTGACTTTAGTGGTAGAAGAATTAGGCTCTAGCATTCCTTATATAAGTTTATAAGTCCTTTAATGGAAATTGAATGGAGCGTTAACTATTTTGGAGGCTGTTGTTCTTCTGTAGCTTTGTTTTGAGAGTTGCTCTTTCAGAAGTCTAATCAAGGGGGAAACAAATTTAAAAAATCAGGATCTCAATAATAGACAGAACGCTGCATTCAAAAGCAGGACAGCTGCCAATTAAAGGAAATGTCAACAACTCAGTGGCAATAACATCAAAGAAGGACTCTTTCTCACTCTCATATGCATTCTTCATGAGCAGTATCAAGAAATGTAACATACTAATAGCTAATAATGCTGAGACTAGGATTCAGTAATTTTTTAACTGAATAATTTAATGTATATCAAAGGAAATATTTTTCTCATTTCATTCTTTGTTTTTAGATCCATCACAAAGCTGGGTAGCATCAAGTGGCTGCAAGAGCATAGATTACAAGTAATCTTTGAATTTGTCTTTCCTGGAATATAGTTTTGCTGTTTATCTAGAATGCTTTTTTCATTGTTTAATGGACCAAGTATATTTTACTCTCATTGTAATTAGAGTTTGTTGAAAAATTTGGGTCTATCAAAGCTGAGATATCTGGTGGAGATGTATCAGTTTCAGTAAAAGTGTTATTGGGTAGTTATGCAGGTTTGAAAGAGAGAGACACAGCTACTACTCCAGGAGACCCTAGGGCCCTCATCTAGGATTTGGTGTGCACCATAACTTAAGGCTACTGCCTATTCTGAGGTAGATGGATAGTCACCTCTGTGCTACCCTCCAAAAAAAAATTGAAAGGTCTGTTTAGTTACACATTTTAACTGAAACATATTTCAAAATCTTAAACTTCTTTGCAAACTGTAATTGTTGTTTTCCAGTAATGTTCCTTGTTGCAACTGTTGTGTAATATTAGTATACTCTGCCTCCTTTCCATTAAAGTGTATTCCAGTTACCCTTACAGTAATATTATTACCTCTTCAAAACACTCAGATGCTTGACTTTGCTAGAATCTGTTATTCATTTCTTTTGCTTTTCTTTTGTAACTTTTCTTGTTCTGTATTGTCTTGGTGCATCTGTCCACTGTTTCCATTCCACAAATTAAATGCAAACAACCTCTGCAGCTGCTTGATCATCTCTTAGTTCTGATTCCACATCTATATGTGCTGAAGCTTTCTGAAAGATGAACCTCTTAGGTCAGTACATTTTTTAAAAGTCTGTTCTTCCTTTAAGATAAGTTATTGAGTTGCATGAGAACAGCATCAAGGCCACCACATTTATAGTAGGAACGGTATGCACAACACAATAAGATAGTCTCTATCCTAGAGAATTTAAAGTCTAAATAGACAAAACCTGAGAAAGAGAGAGGCATCTTTAGCTTCGTTTTACAGATCTTGAGACGCACAGATTGGCTTATTTGTCCAACTTGAACATGAAGTCTTTAAATCTGCTGAAAAGTGAAACAAGATCTTACAATTCATAGTCTGGTGCTGTAAACTGGAGGCTAACCCATCTCTCAGATAATTTTAAGACGTGTTTCAGATGTGGTTTGGAGTGAGGAAACTGGAAATGAATCTCTTCTTGCTTCATGTGCATGTGCATATGAACATCAACACTCAGAATTGTTTTATTAACTCTAGCAGCTAAATGGCTCGATGTAGGAAGCTGGGCTTCATGATTAAAAAAAACAAACCTTTTTTGAGTGTTCTAGTGAAAACTGGATTTACTTTGTCTGAATTGGGACCCACTGAAAATAGCATTTTGTGCGTGGGCAAATGCTGAATGTGAGTTCATCTGACACAGCTTTGGAAGGTTTCCTGGTACTTGTGTGTAACGTAACTGCATACTGAAATGCTCTCACACTTACTATGTTTAAGATGAGCATTTTGTGAGGTGAAATTTGTAGAGTTCAGCTGGGTTCAAGGAATGTTTTACTTCATCAATAGACAACTGTTCAAACAAAGTTTCAAGTTGCATATCTGTACCAGTATAGTTTAATATTAGTAACTCTAATGAGTAGAGACCATGCCATTATCAAAGACTTGTCTAAGCAATGGTGAACACAATTAAATTAAAACTAGGCATTGCCTGGGGAAGAACGAAGCTATGATGGGTTCTACTAATTAACAAGACAAATCTTAAACAAAAGGGTATGTTTCTGTAATGATCTACATGCTACTACTGCTTTCCTCAAGCAGCAATATTTTGGATGATGCCCCTTTAGCAGGAAAAAGGACAAAATGTTGGAACCAAAGCGTGTGTCTACACATGCAGCCATGTTCGCTTGCAGCAACTCCAATAGCAGCAGCACAAATTTGTGTCGGAGATTTGTGCCTCGGCACATGTGCCTGAACATGCACTTTGGTGTGGGGCAAATTGTGCCACTTGGGGCAAACTGCCTCTGCCAAGCTCCTCCCAGATCATCAGCCAGGGGGAGCTAGAGGCTAAGGCCAGCACCTGTGCTGGCCTCAGTAGTATAAAAAGCTGCCCTAGCGAGCAGCTCAGGGCTACTTGCCCTCAGGAGCTTCTGGAGCCCAGCCAGTTGGTATCTGGGGACACTAGCCCCTTGTGCCAGCTGGACTGCTGAAGCAGCCCTAACCAAGAGTGGCCCCTTCCCCCTCTACCCACTGCAGCAGTCTAGCAGTGGGGGCTGCTGCATGGCTATGACCTGCTGCCACCTGCAACAGCATGCAGCCCCATGGCTATGCGCCTGCCAGACCCGGATGGGGACTGCATGGCCGCCTGGGCTGTGGTATGGGCACTGCAGTACAGCCTGCTGCACCTCTGGGCCAGCTGCCAGTGGGCCGTGTCTGCACAGTTGGCCTTTGTGCAGCACTGCTGCCATGTCTTCTGGTGCCCCCACCCTGCCTTCTGGGCAACTATTGACCAGATGTGCTTGTTGCAGGGGCCTGCTCTGAACTGTCGAAGCATGTTCTCCTGACTTCCTGTCGAAGCCAGTCACCTTGTCTGCCCTCCAGCTGAGTTCCCAGTGCTGGCCCAGGGCAGATTCCTCTGCCCAGGTCTCGCCACTTGTCTCACCAGCAGAGATCCTGGTGTTTCCTGTTTTAAAATGGCAGATTCTCTGATAAGAAATCCAAATCTCTGTACTTCCATGTTTAAAATGAAACACTACTATATAGACAGAAATCAGTTGGGCAATGTTTTATTGATATATTTACAATCTTAAAGCAATCTGGAAGCCTACCAGTGCCTCTATCATCATAATAAAAATTCTAAATATCTATACAGTTTGGTGTTTGCTTTTGGTTCTTTAACATAGAAAAATCAGAGCTGCCCCTGACCCCTTCACTCACCAGGATATGAAGCACTGAGCAGCACTGATATACCAGTGCCCTGCTCCTGCCATTGCCCCTCACTCTCAACCCACAGCCCCCAGTCTCCTCACTCCTGACCTGCAGCCCTTGCCTGCTCCCATTAGCTCCCTCCTGGCAGCAGTTCCATCCGACCACCAGGACACAGGTCCAGCTGCAGCTGTCCCACCTGCTGCTTTGTAGCTGTGAGCAGTGCCAGCTCTTGTTGTTCTGCTCCCTGCACCTTAGCCCAGGACCCAGTGATCCCCATGCTGTTCCTGGAAAGACCTCAACTGGGGCTCAGGAACTGGGCTGGTCAAGGCCTTTCCCTTCCAGGCCAGCCTCCCCCTGCACAGGCTGCTCTAGGGGATTGGGGCGTGGCAGGGCTCTAAGCCTGGCTCTGGTGGCTTTTCCTACCCAGAACATGTTTGCACCCACTGCCATCTCTCTTTCTTTCACACACACACCCCTGCTGCTACCTCCACCCCTCCCCCCAGCCCATCACACCCCCAAAGTGGTTCTTGGTACCAGGAGTCCTTCCCAGGCTGGGGAAGCATGTCCCAGTACTGGTGTGGGTACAGGGCAGGGTCACAATGTGGCAGTTGCCCCTGCAGCCAAAACTCCTGCCAGCTAGTCCTATCCCATCCCATGTAGCCAGGGTGTGAGATTTGTGGGGGGAAAGGCTGTGTGTGGGGAGTGGGGGGTTTGTGGGTGGGTGTAGGGTAGGGCTGTGCAAAATTTTACCAAGTCTTTCATTTCAAAGCTGTTTTGATGCGTTTTGAGCTCGAAACAGTGAAATAGAAACGGAACAAAAAGCTTCAAAACAGCTTCAAAATGAAATGAGGGAACTTGAAATGCTTCAAGACTCGAAGCAGCCCGGTGGCAGGAGGCAGGGGAGTCAGGGCTGTGTTCCGAGTGGCCCCACCATCCCCATGGAGGTCCTGTCATCTGGCAAGCAGATCTGGGAGCCTGCACCCCCAGGAGGAGTCTGGCACAGCCCTGCACAGTTTGAGGTGCAGTTTCCCAGAAACCTCTGCATCTATCTCCTTGAAACTGGGCAGGCTTCATGCCCATCAGAAGGGGCTACCATCCCTGCAATTTTCATCCGAATCAGGTAAGAAATTACAAAGCTTTAGGCATTTTCACGATTCCCCATCATAACCTATGGGGAAAAGGCATTGAAACACTGAAATACCGTGTTTCCCCGAACATAAGACACTGTCTTATATTTATTTTTCCTCAAGAAGACACACTATGGCTTATTTTCAGGGGATGTCTTATTTTTATTAAGTATAGTACAACAATCTACATTTATTCAAATACAATTAAGTCTT
>NW_017728917.1:26002609-26006781 GCF_001723895.1 Crocodylus porosus
CCGCTTCGCGCCGGTACGCTTAGCCACGCCTATCACTATGTCTTATTTTCGGGGTATGGCTTATATTGCGCAAATACGTAGAAATCCTGCTACGGCTTATTTTATGGGTATGTCTTATTTTCGGGGAAACACGGTAGTTTTGACGAAATTAAACAGAACAGTGCAACAAAACTTGAAACGAAACACTGTCCCTTTGAAACGATGAAATGGACATTGAAACAAAATGGTGCTGTTTTGCACAGCCCTAGCATAGGGTTCATGGGGAGTATGGGGCTTGTGTGGGGTTTTGGGATTTGTGGCTAGGTATGTGGTGAGGGGTTTGTGAGGTTAGTTTGGGGATGTGGGGTTTGTGTGTGGATTGTGGGGGGGGGGGGCTGTGGGTGTTAGGGGATTGTGGGAGGACTGCTCAGGAGGGGTAGGTCGCCTGCCTGCCCCCCCACAGGGCGCACAGTTCCCCTGCAGCAGCAGCTGTTGGGCACTCAGGGCCTGGTGCTGGCAGAGCATGACTCTGGCTGCCTCAGACTCAGTGTCATCTATGCTGCATGTCACGGGCCTGACCTGGCCCGGCTCTGGGCCATGCGCCTTCTAGCTGTCCCCCGGGCTCCCGGCACCACACGCGGGGGCTGCATATTGGGCTGGGCTAGGTCCTGCCTCCGAGTGCCCCGTGCATGGTCAGCCTGGGCCGGTCCAACACGCAGCTTCTGCATATGGTGCTGGGACCACAGGTGACAGCCAGAGTGGCCCGGTGCTGCCCAAAGGCGCATGGCCCCAGGCTGGGCCCAAAACATGTGGCACAGGCAGTGCTGGGTCTCAGGCAGCCAGGGATGCACTGTACCACAGCAGGGCTTTGCCAGCAGCGGGCCCTGAGCACCTGACAGCCACTGCTGCTGCAGGAGGGGCTGTGTGCCCTGAGGAGGGGACCCACCCCTCCTGAGCAGTCTCCATCCCCCTCACCCCCACATCCCTACTTACCTAGGAAGGCACCTTGGTCTGGGTCATGCTGCAGCCTTGTCCTGCTCCTACCAGGGGAAGGGGACAGCTGTAGAGATGGTCTGCCTGGACTCAGCCTCTGGTTGTCTCAGGGCATGCTACAGGAGTGTGACTTGCCCTGCTTTTTTTCCATGGATTTCTAGGTATCAAATTTAGAGTCTGGAAAATGTTTTGCTCCTATTGTACCTCTTACAGCATGTCAAACAGCAGGTATGTGCATACTCGTCCGGACACACCCAAACAGTCTGTGGCAGATGGAGTGACATTTGCAATGCAGGGTAGGGGGGCATCATATGCTGACAAAATGTTGACAAGGAGCTCCTTCAAAAATATTCTGTCATAGTCAGTGGTACACGTAAACTCCCCACGTAAAATATTATTCTGTCCAATGTAAAGGAAAACTGTCACCTATTCTGTTCTTCCACAAATCCATCCATTCCAACCATTGGCACCATCCATATTTCCAACACCATCACACTTCACAGAAGTTCCTCTTCGAGGCTTCCCTGGCTGGCATTTGTATCTCACAACTGATAACAAGGGACTGGTTGCCCAGCAGTCTCCAGCTCTAAGGTGGCAGACTTCTGGCTGGGGGCACTTAAATCAAATAGGGAATGAGTTCCCTTTTGTTCCTGAGGAGTGTACATCTCCCACTGAGAGAGTCCCCGCGTTCTTGTTTTGTGAAAAAGGTGACAGAAACTTTCTGGTCTGCCTTCTCTATGCCATCCACTATTTTCTCTTTGCCATGCGTCCTGTGTTAATAAGGTGCCAACCTGCCCTCCCTTGTTTCTCCTGTTATTCATTTTTTCTAAAGTAAGCAGTCCCATTCTTTTCAAGCTCTGCATATAAATTACAAATGAACTTTTATACTATTTATAGATTGTTATGTGCTGATGGATCCAGGCATCCATTTCTCTGCTAATGCAGTTTTGGTAGCAGTAACAGGCTCCTGAATATGCTCCTGACTCCTGAATATATTACAGTTTTTACTGTTGCAACTTGCATCAGCCAAGGAACTATATCCATGATGAGGTATTCACGTTTTTCCTACCGAGGACAGGACCTTAATTATCAAATGATCCTTCTACTGGTCACCCAGTACTGTTAGGCAGACTGGTCAAAGAAAATGATCAGGTTCAGAGAAAAACTAGGCCTTTTTTCTCACAACAAATTGAGACTTACTGAGAGAGTGCTTTGTAAAGAGCAGAGGGATGGCCAATATGAGCAATTTTATCTTTCATTTCAATTCAAATTTTTCCAGGCAGTAGTGAAGGAGTCTGAATAATCCTATTTTAATTTAGGATAAGATTATAGTCAAGAGAAATAGTCTCATCTACTTCAGAGTAGATTAGAGATTCTTCCTCAAGAACACAGCCTGTTACAGAGTAGGATTATCAGTATAATTAGTGCTAGAGGACATGAAAACCCTTCCTTCTCTGTGCAGTGACCCTGATAGTGACACTATCCACTGGATCTTTAGCAAATAAATAGTCAAGCAAGAAAACAAGAGAACTCGATAATGCACAAGAGACACTTTGAACCAGTAGATTATGAAGTTATCTTGATTTTCTTTAATGGAAATCATATTATATATTTTTACAATTATTTTTCTTACTTAATATTCTTAACTATTTTCTCAGGATAACTTTCACAAGCTCACAGATACCTTGTTAATCAACTCACCTAACAAAAATCACTAAATTTTAAGACAGCTACATTATAAATGCACAGTTAGAAAGAGAACATCTACTCCATATAGACTGTATTGCTGGACTTGCTTTCCCCAAATTTTAGCAGTCACCAAAACCGCTTCTCCTGAATCAAACTGTAGCAAGCTATGATAAACCAGAGACCATATTGTGTGCCTTCATTTGTAATACTTCAAACAAACTGGTTCATAAAATCCATCTTATTAAAAATATGCAGAGAACAGCTGTATAAAGAGAAAACCCACACAAGCTTCTTCCATAAAATCACTTTTATTATAACAAACGTATGTATATAACACTTTAATTAAATGTCTCTAAAAAGTCATATTACATAAGATTTGGCAGTATTGCCTTACAGTTCTGGGTAAAATGCAGGCTCTCTGAAGTCAACTGTAAAGTTGCACTCAGTGTTCCCACATTTGTGAGAAATAAGAAATTCTTCTACTACCAGAGTATTAAAGTCCTTAGTGTATATGCAGTATTCCTAAAGTGCAGTTTCCCAGGAAACTTGGTATTAATCAGGTTTCAAAGAAGCCTTAATAGTTTCATTTCTATTACTGCATAAGCAAAAATGATCATTCCTTCCCCATTATCCCTTGGTTTTGAATAATAAGGTAATATTCATAATAGTTTGAATATATTAGAGATGAAATGGAAAAGATAAATTACAGACAGATAAGGTGTTTTTCAACTTGTAGTGTGAGTTCTGGTACATGTTCTATTCTGTGACTGCATTTCACCCTACAACTGACTGAACAGGCAGACTGGGTAACATAAGTATCCTTTATAAAGTACTTGGGGAACTTCTTGAATGATCTGTTAAATTTTAAATCATAAGCAAACTAGACATTAAAGAAACATAAGAATTAAGAAAATTCAAAGTTCATTTTTATGATCATTATACAAAACACACAGACTCAGCAATTTCCATTTTCATTTAATTATACTTCCCATCAGTTCCTTCTGTTAAATTAACTAATTCTAGCTGTCATCCTCCCCACAGACAATTTTTGCAGCAGTTTTCATCTTTATATAGGGCTAGATCCTATAGTTGAAGTACAGCTGTTGTGCCCTGCACTGCCAGCGTAACTTGGCTGTAAGCCTGATTTAGTAGATGCAGTGAGAATTACCTTTTATTAGTCGGTGAGAGCCAGCATGGGACACATACACTCCTTGCTGATTGGTGAAGAGTGGCACAGGAGTGTAACTACAGAGAAGGACCTCTCAACCATGGTTATAGTGTCATATAGTTGTTAGAAGTTAATATAACTTAGAGCAGCCTTACAGCTGGCCTAGCAAAACACTGAGGCAATGGTATGTGGAAAGAATCACCAGGTTCACAGCAGTCTAGATGAGATGTTTTAACACCACTTACTTAAGCTCTGTTCATAGATTCATAGATTCATAGATGCTAGGGTCAGAAGGGACCTCAATAGATCATCGAGTCCGACCCCCTGCATAAGCAGGAAAGAG
>NW_017728917.1:26007531-26026036 GCF_001723895.1 Crocodylus porosus
AGGTCGAAACCGACCCATCCACCACGACTCTCTGGGTGCGACCCTCCAGCCAATTCTCCACCCACCGGAGTTTGTCATAGGGATCATGCCTATTATAAGCAGGAAGTATTGGCCAGGACTCAATGTCTGTTTGATTCTCATTATTTAATTACTTTCTTACCCCTTGCACATGTAATGCCCCAGATGGGGACAGAGAGTGAACCCAAGACTTCTGAATCTAAATAAATGTCTTATCCTGTAAGAGTGTAAGGCCCCTCTAAAGCCCAGTGTAGTCGACTCAAACCTCTCAGGACTAATCAGTAAATAGCCATAATCTTAGTGTGGATTGACTTGGTGAGGGACAAACTTTTTTGCAGGTGTGTCACTAATTAATCCTGTGTACATCCCAAGTGCCATTTAAATCTCATTCTTTTGCTGTCTGCTCCCTGCCCCATCTGCTGCATGCCACAGGTTGGTGACCCCTGATCCATGGCATGGTTTGACTAATCATGAGTATCTATCTATCTGTTTCCTGATTCATACATTTACTGACTAGCTAATCATGTTGGATGCTTAAACACACAAAGTATCAGTTAGAAAACTGCACAATTCTGTCACTGACTTGCTATGTGACCCTAGCCAAGTTATTTAACCTCATCCTACTTCAACTTCCCAATGTGTAAAATTGGGACTCTTAATCTCCTCTTGGAAATGATTTGAAGTCTTCAGATGAACATGCATTAAGTATGATTAGATTAGTCTTGACTGTATTTGTCTGCTTTAAAATATAGGTTCCCTTTGGTGCAAACCTGTTTTGAAACTATTTTAAAATGGTTTGCTGCCCCATGCCTTTTTCCTTTTAGTTGTCAAGTATTTTTTCCTTTATTAAATAAAAAAAAAAAATATATATGAGTAAGATTATGTAATCCTCTAAACATCTGTCTGTTACATTATCTAGAGCTTTATTTTTTTCATACATTGCTTCTTTTTTCCCTTTGTAATTTTGGACCATTCATCCCCTCCTCGCCTCCCCCCGCACTTCCCGATTTCCACAAGTTCCATTCTACCGCACAGTGTTGCTTAGCAACATGTTCTTCTCTTCTGTACTTTACCAGAGAGGAACAGATCAAAGACACCCACAGTTCTGACTTATTTTATAAATTAATTTAAAGAGACACTTTCCAATGCTGTTCTACTTATGGGGATAGCATAAGTTAGTCTGTATTGTGGAAGTGTCAAAAAAAAAAAAGGAAATGAGCCCTTCCAAAACACAAACATTTTTCTTACTAAAATCTGTGTAATATTTACATTTTTATGACTCTATTTTCAGAAATGGTCCATGACTTTATGGCCATCTTTTAATACCAGTAATTTAAATGTAGGTCTAGATGGTACACTTGTAATACTGTGAATAACATGAGTTTTATTTAACTGAAAGATTTTTAAATACCTTTCAACTGTTGCAACAAAAATACACTACCACCATTTGAACATATTATTTTCTAAACTACATGTGGCTTTCATGTTAACTAAAATATTACACATGACCAAAAAAGTTCCAAATAATAACGCTGTTTTTACAAAAATAAAATTAAGATGAAAAATTGACCAATGTCAGTCTGAATCTGTTTTGGCAATTCTCAGGTACAAAACAGAAAAATAAAAACCTCTCTTGTAAAAGTTTTTAAATGTAACAAAGTGTCATACAGTAATATTTTAATTAAGAACTGATACTCTTACCACACTAGCTTCTGTCTAATAATTTGTTCAAGTTTACTTTTCCGTACAAGTTGTGAGGTTTTTTTTAAGAGCATGTAGACATCAGAAGTTAGTATTTCCTAAAAGAGAAGGAGGTGGGATTAATTTGTTCTCCTGTTTAAACAGTTTATAACAGCAGCAAAGTAGGAAAAAACACACTGTTTAACTGTAAAGAATAAGAATCTCAATTATTTTTCCTCTCAGAAAATACCATTTTTGCAACTTCTTAAAGAAAAAATAAGGAGACACTTAGAAAATACTTAAAGGAGTATCCAAACAGCTGAAAAAGACAGTTTAAATACAAACCTCACAGGCTAAATGGCTGTAGAAATTGTACCTGGAAAGCTGTAGGCCAGGGGCTATCAAGTACCTGGAGTTACTTGGGAAGGCCCCAGGGGCTATGTGGTGGCGGAATGGAGAAGTGGACGTACTTGGGAAGTGCTGCTGCACACCACCATTGCATGCCTGTGCGCTACCATGCTGCTGTTGCCGCTGCTGCTGCGCAATGTCACTGCTTTGCGTTTGGCCACTGGGGAATCCCCACCCCATGCTCCACATCTAGAAGGGGGGTACCCACCAGGAGCAGTACCCATCAGAAGGGGTACTCTCCTTAAAAAAAAGTTTGAAAACCCTTGTTGTAGATGCATCATTTTGCATGTGCAAATCTGTAATTGTGTGATCAGCTACCATATTTACATGGACAAATACCTGCGTTAGGCAGAGATTCCAATTTTAGGCCTGGAAACTAGGGGTGCATTGATTAAAAAAAATTTGGGGTTGATTATTAACCAGCCACATTGGCTGATATCGATCCGATAGCTGATATGCAGCCCCGCATCTTGGAGAGCAGCATCAGGCTGGTAAGTCTGTGGGGGGAGGGAAGGGGCATGGAAGGGGCAGATTGAAGCCCCTATAGTGAGGGAGGGAGTGAGGCTGGCCCAGAGGCAGGAGCAGGTGCTGCTCACCCAGGGTAGGGCATAGGACAGAGCCATGGGTGGCTGGTTCGGGGGTCACAGGAGGGGTGGGGGGGCGGCTCCCACCACTGCGTGTAACCCTGGGAGGGGCATGGGGGCATGTGTTCCTCAGATTTGTGTGGGATGAAGGTGGGCTGCCCACTGCAGGCTCAGGACCAGAGGCTGTGTTGACCTCTTCCCAGCAGGGGGGACTGGGCTGGGGCTGAGCTTGGGGCAGGCAGCTAAGCCCATAGTGGGCAGCTTGCCCTCACCCTGCACACGAATCTGGGGGGCCACATGCCCCCCTTGCCTCCCCTGGGGGTACATGCAGTGGTGGGAGCTGTCCCCTTCCCCATGCTCCCCAGGCAAGTGGCCCACAGCTCCATCTCATGCCTCCACCCTGCCCTGCCCCAGCTGGGCAGTGCCTGCCCCTGCTCCTGCCCCACTCCCTTCCTGACCATGGGGGCCAAGATCTGACCCTCCCCCATGTCCCTTCCCCCTACAGACTTACCAGCTGGCTGTTGCTCTCCAAGCTGCTGGACTGCATTCCTGCCTGCGTACAAGCTGCAGTTGCCTGCATTCATGTAGCATTTATTGGTGACATTATTGGCTACACAGGCCAAAAAAAAAGCCAATTGCCAATAATGTCACTTTTCCTTTTATTGGTGCTGATCATATTGAACTATATTGGTCTACCTCTACTGGAAACGGATGCTTTAGCAATCCTACAGACAGAGTCAGAGGTCTCTTTAGGAAACTTGCCCTCAAATGTTGTTTACATCTTTGATCACTTCCCACATGCTCTCTCCTCGTGCCCAGCTGTTGCTTTTAGCTTTGCTTTTATTTGAGTGATTCTGCACTTGAAACTAAGGACACATTGGACACATCTACATGTGCAAATGCTGTTGGATGAGTTTACTCCAGAGTAAATTACTCTGGAGAAAACCCACCCTGGGCAGGCGTCTACACATGCACCCATTTGGGAGCAGTTATGCTGCTCCTGGCAGCAGTCTGGTCCCACCCCCTCTGGCCCTGCACTAGCTTGGTGCAGCAGGCAGGGGGAGCTCTAGGATCCCCCATGTGCTAGCTCAGGGGCTGGCAGGGAGCACGGGGCCAGGAGACAGCTGTCCCCTGCTCGGGTGGGCTCTGGTGGCAGAGCGTGGGTGGGGCAATGTCCCACTGCCCCAGCACCAGGGAGCTCCAGGCCTTGGCTCCTCAGTTGGGGCACAGGTCTTGGAAAGAGCGGCAGGGGGCAGGGTCAGATCCCAGCCCCTGCCCTGCTTTGCTGGTGGGGCAGCTAGCAGTGAGCCCATGGCTGGGTGGGGATTCCCCTCTTCTCTAGCTCATCGCTTTGAGATGGAGAGGGTCAACGATGGGCTAGAGAAGAGGCGCCAAAGGTAGGCAAGACAAAATGGTACTCGGCATGCCAGTGCAACCTCAACTGAGTTTGTATGTGCAACTTGCCAGAGGGTCTGCCCGTCGTGCATCGGACTCCTCAGCCACTCAAGAAGCTATGGTGGTACATGGTAGACTACCAAGGGCACAATCCCCATGGTCTCCCTAGACCGATGGCTGCCAATGAATGAATAAATGAAGGGTCTGCAAGTGTAGACTCGGATGCTTACTACACAGTAATTTGCTCTACTGTGCAGTAAAGCATCTTGTGTAGATGTGCCCATTGCAAACTACAATGATATTCTGAGGATTAACTATTAATAGGCTTTAAGACTTGAGAGGGTTTATTTTTGCATGCTTAAATCTGCACAAACAGTTAATAGCAACAAAAGTCGGGTATTAACTAGCATTCTTCCAATCTTTCAATGAGAAAGCAAACATCAAATCTTTAATTGTTCCTTTGCTGTTATTAGAAAAAAATCCTCTTCAAAATTCTAATCATGTTCTGCATTTAAGGAGTATTGTGCTACTGTTTAAGTATATTTTTGAACTGAACTAAATTACTAAAAGCATATATTTAAACAACCAGGAGCTTAACCAACCATCCATTCCAAGATATCAATTACAAGGCTGAGTAGTGCATGCAATAGGTGTTTTTTATATATATATATATATATAAAAACTTGACTGCTGCTATGCTTTCAGTAGTTAACAGATCTGGTATCTTTCAGCTGAATTTCTACTGTGAGGAACAGTGACCTTCACTCCAAATACATATTTGGAGAATGGATTTGTCAATAGTGTATGGGCACCCTTGTATAAAATATAAGCTCACAGGATCATAGGAAGGTAGGGCCAAAGGGATTTCACAAAGCTATCTAGTTTAGTCCGTAGCTCAAGGCAGGATCACCCCTGACTAAACCATCCCATCCAAGCGTCTGCCCAACTTTGCTCTTGAAAATTTCCAGGGATGGAGATTTTCCAATTTCTCTAACTAGCCTGTTCCAATGCTTGAATACCCTCATAGTCAGAAAGTTCCTTTTAATCTTCAGTCTAGATTTTCAGCCTAGGCCTTAAAGAAGGCATTCAATATGTTATCTCATCCAATTCTCTAGATAAACTGAGCAGCTGTGACATAGATGACTGCACAGTGAGGTGGGTGGCAAACTGGCTTAGGGGACGCACCCAGAGAGTGGTTGTGGATGGGTTGGCATCAACCTGGAAAGATGTGGGCAGTGGAGTCCCACAAGGCTTGGTCCTTGGACCTGTGCTGTTCAATGTCTTCACCTGTGACTCGGATAAGGGCATGGACAGTACTCTGTCCAAATTTGCAGATGATATCAAATTATGAGGTAAAGTTAACACACTAGAGCAGGGGTGGGCAAAATATGACCCAGGGGCTGGATCCAGCTTGCAGGGCCCCTAAAAAATGTAAAAAATTTATATTTATTTGCTCCTAGCTGCCTGCCAAAGATGACAGGAACCTGGAGCAGTCGGACCCAGAGGAAGCTGGTGACAGGACCCAGCAGCAATGCTGGCCCAGCCCTGCCCCCCAACCAGAAACCCCTGCCTAGCACAGGCTTCTGGCCTGGGACCATAGGGTTATTCCTGCTTTCCTGCACCGGAGAGGGAAATGCGGCCCTCAACAGCTTTCCAAAACTCAGTAAGCACCCCTCCACCTGAAATAATTGTCCGCCCCTGCACTGGAGGGTAGGGAACGGATCCAAGCAGACCTGGACGGCTTGGAAAAGTGGGCAGAACAGAATAGGATGCAGTTCAAGAAGGACAAGTGAAAAGTGTTGCACCTAGGGAGAAGGAATCACCAGCACGCTTACAGGCTCTCTCAGCAGCAAAGCCATGGAAAGATATCTCAGAGTCATTGCTAACACCAAGATGAACATGAATCATCAATGTGACAAAGCAATCAGTAAAGCTAACTTCACTTTATCATGCATTAGCAGGTGCATGACAAACAGGTCCAGGGAGGTGATACTTCCCCTCTATGAGGCATTGGTCAAGTTGCAGTTGGAGTATGGTGTCCAGTTTTGGGCCCCACACTTCAAGAGGGATGTGGACAACCTCAAGAGGGTTCAGAGGAGGGCCACTCGTATAGTTAGGGGCCTGCAGGCAAAGCCCTATGAGGAGAGACTGAGGACCCTGGATCTCTTCAGCCTCTGCAAGGGGCGGTTGTCTACAAATTCACTGGGGGGCTGGGAGTGAGGAAGCAGGGCAGCAAGGAATAGGAGATGCTCTGTTTACCAGGGCACCCCTTGGAGTAATAGGAACAATGGCCGCACACTGATGGAGAGCAGATTTAGGTTAGACATCAGGAAGAACTTCTTTATGGTAAGGGTTGCCAGAATCTGGAATGGGCTTCCAGGGGAGGTGGTGCTCTCCCCTACCTTGGGGGTCTTTAAGAGGAAGCTAGATATGGACCTGGCTGGGGTCATCTGACCCCAGCACTCTTTCCTGCCCAAGGCAGGGGGTTGGATCTGATGTTCTACTGAGGTCCCTTCTGACCCAAACATCTATGAATCTAGATTTCCTCTGCTGCAGATTAACAGGAGACACTGGTTTTTTTATACCTGAGAATACATAGACAGCAGTTTTGGACAAGAGTATTCATAACAATATTTAGCACTTTTATAACACTTTGTGGCTAGGGACAGACATTACACATAAACCAGTTTAAGTGATCAGAAACAGAACAGATGTTCAGTGCACATAAACCAGTTTGAAAATAGCTGAAACCAGTTTGAGAGAAACCTGGTTGCATGTAGTATCAGACTTAACGGATTTGGGCCAAACTGGTTTATGCAATGTCTGTCCCAGACCCCTTGCTGAAAAGTGTCTGTGTATTAGCTAGACCACATGCTGGCTATGGTCTATGCTGTGGCAGACAGAACAAAGGCAGAATCAACAGGTAGCTGGTAATGCCCCTCTGTTGTCTTCTGAATGGGGTAATAAACACTTAAGGGTGATAAACACTGTGTTATTAATTCCCTGACCATCCTGCCAGGGCTTGGCCATGCCCCCCTCATCTCAGCACTGTAAAAGGGGAGGGAGGGCTGCTCTAGCAACCCCCAGCTTCTAGCTTGAGCCACTGCAGGCATATGTCTGGGGTGTCTGTGCAGTTACAAACTGATTTAGCTTAGCCAGGTTAGATGAACCTGCAAAGATTTGAATCAATTCAGGCTCAGGCTTTTTGAATGTCTGCCCCTAGCCTGTAGGTTTTAAAGCACCTTTCAGACTGTTATCGTTAGTTGCTTGCCGAAATGATCCGCATATTATTTGGATTTCATTATACTCCAAAACTAGCAACCCATTGAAAGAAATGGTATAATGCTTTCATTTCAGAGCTACTATTTTAGTCTGTTTACTGAAGCAGACTTCTCTGCATCAGCTTATATGTTTGCAAATAAAAGAGAGAGAAATATCTTTTTCAAATATAAATTATGGGGCACAGTTTTGCAAGATATGATCTTATGACAAGTTCCATGGCCATGAAATTATGGAGTATTTTGGCCTTGCCCTGTGCTGTTCATATCTTTTGGCAATGGTAAGTGATATACTATCAGGTCACTTTGGTATGTGCTTAGAATATCTATGGCTGTAATAAGAAACTGAGTTACCATAGAAAATACAATTAAAGTCTAATTAAAATGGAGTGCCTAAACAATCCATCTATGGCTGGACAAGTCTGATGCTGAGATTTGGCATTAAAATGCCTATGTCAATAATATAAATGCAAAAATAGATTTTGACATGGTGTATTAAGTGCAAGTTTCTGGATAACTTTCCTGGAAGGATCATTTTTAATTCTGGGGGTCCCCAGGTTCCATTGCTGGTCCTATATATTTGCCAATGACTACATGTTCACCTGTACATCTCAATTTGGTCAACATGTTTGTCAATAATGTTGGGAAGATTACAGCTTTGCTGGTGAGAAGCACTTGCAGAAAACATGCCATAATTTAAAACCAGGCTGTCCATCTGGCAGCATACAGGCCACATGTGGCCCCCAACAGGTTAAGTCAGGGGTACGCAATTATTTTGGCTGTCAGGCCACTTAATGAGTTTTGGTGAGCTGTTGAGGGACACACGCACAAAATCTTTCAGAAGATATCATTTTGACAAATTATATATATATAAAAATCAAACCATATACTAACATTTAAACATCTACTGTAACGTATTTTATTTAAAAACATATTTTGTCCTGATTCATGTGTTTCTGAATGTGTATATAGAGGTAGTTGCATAATAGTTCAAAATAAAGTCTTACTTTTATATAGCGTGTACGTGTCAGAGATATAGGGTGGGGGGTGTGCATGTGTATGTGTGAGGGTTTGCCTGGGCACTAGGTACTGGCAGCTGGCCAGGGGTGGGTAGAGGGAGGGAGAGGGTATAGGGGGAGCATGCAGCAGAGCTTGCCTGGGTGGTGCAGTGCAGATGCAGTCTGTGCACCGCCCCCAATCCGGCCTGAGACTGCTCCCAGTGCTCACCATGGGGCCAAGCCCTGTCCACTCTCACCAGGAGCAGCCTGCACCATGCTCCTGTCTGCGATCATACATGGCCCACAGTGTACAGCTTCCTGGCAGGGCTGCTCCTCGTGTGGCTGCAGCCACTTAGGTACTACTTGGCTCTCTCTCCCTCCAGCAGTTCCTCCTCCTCTTCCTGCCTCTGCTGCACCACTCAGAGCAGCAGGTAGCAGGAGGAAGCGATGGCGGCTGTGGGGATATGTGCCAGGCATCACACGGTCAGCCAGATGGGGGTTAAGCTGCCACCAGGTGGCTTCTGCACCAGCATGTGGGGCTCCACCTTCAGCTCCCACAGGTGGCTGCTCATTATGCTAAGTGGGTGACTGGCAGCTGGGAGCTGAAGACCTGCTTGTTGGGGCAGGAGCCACCTGGCTGCAGTTTCCCTATCTGGTTGGACATATGGTGCCCAGCACACATCCCCACAGCTGCCATTACTTCCCCACACTACATGCTGCCTGGAGCAGTGCAGCAGGGACAGGGGGAAGAGGGGCCACTGGAGGCAGAGGAATCTGAGCAGTATCTAAGCAGCTGCAGCTGCACTGGGAGCAGCCTTGCTAGGAAGCTGTGCATGCTGGCTGCGACCAGGATTGTGGGTAGGAGTGCAGTGCAAGGCTGCCCTAGGCTGGATACAACCAATTGGGAAGTGCCCGTTTGCAGACCGGATCCAATTAGTTGGCAGGCCAGATCCAGCCCATGGGTCATATTTTGCCCACCTGCTGTTTCCCGCTTTGCTGTCTTGCTGCTGTTGCCAGAGTGCCTGAGTTCCCTCCCTCCCTGCATGGTAAGGTATGTCTGTATATTGGCATGCATTGGGACCTGCACAGTGCTGTGGGGACCTTGCATTCCACATCAGGGTCCCGTACATTGTGACAGTGCGGAGTGAAGGACTTGTGTGGTGTGTCAAGAGCCCCACAGTACAGTGAGGTCTTATGTGGAGTGTGTGGCCCCCAGGCTGTATGGCTGTTGGGCCTGAAGCCCCAGCCACTTTTGGACAGACCTGTTCTAAAACACAGCATGCATTGGCATGCATTACATAACTACTAATTATAACAATTGCACAGCATGCAGGTGTTCCATATTTCATAAGAACTACTGTTATTGTTTCCATTAGCTATTGTTATTTATTTTATACTCTTTGTATTATTCATGCTTTGCTGTGGAGAAATTGAGCATAGAGGCAAATTTGGTGCCTTTAGAACTTTTTGTGAACCCCATCCTTTTCTTTTTTTTTAAAGAGGGCAGACTGACCTGATTTAATCTGATTCTGTGAGCCTTGGTTGTTTCTACCTGTAGTGAAAGCAGTCATTCTATCCTCCACCAAGGACCACGTGGGTACAAAGCAAAGCTTTTCTTGCTCTGAGTCAGCTTACGGGGCATTTACAATGCGTGTGTAGAGTATCTAGCACCTATCACTTAGCTACTAGGCTCAATACAAAAGTTAAATGCCCGTAGTAAGAGTATCTGATTACATAGTTCCCCGTAGAGTTTTCCAGTTCTTTATTTGAGATCTGTATTTCGCAGTAGACTTTACTACCTCAAAACTTACAGTACAACTGGATATACGCAGGTGCTCCTGTCCTTTTTTCCAGCATTCATGTGGCAGGTGGAGTATTTGGGCGAGATCCCTTTTACAATATAAAGGCTTGGAATGCTGGACTCCAGAGTCCGGGGCACATTGGGATTTTGGGAGGCCTGAAGAAAATGTATAGTAAGCGGGTCTCTGAAGGGGGGAAGGAACACGTTTAGAGAACAACTGAAAGTAAACAGAGGTGGAAGAACATCAAGAAAAAGACTGAGAAATTCACCTGGAAACATAAGTGAGCTCCCTGTGGTCTCCTTCTCTACTACCTCCTTTGCCCCCTCCCCTTTTTTTCTATTAACTTATTTGACAATGTAAAAGAAATATGAATGGTTATCATCAGACCCATCCTATAAAATATACCTATTATATGCCTCCCAATCAATCACCTTTTAAAAAGAAAAAAACCCAACAGCTTGAGCATCTTGTCTATGGAAGAGCAATGGATTGAAAGGAATGAAAATACCACAGAACATGATGTGGGATTTGTCACAGATGTAGCTCACAATGCAGAAGTTCCAGATCATTTATTCTGAAATACATTTGACATAAGTAAAAGGATTTATACCACAGTCTTTGCCTTGGGGACAATAATCCACAGAATGAAACAAGTGGATGGTTGTAATGGGGGCAAGTATCACAAGGGTCCCATGGGTAATAGCATCAGTATGTCAAAATCTTCAGGTATTTGCCATCTTTATGAATAAAGAGAAGCTGGATCCCCCAGACAAAATGTACATATCAAATAAGCAGTCTTCATTCTGTTACATTGTGAGCTGGACTCCCACTAACTGTTGCCAAGTTTGGTTAACTATATAACTCATACAAAGATAACTTTAAGAGCACATGAATAATGCTCTGAATCTGCAAAAACAGAAGGGTTTAGTAGGCTTGTGAAAGGCTGACAATTTGTTGGATGAATAATTTACTTCAGGATTAAGGGACAGAAATCATTCTGAGGGCCTGTTAAAACTAGGTAGAGAGAGGTAGGTAGTCTGAAGTCAGGGAGAATGCTACCTTGCCCTATCTTCTGTCTTTAGGCTAGGTTAGAGGTAACCATCATTTACTCTTGAGAGTAAAGGAAGAAGCATAAAATAGAAAAGCTTGCCAATAAAAACTCGTTGCTGACCAAGACTAGAAAACATGGTTCAAAAGTATATCCTTTGAACTGAGCTACACTCTTTAAAGATTACAGGAAATAGTGAATGTAAGCTAGGGAAAAAAACCTGTGATCCTGCGAATTCATCACAGTTCCCACTTGTGTAGGGGATAATTTGAATATCCTTAGTATCAGGAGGTCTGATTTCCTTCCTATTTCCCATTACGGGTAAGAATGTAGTAGAACTGATCACCATGGACTGCAACCTGTGAAATACAAAAAAAGAAAAAGGAAGAAGAAGAAACTGAGTTATCCAAGTGGAGCAATGCAAACTTAGCTAGCAACACTTTTTGGCGCAAAGACACATGCCTGAGGCCAAAGAAGATGAAGAACTTGACAGGCACAAATCAGTACAGCTACCACAATAAGATTACAGCTGAGACTCAAAAGCAAGTTAGTACATTGCAAAGTGATCAAGGTTATCTAAGTTCAAATATATTACAATGTCCAGGTCCATGAGAAACTGCAAAAGAATATTCTACCTCTCTAGTAAGTGTCTCCTACAGGAATTTCACGGTTTGAGTGAAAGAGATAGAGACCACAAGTTGCTGAGTAAGAGTTAATAAAGAAGTAATCCCAGAACACTCAGCCAGATTCATCAGACAAGATTTCTCATTATTTTAAATGAAGATGAAGAAAGTTGGAATGTAGAAATGCTTGACAGGCAAGGGTAGATAAGTAGAAAATAGAAACTTCAGCAAGACAGATTACAGGAGAGTGTAAGGATTTTATAAAAGAAACAATAAATAACTGTAAATGATTGTTGAACAATAATATCCCTCCATGTATACTGTAGAAACATTTAGCCTCCAGCCCTGATAAATCCATTTGGGTTAACCAATCATGTCTTGCAGTCTTACTTGTTGCAGCAATCTGGTAAAAACAAGAAGCTCCAAAAATAGACTGTGAAACTTATCTAGGAGATAATGCTGATGGAGAGACTGAGAAGTACAACACAAATTAGTTGAATACCCCCTCACACACAAATGTTTTCCTTTCCAAGAGGAAAATATTTAATCATAATGTATAACAGATATTTGAAAGAAACTGTTGCATACTAAAACAAGATACTGTCTAGGAATCTTTTTGAGGGAAAAATGTTCAAAGGTCTTTCATTTTTTTCTAATTGAGATGTATTAATAAGAAGCCCTGTAATTGTGTAACTCATTTTTTCTGTGATACATGTGTATGATGTAGCCATATACACTTATACTATTAAGATGCAAGGAAGGTTCATCAGACAGGAACAGCCATGACAGAGTCAAAACAAAGGCTACAAGAACTGACAAATCTCACTGAATGGAGATCAGGTAAGAAAAAAAAAAGGAAAAACATGAATTAACTACAGCACACCAAATAATGGGCATTGATTTTAGCTACAAGCAACTTTTTTTTGCTTTAATAGTGAGAATTGTGTTAAGTCAATGGAAAAGATGCCCAAGTAATATCTGGTTGGTTTTGATTTTTTTGAATTATACAATGGTCTTAAAAAGAAGCCACAGTAGTGATGAAATGTGTATCTATCATTGGAACTATATAGACGTGCTACTGCAAAAACAGAGGAAGTTGTATGATAGGAAGTTAAAGGCCTAATTTAATTGCTACCTACAGGCCTGGTATTAGCACTGAAAAGAACAATAATGAGGACACTACTAAATGGGGTGCAAGTGCTTGCACAGTGGTCAGGGGCCCAATTTTATATGCTCTAATTCAGTAGTTCTCAACCTTTTTCCTACTAGGACCATTTGCAAAGATCCAAGGCCTATCCCAACCCACACCCTCCTGGCCCTGCAAGTGCCTGACCCCCAGTCTCCTGTCCCCCGGGGCCATGCTGGTGTCCCTCACTCCCAACCCACAGCCCCCTTTCCCCCTGGTCCTGCTGGACGGGGCCCCCAGCGGCCCCGTCCCACTCATGCCAGAGCACTGCAGCCCCTGCTCATGTGGGCAGCAGTGGACTGAGTTCAGGGCACAGGCTGGAGGGAGGGGGAGAGGCCTGTGGCTCCACCCCCTCCCCCGGCTGAAACTGCCGCTTCATGCCAGGCAGGCAGGCATCACAGCCCTACTGCCCCCTCAAGCAGCATCTTTTGGCTGCTCTACCCCTGCCAGCAGGCCACAGCTCCCTGCCCTGCCCTCCCCCCGCAGGCGTCTTCCCACTACCCCTCTGCCCTGCCGCAGCTCATGATCCTTTGAAATTTTCTCGCAGCCCACTTTTGGTTCGTGACCCATGAGTTGAGAAACACTGCTGCAGTTTATGTTCGGAGTCAGAAAAGGACACAGAATTCAACATAAGAACCTACTGAAAAACTTACTTGACAGCATACTTGGATAAGGACTTTTGCCATATTATTTAAGTCAACTACAGGGGAAAGCAACAGTGAGCAGGAACATAATGGGTGCCCTGGCCTCAGTTTACAGAATCCCTTGCATGTTGTACTTGCATATCAATACTAGAGTCAGGTGGTTCAGACACTATAGAGGGAGAAACTATGATTAAAATCAAAGCTTGGTAATTACATAGTATCTTTTATGATATTTAATGGAAGTCCCTGCATTAAAATAAACATGGAAAGAATCAGTTATATAGTAGAAGGAAGTAGAAGGTAAATAAAAAATGAAAGGATAGCCATCCACAGAATATACCAGGGGTAGGCAAAATACAGTCCACAGCACGTCTTTGTCCAGCTCACTGCAGGTCCCTCGGTCCCCCTTGGCTCAGGCACAGTCCAGCTGTGCAGCATCCTGCTGACCCCTGGGCACACAGTGGCAGCCCTGTGGCTGAGCTACCTTTCTAGGCAGCCCATGTGGCGGTGGCTCCTTCTGGCTGCCACCACTACTGGCTTCAGCCCCATGGTACCAGCAGGGACCCACCTGCACAGCCCCAACCCTGCGCGTCCCACACCTGCTCCGGACTTCCCTGCCCAGGCTCAGCAATGGTGGGTGCAAAACAGAAACCATTACTCAGCATGGGGGGAAAAGCAGCTCCTCCCCCTCGCCACCACCAAGCCATTCCTGCTGCAGCCACCTATAGCCTTCACCATGCTGGGCTGCCCTGCATCTGCTCTGTACTGCCACCACTGCCCCAATGGGCGGCCCAACTCAGGGCAGCCCAGCGTGGCACGGTGCATGCTCTGGGTGGCTGCAGCAGGAATAGCTCAACGGTGGCAAGAGGGAGAGGCTGCTTTTCTCCTCATGCTGAATAATTAGCTTCTGTCCTGTGCCACCACTAACGAGCCTGGGTGGGTGAGTCCGGAGCAGGTATGGTGCACGCAGGGTCTGGCGCCAGTGGTAGTGGCAGCCAGAAGCCACTGCCGCCTGGGCTATCTAGAAAGGCAGCAGCTGCCCCAGCCCTGCTGCATGTCCAGGGTACAGAAGGATGTGCAATGGGCAAGCAATATGAGTTGGGCCAGGCTGGGACTGCCCAGGTTTCTGCTGATCTGCTCTAGCAGGGGTGAGTCCAGAGCAGGCAAGGGGCGAGCTGGGGCTGCGTGCTCCTGCTGGTGGTGGTGGGGAAGCACCGCAGGGCACGTGGGCTCTGAGCTGTTGCAGAGAGGGGGCAGATGCTGACTGGCCTGGGGGGTGCCCCCATGCACACCCCTCTACCCCCTCAATCTCCACAACCACCCCCACCCCAATCACGCACCCCATGAACACCGCACCTACCCACACCATCCCTCACAAACCCCACATGCACCCTTCCACACACACATGCACCCGCATATCCTCAGACACCCTCCCTCGCCACACACCCCACACCCACACATCTCCACAAACACCCAAGCCCCCCATACATACCCAC
Organism: Crocodylus porosus; assembly: GCF_001723895.1. Taxonomy (NCBI): domain Eukaryota; kingdom Metazoa; phylum Chordata; order Crocodylia; family Crocodylidae; genus Crocodylus; species Crocodylus porosus. The sequence continues at coordinate 26,022,692 of NW_017728917.1, forward strand.
CCACATCCACACCCCCCCACACCCCACCTACACAAACATCCACACATACACAGCTCCCCACAAACCCTACTCACACAGACATCCCCACAAACACCCCTGAGCCCCCATATCCACCCACTCACATCCACACATATCCCCACACCCCACCTACACACACATCCACACCCACCCACAGCTCCACACAAACCCCATACCCACCCATCTATACCCCCCCACTCCTCCTGCCAATATACAAGAGTAAGACCTCATTTTGAGCTCTTATACAATCACCTCTATATACACCACACAAACACACACACATCAGGACTTTTTTTTTTTTACAATAAAAGTAAATATGTTACTGTCGGTGTTTGATTTTTTAGTATATAATTTGTTTTATTTCAGGTTTCAGGATGGCAAATCCCCTTCCCCAAAGGATGACTTCTGGGGGCAAAGGTTAGGGGGCAGGACTTCTGGTCCAAGCTGGCAACAAGGGGGCTGGGAATTTGTCATGGGGCAGAGCTCACCAAAACTCACTAAGCTGCCCTCCAGTGGATAGAATTGCCCAGCCCTGGAATACACTCTTACTCTGTGTGATGTGGGCAAAGCAGCAGCAAGGAAAGGTTTAGAGATTTCTTTAAAGGGACAGAAGAGAAGGTTCTGTGGCAGTCCAGTGACGTAGACTCTCTCACACCCGCACAAAGCAGAGAGACCAGGAGGAAATGCAGCAAAAGTAAATGCCGTTCTTATTTTACTATACCAATGCAGTAGATCTGAAACTCACCCTCCTCATTTCATGAATTAAAACACTTAAAAAAATAGAGTTCATCTCACACCTTCAACCCTGTCTTGGTTACTTCAGGCTCCTCCCCTATGCCTGCTCAGTTCTTTCCAAAAAAACACTCCCAAGTTTTCTGATATGCAGGTTGGATAATGAGTCATTGATCTTTAATAAGTCACTGATCTATATCTGTTAACTGGGTGAAAAGCTTTAGGTCCTTATTTCATCCTCAGCGATGAAGAGAAAAATAAATCATTTAGCCTCTCCACAAATGCTTTCCTAACTTAGCAGATCGTGTCAAATGACCCACCAATTCTTTCACAGGCTTTCTGCTTCTGATAAATATAAAGAATATCTTACGTCTTTGGTTATTTGATCCTAAATCTTTCTAGCCTGTCTAGTTCCCAATTTAATTTTGTCTACTATCATTTATGTTGCTTTTACTTCTGGTCAGATTTCTAATTATTGAAAAATACCTATTTGGCCCAAATAACCATTTGAAACATACTGTTTTGTAATTCCATCCTATTTCCGTTTTTGTTTAGGGATACGTGTGCCATCTGTCACTTAGTTATGTTATGCATAAATAACTCTGTGACAAGAGTGAAGATTTTAATATCCTCACGTTTTTGGTCCTTTTTGCTTAGTGTTTCCTCTTTTAAAAAATCTCCAGATTTTTTGGTGACATGTTTTTATTTGTCTGATTTCTTCCCTCAGCATATTGAATGTAAATGCACTCTGGTAACTCCTGCTTAATGATAAACTATAGATTACTTTTTTGAGTCAGCTGTTCTGTGTGATGGTTAGGATTAATTTGAGAAAAGCCTGCACCATGTGTGAGAGATGTCAGAATACGAAGGAAAGGAGAAAGACATGTCTTCACAGACACTATTTTGAAGAAGGAAAGTTTCCTTTCATTGGCTGTCTCTGCGATTCTGAATGGTTTATCACAAAGTCACATTAATGATCTCAACACTGCATTTTTCCTTGGCTGGACTGTTGACTAACTGAGCGCAGACATTTTTTTTGGTCTCATGTACTGCATTTGGTGTTCCTTTGCTGAAGCTTTGGACACTTTTTAAAAGCCCCCTTAAATCTTTAATTGTTCTTCTAACCAATTAGTGTTTTATTCAACATATTTTGTACAATTTTAAACTCTTCCAAGACGCTTTGTTGTATTATCCTTAATATTAAAACCAAATTAGATGATTGCACTTTATAGGGAGAATCTACTAAGCTTTCTATTAAGCTAACTTGGATAAAAGCTCTGGCCAGGTACTCATGAAAACCTTTGTAGAAAGGTATTTGTAAAGGAGGTCTGTGCTATCAAAGTATTAAAGAAAAACACCAGTTCCACACAACACTTTTTCATTAAGGACTTCTATACTTTTGTGTATTTCACCATCTGTACTGGCTACATCAGTCACTCTGGGCTACAAATGTCCTCCAGATTTGTGATAGTACTGCTTAAGAGCAAACCAACCCACTCCCTAGGAACCAGTCACTTCCAAGTGAGTCACAAGGGAATATTTATTTTAAGTGCCAATCTAACCTAACTGAGATCTTGTTAAAATAAATGGTATTTTTGCCAATATAATATTAAAGTCAGTATAAGACATCTGCAATATTTGACAGTTACACAGAGGAATACTAAGACACCGTGTTAATATTAAAAAGAAACTGTGCAGCTTGCTATGCCTGGAAACATCTGAAGCCAAAATCTGGGCCTCCAATAAGCCATTTGACTAGCTAAAAGTGGAATAAGAAAATTATCTAACTAAAGGTTGGCAGCACTTCTGAAAAAAAAAGGACAACAGGTCTTATTTTGGAAAGCCCATGCGCTCCTAACTGCAAGCTGCCGATAGAGGCATGGGCTGGACCGGCGGGGCTTGTCGGGCCTGCATTTGCAGCCCGACGAGGTTCCTGCGCCTGCTTTCCCCGAGGATTTTCCCCGGCAGTGCTCAGCCTGCAGCCGCAGGCGGGATGAGCCTAATCCCTTACTGCCGCCTTCATTTCGGAGTGAATGCGGCTGCTGCACTTCTAGGGAGAGGCGGGAACACATGCTCGCTCCTCCCGGCGCGGCCAAACTAGGGGGAAAAAACCCTTGAAAAACTAAAAACGCCAGAAGCAGATTCTGGGCCAGTTTGGCTCCGATCCGAGCTGGGCCCCGCGCTGCTCCAGGCCGAGTGCGAACGGCGGGGAGCGAGGAGCGGAGCCCTCGGCCCCAACGGACGAGTCGCACGTAGGCTGGAGCCTCTGACATAACAGCGCGGGGGGCGGCGGGGGATTTATTCTGGGGGGGAAGCATCGTTTTCCCCTCAGCGCTGACGTAACGGCGAGTTGCGGCAGCGCCTCCTCGTGCCACGGTCGCCGCTGCCGCCGCGCAGCCCGGGCGGGAGCAGCGACCTGCCCGGCCGGGGAGACGGGCTCGGGTGCCCCCCCTGCAGCTGCCCGGCCGGGCCCCTCCCCCCGGCCCCCACTTCCGCCTACGCGCCAGCTCCGCTCCGCTCCGCGCCGGCCGCTCGCAGGGCGCATGCCCGGGTTATGCAACAGCGCCGCACGCCAGGCCGCCCGGGCCTGCCGCC
>NW_017728917.1:26026876-26052616 GCF_001723895.1 Crocodylus porosus
CGCCACTAGGGGCACGGCTCTAAGATGGCAGCGAGCGGGGCTGCCCTCCCGGTAATGTCGGGCCGGGGGGAGCCCGCATCCGCAAAATGTCGCCGAGCCCGGGCGGGCGGGCAGGAGCAGAGCGGCCTGGCAGAGGCCTCGCCGCCGCGGCCAAAGTTTGTGCCGCCCGTGGCCCCGCCTGCCCAGGCCGGGCGAGAAGCGGCAGGGCGCCCTTCGCGGCGGCGGGGAGGGTTTAGCGGGCACCCCGATGGCCTCAATCTCCGCCGGGATTTTCTATTTATACCGAGCTGTCAGGCCGTGGCGGGGCTGCAGCAGCCCCAGCCCCTCCCCGGCCCGACCTGTCGGCGTGGATTAGGGCCGGGCACGGCGCTGGTAGCGCGGCCCGGGGAAAACTTCTCCCGGCCGAGAAAACTCAGCGCCTCGTTTCCCTCGTCTGCCTCTTCCCTCTCCTCGCTTCTCTCCATCTGCCTCTCCCCCATCACGTCTTCAGCAGCGACTTCCATCCACCTCCCTCCTTTCGCGCCGAGTTTCTGCCTCTTCCGTTTTCTTTCCTCCCCTCCCGGCTCCCTGTCCCCTTGCCTGGAGCCCGGAGCATCCGCCCTGGGCCCTGGCTGCCTCACGCACGTGGCTGCTCACTGCTGTGGAGGGCCTCCAGATGCTGAGGAGTTAGTTGCTCCTCTCTTCCACTTATGTAGTTTCAACCTCAAAAGTTGGACTCCCAGCGCTAGGATAGACCCTCTGCCTCCATGATCTCTGTGCTTTGTTCCATTAATTTATGTGACCTATACTTGTTTCCCAGAGGTCTCTTGACTGAGATACCAGGTTAACTAGTAACTCTGCAGGTAACAATATACTTCCACTTCTGTATCTGCCAATGCAAATGAAGACCTACATTGTTTGCCAGCATTTAAACTGGCTTTACAATCCAGAGATTAAAAAGACTTCAGTTAAATGAGTGTCTCCCTCAGAGGTCAGCAACAGGTTCCAGGTGGAGGCAGACTCCAGATTGAATTGAGGTGCGTGCCTTAAGGGAGGAGGGGAGTGCAGAGGTTCTGATTCTACAATAAAATGCTCAAAATAACTATGTCAGATATAAAGAATTAAAAAAGAAAACAAAACACTTCCTTCTCCTGGAAAAAAAAGTCAACTTTCATAGAGAGTGAAAGGTAGCATGACACTTATTAATCTACATAACTATCATAGTCTTGTCCTAACTATCTCCCCCTCTTTTTTGTAAACCAAAGACTACTTAACAGATGTGTCTGAGCCATTTTACTTTAACATGTTTTTATTTTAAGGAAAAGGCTCAACTTGCTGGTATGTCTGCTATAGTCTCTTTCTCCCAGTATTGAAAAGATGGCTCTGAGGGCCATAAAACATTTTACATTTAACAGACCACTTGGTAATCTCTTTCTATATTGCTGATTTGAAAAGGAAGTAAAACAAAAAAAGTGATATAATGTGCATACTTTTCTGTACTGTAAAAATAATTCTTTAACAAAAAATGTGTAATTCCAGGGGCTGTTTCCTTAAACTCCTAAGGAAAACGGGTGCAGCAGTTGAGCACATACTCACTAGTTGCAAGTGTTGTTGCCTGTTACTTCTGCTGCGTAGTAAATATTACCTGACCTTCAGAGTCGTGCAGTGCTTGGTAACTGGAGCTTAATATTATCAGGCTTTTGTACTGTCCTTTTGGCAGATTATACCACAATGCTGAAACTGGACCAAAGGAGAACGTAGAGGATGGGGTGCATTTCTGTGAAGATTGCATTTTTTGAAAAAAGTGTCTAAAAGATGAATTTGAGGTTAAGGGTTTTTTTTTGCTGTTCAGCAGAAGGGGGGAAACAACCATGTTAACTAATTTTTGGAGTTGTGTGTTGCCCAATGAGACCTGAGTTTTTACAGGGGAAAATGATCTATTTTGTTTGCCAGGCCCACATTAGAAGTCATCCTGCATTCAGGAGGCAGCTGTAGTTCAGCCTACAGTGATAGTGGAAGTCCCACCCCTCGCTCCTGTTGTAACTGATGAGAAATTTTATAAGTCCGTGGGATTGATGTAGCTAGAAAATGATTGGCTAACAGGAATGACAGACACCGTGTGCTACTACTATTGACAAGTTAGTGTGAATAATCATTCTGTTCCTGTATGTATGTTTAAATGTTTTGTGCGACAGCCTAAGGCTAGTAAGAAGTGAAACTGCACCCTTCTTGTGCAAGTTAATCAGATGTGACATGCATCTAGAATAAACTAGAAATCTGTCAAGCCTAGAAGTCCTTTTTTTTTTTTTTTTTTTACAGCAGTTGGATACTTAATCTGAAACGCTCAGCCCTGATTTATTTTATATTTTAGTTTTAGATCAACCCTAAAGAGTGTTATAGTTGCTGTCAAGCCTAGAAGTCCTTTTTTTTTTTTTTTTTTTACAGCAGTTGGATACTTAATCTGAAACGCTCAGCCCTGATTTATTTAAAGTTAAAAGATGGTATGTCTACTTCTGTACTAAGGGTAGCTTATTCTGTTTTCCTCTTATTCAGTATCTGGCCAGAATGATGGAGTTTGTTGGCTGGAGAGGAGGAGAGGGGGAGCAGTGTTGGTTTTGAGTGGTAGATGCCTGTGCTTACATGATTATTCCAAGTCGGAAAGTGTGAGTGTATTCAGTGCAATAATACTAGCTTCTTTTTGCAGTGAGAAGAACATTTTTATTCCTAAATAAAAAGTCATTACAGATTACTTAGTGGAAGAATTAAGTCTGAAATTCTGGCTATAGCATCATTTTAATTTTGTCTTCCCTTTGATTGAGATTTGCTAAACTTCTAATTTTGTAAAGTCTTTGTGTACTTCTTGGTAAAATTTTTAATACATACTTTTCTTTAATGTTATATGAAATTGGATAATCAGCAGATTAAGGGTGTTGGATATTTTTGCATCGTAGTCGCAGAGTTCTCAAGATTTCTCTCATTTTTCTGAGACCCTCAACAAAAATGAAACCAAGTGTTGGTCATATTTATGAATATTTGGCTTTTTTGCTGAGATTATTTTCTGGAGACAGATTTTTTTCTGAATTTGATTTAAAGTGCCAAAGAACTTGAAGGTACTCAACAGTAATCTTTCTTTTTTGTCCCTCTATCTCGATCAACATTCAGATTGCTGATTTAGATTTATATCATATTGGCTGTTTGAAACTAGTAAGAATTTTTGCATAGCCCCAGTGGATAATCAGGTTTTACAGTAAACTCTAGTTAATTTGCCATTCCAAGAAATGTGTAAATAATGCTGGAATGTACAGAAATGACCATTTATCAATAGCTGATAATGGAGCTACAGGTGGGGATTTGGAAACATGATGAATTAAGCCCTAGCAGTGAGTTATCCCATAGGCGAATTGAACAGATTTTGCTCTACAGCAGCCTTGGATATGTGGGGGAGGGTGGGCCAGAATATCCTCTCTCTCTCTCTCTCTCTCTCTCTCTCTCTCTATATATATATATATCTCTATAAAATGAGAGAGATATATATATATGAGATGACATATATTTTTAAGATCATTTACTTTTTAGTAATGTCTTCTATGTTTTCTACTCTCAGAGAAGTTACTTTTTTGCCTTTTTGTTGTTTTCTTTATATAAAGTAGATCTGCTCTTCATAGTTTCAATTTGGAGTTCTTGAGTATATTTTTCTCCTTCAAACCTTATCCAAATCCACTTCATATTCTCCCTCCCACATACTTTCTAGCAATGTTCCCAGTGGGCAAGAGCAAATGGAACTTGCATGTCTAATTTTATTTGCATATGTATAAAGCACTAAAACTTTGTGGTGGAATGGATTTTTTTTTCTTCAGTGAGAGAGCTATTTCTGAGAAAAATGGTACCCAGTTCTTAGAATGAACTCATTTTTACAAATATTACTGGAAACATTTATGACTTTGGACTTCTGTAACCCTACAAATGATCCATTTGCTTTTAATCTATTGTGCTAACTAGGGGAGTAAAGTCACTGCTTTCCAACAAAAGCAATTATAAAACATTTCTGTTTAGTGCAATTTATCTTGTAACCAACCGGTTTCATTCAGGGAATATTAAATATTCTGCAGTTCCTGAGTTTTGTTTTGATCTGCTATTTATTGTCCCTTTGACAAAAATAGTGCAATTCCGGAAACAGAAATTTTTAATGCCAAGTATGTTTGTTAAATATAAATGCTTGCACAAAGCTTGATCCTAGTATTATTAGTGCTTTGGCAGATTCTCATATTCTTTTCTGTATGTCGCATAGTAAATCTGAATTATTTTCTTCCTATACGGCATCATTAATGTGTCTGTACATGATGTGATTTAAGGCCAAAATGTTTGGGTTTTTTACCATTTAAAATTGCAGTTCCAAACTTCTGACATTGCCTTTTTCAGATTATTTATGTTAATCCAAGCGTTTTACTTTGGAATAATAAGTATCTCTTAGTTATGAATTCATAAGAGTTCCAAAAGCAATCATTCAAGCAGTTATACTTATTTCTATTAGTCTCCTGTCCTTTTGGATTTCAGTGAAGTTGCAGGTTAGGTGTACCTTGATGATTTTTGGTAATCCGAGAACAGTCACTTATATTTAAACACAGTGGTTTTGTAGTACAAAAGTGTGATACATGCACATAGGATTGTGCTAATACTTCATTTTGATTCTGCAGAATTTTTGAAGCAAGAACTGCCAGTGACCTTCCTAAAATAAACCATATCCAAACATGTAAAACATCTTTTTGCTACTTTCATGCTGCATGCATTTGTGATAACTTGATACCTGCCCCAAAGATTTCAGTCTATCGCACACAAACAGAACTATAGTGAATATCACACCAAGTGGTGTTATAACTATTTGGTTATGTGTACAATTATTTTGGAATCGTTCCAAAGGTAATGCCTTATTTGGAGGGGGAAGGGACTGTATTTAGAAACTTATCATGCGCCTTAAATGCAGATTGTCAATGGTAATCCTGATCACAGGGTACAGTTAAAAGGCATTAAATGTTTAATCAATAAATACGCATAATTTCCCTCATACTAGATAAAAAATTAAGACATTTTTACTTGTTCTAGTAAGCTTTAAACTGATTGTGAAAATGGGTTGCTGAGTAAAGTACTGACCATAGAACAACTCAAGTCTTGATTTTTTTTTTTTGATTTTTTTTTTTTTTTGAGTCTGTTCTTAATGGTAGTGTTGGAGTGATTTAGGCATGATGGTCCAGGAATTATGCAAGAGGCAAGGTTTGTTGTGGATGATATCTTTTATTGGAGCAACTAATGAGGTAGGGATAGTCTAGAAAAGATTTTGAATGTTGGTGACCCGAAGAAGAATGAATGTATAGCATTTGGAAGCTTAAGAATCTATCCAACTATGCAGTTTGTCCAGTAAAAGATACCATTCTCAACAATCCTTGCTTCCATTATTGAAGTGTTTATAGAATGCTGTTCTGTTTATAGGTCCCACTAAAAATCAACCAAAGATCAATATAATGTCTGTAAGACATACTCAGAAAAAGGAATAATATTCACCGAAAAGGGCCATTTTAACAACTCCCTGAATTTACTGTCAGAATAAAGCAACTTTCTTAGTAAGTAGTGGAGTAAATATTAGCTTAAACAGCCCTGAGTTGATTACACAGTTGTATAATACACACTTAAACTCTACAAAGCTTTGGCCCTAGCAGAAATACTATTTTATGACCGTGTCAAAGTTTCTAGTTATATTAAAAGAGTGTGATAAAAGAAACTTCTATTTTTGTCTTTTGCTTATCCTTTTTTGTTTGGTATGGTGTCCTGCTACCTTTTGTCTTTAAAATCAGAAACTTGTTGAGGGTTGGCTGTTCCAGTCTTTGGGGGTTTCCAAATAATTGACTAAAGATTTGTTCGGTAGGTAACAGGTATTGGTAAAGAAGTGCATTTTTCAGAAATGTACTACTGATTTGTATTTTTATTAAAAATTGCACTGCGGTTTTAGCTTGTGTAATTTTTGGAGTTGTTGATGATAAGTTTAGGTTTTCAGAAGGGTGGACTGCAGGATGGTTGGATACTTATTTGATTTTTTTTTAAATATTTTTTTTACAGAAGTCCCTCCTTTTCTGGTCTGATAATTCACTGATTGGCAGGGTCAGGCACTGGTCTCTTTTTGAATTAGCTGAGACCTCTGTAACTATACCCTCCTTGGGAACCTATTTCTTCCAGCCATTTCAGTGGCTAGAAAAGTGTATACTTTAGACTCTTCAGTGGATTTACTGACACTTACTGGTGAAGTAGTTCCATATGAGAAATTTTCTTAAACCTAGTTCGATATTACTGAGCTACCATAAAGTAATATCACTTCAGTCTGTATACCTTAGTCTTTTCACATCACGCTACTTATTTTGTTGTATGAGACATATTGTTAGAAAGTGTTACTAAGATCCTTGTTTATTTGAAATATACTGCAAATGTTGAGGTTCTTCAAGTATAATTATGGATGTTAATGTATGATAGTAAACAGAAAAAGAGATTGTTGCAATTTAACAGTCCCTCTAATTACTCTTTCTCTTATATAGGTTGCACAGAGCATTGAAGATCACCATCAAGAAGTAATTGCCTTCTGCAGAGAAAAAGGTTTCCATGGTTTGGTTGCATATGACTCCGATTATGCGTTGTGCAACATCCCTTACTATTTCAGTGCCCATGCCCTAAAACTGAGCCGTAATGGGAAAAGTCTCACAACAAGCCAATATCTGATGCATGAAGTTGCCAAGCAACTGGACCTGAATCCAAATCGCTTTCCTATTTTTGCTGCTCTTTTAGGTAAGTGGAGTAATTCAAGAAGCCTTGCATTACATGACTAGCAAGGCTTGCAACTTAAATTGCTTTAACAATAAATTATTGTTTTTAAACATATAATTTTAGCCAAGTGGAAGGACTCAGGCAAAACTTCTCCATTGCACCACCCATTCTCCTACCCTTTGTGTCTGAGCTGTTTTAAGTCTGTCGTTCTATGCTGTAGTGGTGTTAGGATTCTCTGGACGCTACACATTTATGAGGGCAGCCAACTTTTGAGTCTGCAGAAATGTCTTGTGAACATCTGTGAAGGTCATTTCAAAGAAGCATTTGAAATAACTTCAGAGTTTGTGAAGAGAAACAGTTTTTGGGCAGTGTTAATTGGTAAAAATTTAAGCTCTACTTTGATTTTATTAATCTTAAATTTTGACTTAGGCATATGTACTTGTCTACTCTTTCTGCTGTGTGTTATGCTAAAAAACAAAACCAACCCCCCTGCCATTATGTAGTGTATTTTTAACTTGATCACTTCTCCCCCTCTTTGGTGTAGTAGCATAAAAGTGTTGTACAACTGTAAATTTCTAGAACTACAGTTGCCTGGGCTCATGTCTCCATCCAGTGAGATGAAGCTCAACAGCCATTTTATTACAGAACAATGTAAGACCAGAACTGAAGAATAATATATTTGAGTGAAACTGCTGGGAAAGTATGGGTAGATAGTGTTTGGCTATAAGACTGCTGTTTGACTTTTGCCTGATGAAATAATGACTCTTAATTAATTGCTGGTCCCATTTCCTATGGTACTGAGGTTTTCTATGAGAGCCTTCAAAATAATAAGACGTATGTAGATTAGTACACTTTCTTTAAAAAAAAAAAAAAATTAAAAAAAACAAAACAAAAACCCTCCCAAAAATACTGACTACGTATTTTTTTGATCATGATATGTTGGATAGAATGCCAAACTAGGTTGGGAGACCTGTGTTTTATTCCCATGTCTCCCACTGACTTGCTACATTACTTTGGGCAAGTCATATGCTCCATAAAATGAGAATAATTTTAAAGTGTTTTGAAACCTGCAAATAAAAAGTTCCATATATTTATTGCTCCTTCTGTATGCCAGTGTTTCTGTCAACTTACTGACTTTAACAAAATCCAAGTATGTATTGTCCCTAGCAAGAAGAGAGAGAACCATGTATAGGGTAATTAAAAAAGAAACTGCAATGCGTCTACAATAAGGAGGCAATATTTCTGATCCTGCCAGTCCACATTTTCTTTCCATGTTGAAATAGTTGCAGACTTGGGTAATGGTGGCAGTGAAAAATGACTATTTACATTTTGGAATTGAAACACAAATTTTGAGTTAACTGTGTGGCTTTGAGATTAAGGGACTTGTAGTATTGGTGGGTCTTGCAATGCATTTTTATTAAAGTTGTGGAACGCATAATTATTACAATTTGTGGTAATTCTCCTAACCAGTAGTGTACAAAATGATGAATTATACACAAATAGCATTTTCTTTATCTACCATAGAATTATAGCTATCTGTGTTGTTCAGGATTCATCAGTTCAATCTTGAGAAATGAGACTCATGCAATATTTTTCCAAAGCACTGATAAACAGCTAGTCATGCTTGAAGTTTTATGTTGGTGGTGATTAATAATCTACCTCAGTTGGCCCCCGCCAGGCAAATATACCTTAATTTGTATTAAACAGGTAAAGGCAAGTCTTATTTTTATGTTTAAAGGTGCTGATATTGTGCTTTGAATTGCCTGAAAGCTGATTTATATTGCACTGAAAATTTTTTGTAAACCTATAGACAGTTTTTCCTCAAAGGATCAGAAGTTGGTTGTTTTTGCATCTTCTCAAGTTGGTTCAAACCTTGTGTACATATCAAACCAGTAGCATAGTTGGTTTTACGATTTTTGTAGGGTGACAGTAGGAAAGGTTCTTTAGGAACTCTGCATATTTATGGAAAATAGACTTAAAAGGTACATTTATTCAGGCATATCAATGCTGTGCTGTATGTTTAATGTTATAATGCATGTTGCTGAATTTAGGCAGTATGGTGGTACAAACTTTATAAAACTGTATTTGGGATTAAAGTATTGCCAAGGTCTTCAAGAATAACTATCAGCTCAAAATTCTCAGAAGAGAGAGAGAGAGAGTAATATTTCAGTAATTCTAATCAAAATTTAAAATGTACAAGCCCAGTGTTTCTGTAACCTGGAATATGTGTTAAAGCAGTTCAGCTCATAGAATCCAAGTTAAGCTGTCTTGGCTTGCTTGGCTCCACAAGCCTCAAATTACGTTCCTTTAGGTCCCTATGGTATTCTGTGAACCTTATTGATAAGTGAAGATAACCATCATGGGTGAGGATTACAAAGAGCTTGTCTACATGGAGAAATTGGCTGGCATAGTTAGAGGGAAATATTTACTTTGTTATGGCTGTGTAATTCATCCTTATGGGCATTTTCTGAAATGAGTGACTTTATTCTAGAACAAGTCTAAATAGGTTGCTGTCTTAATAATTTTTATGGTATTTCCAGGGGGGGAGTCATTCTTATTTCAAAAAGGAGTGCCTATATGGGGAGTGATACTCACGTAACAGTAATTGAATAATCATTCTGCCTTGGCTATATGGAACAGTCTTCTTGGATGGATTCGTTTCTATTTCTCTTTTGGATTTTAGTTCCAGAGGTTAACTTCACGAAAGGTTAACCTTTTGGGCTGAAATTTTTCTAGAACTGATGTTTCATTTTCTGGGTGTCATTCTTCATATTTGAGGGGAAGAAAGCTTTGCTATTTAGTGCAAGTGAAATGAAGACTTTTTAAAAGTTTATTATTAATGCGTTTTGGACTAAGGAACTGAAACTTGGCAGTGAAATAGTCTTAGCATTTGAGTATTTCAGTTAATTTATAATGTTAGTAATTTTGCAAGTTTGAGCATTTAAAAATCACATTCTGAAGATGGTGGGTGTAGGTTACAAGTCTTTCCCTCTCTTCTCTAGTTACAGAGCACTGTGGGAGAGAAAGTCTTTGTACTGTGCAGGTATAACTTAGTAGTGTAGTATAGGAAGGAGTGCCCCACCCAGTGAGCAGTTAAGATGGTGCCAAAACACCCTATTTCAGTGTTTCCCAAACTTTTGATATGTAATATGAACTTTTTTTTCCTGAATTAAAATTAGTGGCATACTTTGCTCTTGTACCTGAAAAGGGTTGTATAATATATACACACAATATATATTATAATTCCTCCTGCTCCCCTCCCCCCCAAAATTCTATTCTCCTCCCAGAAGAAGTCATACTAGTGCTGAGATATACTGTTAAAAATGACAGCAGAAAAAAACCTGCCCTGCTTTTCCCACTATCTCCCCTCCTGACTCCTGGACTGTACCTGAGGGGGCAAGGGCAGCCCTTGTGGTGGGGCTGCTCCTGCAGGTCTCTCACTCCTGCCAGAGCCAGGCTGCAAAGTGAAGCTTTGTGTCTTTCCATTAACAGTAAAATGTGCTACTGCAGTGGTGGCAGCAGTCTTCAGAAGAGCAGCTGGGGCAGGTGCAGAGTGCCAGACAGGGGAGGAGAGCATTTACCTCCTCACAGAGGCGGATGTTATCTATTCTCATGTCGCACTACCCCCTTTGGGAATCACTGCCCTTTTCTGACTAGAGTGGGTACTTAATGTTTCCCAGCCAAACTCTTCTTTTCTTTGGTTGAACTCTTCATTAAGTATTGACTTGAAAACATTTGTGTGAATCTTGGCTAATGGAAAGCTAAGCATGTTTTGATGTAGGGGGTTCAATAATTTTTTTATGCGGATGTTGCTTCAATTTGCATATACTTTTTCTTTAAAAAAAACAGATGATATGCAGGCAATACAAAAAGGAGTTGTGCAATTAAAAGGAGTTGGGAAAGTTTAGTGCTAAGGTTGCTTGTTCAATGTTAATCTCTTCCCTCTCATGACTATACTATATAAGAGGTACTTGTTTTGTTTGAGATGTAGTGTGCACTTATTTGTGCTCTTTTGCAGAATTTTTGAAGGAGATACACTTCATATATATATATATATATATATATATACACGTACTTCTTAATATTTAGACTACTTAACAGTACACAGAACAGGCTGCTGCACTTATGTGTCTTTTAGTTTCTGAAGAATTATGAAGTAATCAGACTCAGGGTGGGTTTGAATTAAATCAAATAGCATCGATTTAATCACCTTTTTCTACAAAAAGTGCATTTTTGTTGTTTGATATAACCTTCAGTAAAATATTCCTAAACAGGGTCTCTTTTATGGCCTTGCAAGCCTGCTACCATGATAGGTTTTCCCTTCAACCATACCATTCCCTCACTAGATCTCAGATCAATGGAGAGGCTACACACAGGCACTTACCACTCAAGACTTCTAGAATAGTCTGCTGAGAATGTTTCTCTTTTGTTTCTACTGCCCTTCCCTCCTTGCATTTATCTCTAGGCTCCTCCTCCTTGCCCAGGTCTACTTCACCCCCAACAATCCTCTGTTCATTTAACATTTTGAAACTTTGCACTTTTAGAGAGAGGTAAGGGTTTGACTCTGTGTACACAAACTTGCAGAGAGACAATAGGGCTGATGGGTAATCAGGTCTGTTCTCTCTCATCTCCATATACTGTTGTTAACAAGGATGTTATTTCTGGAGAGACAAATCTACAGTTTGAGAACTGAAACTAAGTGTCACAGAGATACTTCTAGAGTAGACTGAGCACTAAGACCCATTGGGTAGAGTGGTTTTCTTTAATATTTAGTAATCTATCGAGGAGCCTCTGGGAACCCCATAAGATTGGACCCCTAATATAGTCCATGGCCTGTTGTTACTTATTTATAAAACTTTTCTAAAAAGGGTACATGAATATATTGTCTCAAATAAGTTATAATCCCTATTCCATGATGATATCTTTGAGCTCTAACCCATCTTAAAATAAAACTATATATAGGTTTGTTTGTTTTTTTTAAAAAAAGCATCGTAACAAAAATAAAAAATCAATAAAAATCTGATTGATTGATTTAAAATCATTCATTTTATCTACTCTGATCAGACCGTTACAAATATAGACAGAGGCTTAACTGGGGAGATGCATTAAGATTACACAAGAGTTGGTTTTGTGACCTAGAGGCTGAAAGCCTAAATATTTTACAACCAAATCTTAGTTTTTATAGGTGTTGATGGAACTTGTTCAGGAAAGTTTCTGACTTCCTTGGGTTCGGTGAATTTTTCAGCCTTAGTAGAGGACAATGGAGTGTTATCTTACATGGCCTCCAATGATGCAGCAGTTGGTAGTGCTGTTCTACAGTTGGTATGTGAAAAGCATTTGAATGCCTCCATGAAATATATTTATAATCTTCCAGTTAATTGCTGCATGTTCTCAGGAAAAATATAATAATTTATTCTCTGTGGCAGTTGCAGAAGGAGGTAAAGGATTGAATGGGCATGGAGATAAAGTTCTATTTTTTAAAATTTCCATTCATGTATGGATTGTGGACTATTGGTTGGTTGTTTTTATACTAACCATTGCCCAAAAAGCATCTGCTGCTGAACTGGCAAGGGGTGACTGATAGGAAGGTGCTGAATTTTCTTCTTATTTTTGTATGGTGAATAGCATTAAAAGTCAGCTAAACTATACTACATTTCTAATTTTCCTTGTAAATAATTGCTAAGACAGCCACAGCAATAATATGTGGTGTATGTGAAAATATTGTTCAGGAAGATGGGTTTGTGGAAAGTTTGAAAAATCCTGCTTTTTAAATAGGCACTGAAAACTTAGATTGCTGTCACTTTTCAGAAACAACCCTGCCCCCCAAATATTAAATTTTCTGTGAAAAAGGGTAAAGATTTTATCTAGCTGTTTTGAAAATCTAGTTTCAGATATGCTGTGTTCTCTTGCTGGTTTTATTAGTGATTTTTTTTTTTTCTTTCTTCCCCTCTTTGAAAATCTCCTCCTGTTTTTTCAATCCCTTCTCAGATTGTAATGTTACTGTGCTTTGGAAAAAAATCGTAAATGACTTTCCACTTCGCTAAAATCATTTAAGGGTAATAATGATCAAGTAGTTAATCTGCTAGTGCCGTTCATTCCTCAGTTAACAAACTGACTCCAAGTTGTATTCAGTATAAGTAATTAGTAGAACCATGCAACTTGATAACCTGTTTTAAAAGTGTTCATATTAAACTGAAAAAATGTGTAAGGATGACTGGAACATGGAATTTCTAGGGGAAAAATATAGAGAAACAGTAGCTTTAGCTTGGAATTCAACTTTCTGTTAAGTAGGATTTTATGCTAAACCCTTCTTTAACCCAACATTGCCACATTAAGCCAGTTTGTCTTTATACCTCTCATGCATAATGTTCTTTCTAGGGTAAATCTTTTTTAATGGTTTCAAGGCTTAGTGGAATAGGCCAGTTGGGAAACCACATACACGATTTAAAAATGAGTGTTCATTATTTATTTCAAAAGTTTTTTTTTTCCTTATTTTTCTGCATCCTTGTCTCAAAAGCCTGACTGCTTCAATTATATTTTGTTCCATTGGCTTCCACCATTAGCCCATGGGGCCCAACCATTTTGGCAGGTGTGCCACAAATTAGCACTGTACAATCTTCAAATGCCATTTTGGTCCCTTTACCTTGCCTGATCTTCTGCTGCTTCTTTCTGGTCCAAACCCAGTCTGTTGCCTGTTCCCTCCATGATCTGCCACATGTCATACACGGGCTATCCATGCCACTTGTTGGTCACCCTTGATGTAATCCAACCTACTGCACAGTTGGGATCATCCATGTCTAAATAATCCCAAACAAGTATTTATTTAAACCCCCTCCTGCCCCCCATAGGAAAAAAAATCAGAATATAATTATTTGAAGTAAAACTTAGCTATTCAAATATATATACTTTGGAAAGTTAATAACTAAGGTTGGGCTTTAAAAGTGTGGAAGTGCATTAAATTTACGCTGTTAATAGGATTTACAGTCTTTTGAACACTTTTTTATAAGTGCAGTATTCTAATTTTTTTTACTGAAGTCATTGATAAGAATTTACAAACTTAATTCCTCCACTTCCTTGGGTAAACACCTTGATTAGGATTTGACTGTAAATTTGTGTTGCTGCTTATAGAATCAGTGTGCAAAAAAGTGACTTTTTTTTTAAGGTGTACTTTTAAAAAAAAGTTCTGAATATTATATTCTAGGTAATCACATTCTACCTGATGAAGATTTGGCTTCCTTTCATTGGAGTTTACTTGGTCCAGAACATCCACTAGCCTCACTTAAGGTACCAACTTAATCTAATTATTAGCAATTAAACTAATAATTCATTGTAGCATAAACCGTAGTTGTACTTAACAGCACTAGATTAACGCTTAAGGTGCTTTGTCACATATGACACTGAACATCGGGTATCTTTCAGCTACATGAAAACTGCACAAATAGTTATTAAGGCACACCTTAGTTTATGATGTAACTTTTCATGGTGTTATTTTTTCCTAGGAAAAAGAATTGGTTGTTGTTAATGCATGAAAACTTGTTCCTAGTAAAAGAGTAAGAGAAAACAGTAAGGACAAGTCGGCGTGTATCAAGACTGGTGCAAGTACATGTAGTCCCTATGCAATTAATCATTTGTGACTTGAAATGATGGTGTCAGTAAACAAGAGAATGGAATACATAGGAGAGCAGTATAATTTATACTGATATGGCCTTCAATGAATGTGCGAAGTATGTAGCTTCCATAGTAAAAGAGTTTATTTTATGTCACGAAGTTGCCTCTGTACTGCTGTGCATTCTTCTTCTGTCTCTTCTGTAAAATACACTTACTTCGTGTAATTGAACATTACGTGGATATGAATTATTGTTCTTTATTGATCCCATGGATTTTTTACTTTGTCATTTACATGGCTGCTAAAATTAGTTCCTTATCTGTAATAATGTATATTCATAATTCTGAATTTTTTAAAACCTGAAGATAGAGTGGGGTGCTAAAAGATGTGAGACTGCTCCTTGAAGCCTCTCAACAATACCATGCCCATGTGAGGAGACTAAAGTGTAACTTAATGGCTGAAGAGGATTTTATCTCCTAAATTCTCTGCCTTTTATTTCTTCCATTAATAAAACAGGCACAATTAATTCCTCTGCTTCTCACATGGTTCCAGTTAGGACAGATCTTCAGCTGATGTAACTTGGTTTTCTGGTGATGTCTGTGGGATAATGGTCCTTTATGTCTGTGAGATAATGGCCACCTGAGAATCTGCACCTAGTTTTGAAAAAAGCTTTCCATGCCTAAACGGTACTGAGGAGTTGTAGATAATTATTTCATTCATGTTGGTATCAAGCACTATAAAAGGGCAAGAGAGAGTTGTGTGGATAATTGCTGGCCAAACTGAAAAATCACAATCCTTTACCAAGATCATCAAAATATTTGTTTTTTCCAGTGAAATGAAAAATCTGGAAAACTTTCATACATCTGTTGCATCCCTTTTAAAGGCATATATGGTTTCTCTCCATTGTTTTCCCATTAACTGGCTTGGCCTGTGAGTAGCATTTCAGGTGTTAGTGACCAACTAAACTCTTATTCTACTGGTTCCCCTTTTTATGTTGAAAGTTAAAAGTGGTCAATAAGCCAAAAGCCACTTAGAAAGAGTAACTGAACTACTACAAGGATAGGATGATGAACGGGGTCTTTAAAATTACCACTTTCCACTTCCCTTAAACTTGACATCAAGCTATTCAGCTTTCTGACGTACATGTTAAGTTGTGCTGCTGCAAACTGTAGGTGAGCAGCAAAGCCAGACCTATTCTTTGGGTGAACCTGATGTCTTTTATTAGACCAACTTAAATAGTTGGGGGAAAAAAAAAATGGAAAATTTATTTTTAGCAAGGTTTCGGGTTTAAAAACCCTTCGGCAAGCTTAGGAAGTCTCTGCAGTTGGTGTGTGCTCTTCCTGGATGGCATGAATAGTAAAGAAGCCAGAGGCTGGGCTGGCATGCATGTGAGACAGGCAGTCCGTGAAGATGTAAACTGAGGAGTCAGTGGGTGAGACAGGCTGGGGGGAGGGAGGGGAATGAATGTAGCAGTTGAATAGCGGAGAGGTACCTGGGGAGTCGGATGTCAGGCAGGTTTTGTGTCATAAATCCAATGTCTGTATTTAGTTCATGATTTTTTTTTTTACGTTAATGACGTGAAGTTCATAGGCTCGTCTCTGAGAAGTGTTTGGTAAATTTCCTTTGAGTATTAGAACAGAGATTGGGGAGAGAGAGAGGTTTTCTTCAAGTTTCTCGTGGATTTTGTAAGTTTCTCCTAGATACAAAACATCATGGACTAATCCTCAAAGGGTTTTATGAGCCACTGGAAGAAGAATTCCTCAAGGACTGCACCATCAAACCCTTGCTATACTTGAGATGTATCGATGACGTCTTCATCATTTTGACTGAAAACCTGCAGTCACTGATTGAGTTCCATCAGAAATTCAACAATCATCATCCCTCCTTCCGACTATCTCTTGAATACTCCAGCACCAACATCTCCTGTTTAGACATGATGATCCAGAATGGTAAAATACAGACCACGTTATACAAGAAACCCACAGACCAACATACATATCTGCATAGAATGAGTGATTGCCCTAAGCATACCAAGAAAGTTGTGATATACAGCCAAGCCCTAGGATACCACCAAATTTACGCTAAGGAGAGTACCTGGGATTACCACCTCACTAGTCTTAAAAGGGCTTTCACCCAACAAGGACACTCCTCCAGAGAGATGAATTGCTGCAGTACAGAAGAAAATCCCCCACGAATCGCACACCACTGGTTGGTTATGACATATCACCCCTCAAATCCATGTGGAAAGTCCTCAAACAATTGCAACCCATACTAGGAAGAGGACCCTACTCTTAAAGAGATCTTCCCAGAACCACCCATTTTAGCCTTCAACGAAGCACCAAACCTTGCTAACCTCCTCACCAGAAACAAACTTCTTCAGGCCCAGAACACACCAAAGGGATCCAGACCATGCCATGACAAGAAATGCAAACCCAATTACCTGTGAGGGCACATTTCTCACAAGAAAACTACTCTCTCTCTCCAATCTCTGTGTTCTAATCCTCCAAGGAAACTTACAAAACACTTCTCAGAGGCGAACCTATGAACTTCACTTCATCAGCCTCCTGGATACAAAAAGTCACGGGCTAAATATAGACATTGGATTTATGACATATTATATAACCTGCCTGACATCTGACTTTCCAGGTACCTCTCCACTATTGAACTGCTACATTCATCCCCCTTTTCTCCCCTCCCCACCTCAGTTTACATCTTATCTTCACTGACTGCCTATCTTGTATGCATACCAGCCCAGTCTCTGGCTTCTTTACTTTTCATTCCATCCAGGAAGAGCACATACCAACTGCAGAGACTTCCTCAGCCTGATGAAGGTTTTTTAAACCTGAAAGCTTGCTAAAAAAAATTTTCCAACGAACAATTTTTATGTTGGTCTAATAAAAGATATCAGATTCACCCAAAGAACCTTGGCTGCCTAAATAAAAGCAAGTACAATTTTTGCTTTCTTGTGCTGCATTGTACACAAGTGGTAGAGAAATCTGTAAAGGAGTAAGAATGTGTTTGTCTATACTCATGGACCCATGTGCACACACATTAGATTATTAAATTAATCTATATTTAACTTTAAATTAGTAAATATTTTTATTTGATAAATTTGTGTGTTTAATTTAATGCACCCTAAACATTTTCATTTTGAGATCCTAGATGCCCACCATTAAGAACTTTTTGTTTGCATGTGTAATATAACCCAAAGATTGAAATATTGCTTGGACAACATGGCAACAGCCATATCTAATAAGGAACTTGTAACATTTGTAGGAAATTACTTGGCATTATGAAAATAAAATATTTTAAAATTCATTTTGCCTTGTTAGCTTTTACATTAAGGTTTTTTTATTTATATTTATTTATTTATTTATTTGCTTTTCAGCTTATACAGTTGTTTCTAGACTAAAATTAATTTTTTTTCTTGACTTGCACTTTTCTGTGCATCAGATATTGCCCCTTTGAGTTGTTTTTATTTGCTTTTTGGCATAGTTTCATAAATTATTTCATTGTAAATCTGGCTATAGTGACTTTTTGGTTGACTCTAGATATGGAGAAAACAAAACCATGCCATGTAAATCTTTGAGGTGCTGTAAGACTGTTAGATAGTATTGTCTTTTTAAAGATGTTGGTAACTTTCAGCTCTGATTTGATTGGAGTTGGAGCACCTCAGAGTTCTGGGAACTTTGACCTCTCAGTTTAGCAGGAAAAGGAGGACCTGGTAGCTTAGTGTTCAGGTATTGTTTTTCTGTGGTATTCTCTCTCTTCTTGTCTTTGTACGTAAGCGGAGTAGTGATTTACATTAAAGGAAAGAGTTTGCTTTCAACCAACTATGGATTGGGGAAGAAAAAAGTGCTTGTCCTATCAAATAAATGCTACTTTTATTGTTCTTGTGTGCTGGAGTATTAGTAGGGGGAGGGGGAGGAAAACGAAAGCAACTTTCCTACAGATGCATAAAAAGTTAAGAAGCTGTAGCTGCTCAATTTGAAGATTCCTGCAAAACAGTGGGAATGGAAAGGGAAACTAAACCCACTCTAATTTAGTAAAATTCTTAGGAAAGAATTATTTATTTCTTGTTGCTTGGGTGTTAAAACTTCTTGGAGTAAAATGCTGAAAATTTCTTTTCTGACTGCATTCAGTGGCTACAGAGGGACAAAAATCTTTGCCTATCAGAGGGAGGGGCTGTCTTACCACTTTAGGAAAGATTTACAGTGCTATGGCCAATGTTAAATTAAGTTGCCTGTACTGCTGTTGCTACAATAGGAGACAAAAAGTACTGTAAATGCTGTAACCTGATTTAGGCCAGGGTGTTGACTATTTCTGTTTTTAAATTACCTGAACAATAATTGTTGGCAGGTCAGGTAAATAATAATAATGTTCAGCATGAATGAGAGAAAGTATCCTATTCATTGATCAAGAGAAAAGGTCCTTAGAATGACCATCTGGAACAAGGAGTTTATTGAAAATAGAGCAGAACTCAACAAGAAAGAGTTGATCCACAATGCCTTTCTTAAAAAAAATGAATCATGCTTTGATGTATATGTATTTTTTTACTTTATTTAGCTTGTCCTGGGTACAGCTGTCATTTTTAATGGATCTATCTGGGAAAGAAAAGAAAAAGGTCAAGACAGTGTAAGGTCAAGAGCAGAGTCCTGGGACCAGTCATGCAAACTGAGAACTGGTAACAAACAGACAGTCCCCAAACCAAATCTGGTGCACAGAGATGCTTCATTGAGTCTGTCTGGCTACCTGTGGGCCAGAGAATTTGGGGATATGGTTAACAGGGACTGTGCCTGCCACAGAATATGTGGCTTCATGGTACATGATTGTTGGTGGCAGGTGGGTGGGCACAGGCTGTGCTAATGCAGCCCTGCCTGCCTTGCAGTTGCTTGGCCTGTGCCCACTTGACTGGTATTAAACTGAAGTTTTATTCTAACACTATTGAGAGAGAGAGAGAATCTTGAACACTTGCCAGGACACTGGAACTAGAAAAGAACTTGGGTTTAGGATCAATTTATTTTCTAGTTCCAGTGTCCTGGCAAGTGTTTGAGGTCCTTTCTCTCATTAATGTTAAAATAAAACTCAAGTTTAACATCTTTCTTACGTAGCAACAAAAACAAAACCTTACCATTGCTTTTGTGGATTTTTATAGTTTACAGATGCTAGGTAGAAATTTAAATTTGTTCTAGGATGGCAGTTTCCATGTTACAGTTTTTCAGGTGTGAAGTTCCTCCCCTTCCCCATAGTGGAGGAGGTAGTGTCATCCACTTATAGCAAATATTATAGTGCTCTTTTTTGGATAAAATGTATCCTGATGATGCTTAGGCTGTCAAAAACTGATGATAAGGCTTTTAACAAAAAAGTTTTTTAGAGCTGCAGGACTTGTCATGGGAAAGTCTTACATTTTGTCAAATAGCTGTACAAAATGGCTATTTTATCTTTTCAAAATGCATCAGTGGGACATTTTCCTTTTGTCTGCCCATCAGCTTTCATAAAATGTGCATACATATCTTATTTTCAACTGGAAAGGAAACCCTGCAATTTCAGGATAATGCCAAACACTAGCCCAGTAGATATAAGGTGAGATTCCTTCCAATTATTTTGCTTTTGAAACCTTTTTCCATATTTTCACTTCCCTGAAAGACCTTTGCAGAAAAGAGGAAATTACTGATTTTTAATCAATGGCTGATTTTTCATCGATGGTTTTCTAAGAAGTAAAATACGAGTCTGTTTTAAAATTATTTGAGTATCTTTACCTTTTTTTTAGTGTTAAACTTCTTTAAGTTGTTTTCATTTATTGCCATTTATTAAAGATTTTGATGTTTCCATGTTAAAATGTACTACTTACAGCTCAAGTATTATAGTTTATAATCCAAAGAGTTGGGGAGAGGAGGTGGGGGGAATAGCTTAATTAGATGGTGGTGGAAAAACTACTAAATAAGCATAACTTTTTATCTGGTAATCCAGACCAGGTGTGGGTATGTGAGACTGAGTGGGCAGGCCAAATGTGAATTTAGGATGCTGTATTACTTGTTTGTTAAAGGCTCACATGGAATACAATGTAGTTATTAAAGATAGGGCATGTCTGCACGTGCAGTTAATGCAGAGAAATAGCTCAAGGTGCTCCAGAGTTTAGAGTTTTTTGCTCCCGGGTGCGCTGTTTGCACATGCGCCAAGACCACAGCATTCCAAGCTGGTTCAGAGCATTCTGAGCTGGTCCAACTGGCGGGAGACTGTAGGGGTCAGCCTGCTAGCCCAGGGATGTTCTATGCAGCTCACTGTGCTGTTGAGGGGCTGGCTAGGGCATGAGGATGCTTTATTGCAGGCCTAGTGGGCAGGTAGCCCCCCTCACTGCAGCGCCATCATGCCTCAGTCAGCCATGTCAGCGTTAACATGTGTGGTGCTGCAGAGTTAATATGTTTATTCCTGCCTTATAGCATCGCATGTGTAAATGTGAGATGTTTAATGTGGTGCTGTGTAGGCCGCTCTGCAGTCAATGTCTCCTGTAGACATACCCACAGACTATTACAAGAACCTTGATTTACTCTTAAGTCTATGAAATGTAGGTTTGATGATCTTTGGTATATCTGTATAGTACAGTGCAATGCTATGCTAAGATGCATCCTGCCAGACTTGTCCCCACTGCCTGTTAAACAAGAAGTGTTATAGCTGAGCCCATTTGCCCATGTAGCATCCTGGCGCTTAAGCAAAAAAAAAAGGCCTGCACTCACTGGCTGCTGCACTGGCTGTTGGGCTTCTGGGGGCTTGTGGCAGAGCCGTTTCATGCAGGGCAGGGCAGTGGGGATCGACACCCCCGCTCCCCAACCTGGCAGGAGCTGGTGAGTGCGGTACTTTTTATTTATTTATTTATTTTAAAGTGCCGGGCACTGGGGCCGGGCGGGGCAGCCATTGATGGGGCTCGGAGAGCAGGTGGGGGGTGGGACCTGTTCAATTTGGAGATTTGGCCAATTAGGCTGCAGCCAAATATCCTAATCAGATTAGGCCAAATCAGTTCGGGACAGTGATTCAAATCACTGTCCCCCAAATCAGCCAAACCCGAAGCGAATGCTAGCCGCTTCACGCAGGCCTACTATACTGCATCATGACTACACTGCTTCCAGTTTGGGACCAAATGCTCACAAGGCTATTGTGGTGCGACTCAGCCTGGCTTTGCCTTGAGCTGTACAGAATAGTCAGTTAACGTGCATTGCATTTTTAGAGTTAGAAATTAAGGAAAGGACCATAAAAATCAAAATTTAACTACACCATTTTTTGACACACAGCTCCTATGTTCTGTAAGCCAAGACAATGCTTGCTGCTTAGTCAAATATTCCATAACAGCAGGGCAGAGGAGAACATAATTTATCAAAGGTACATTGCACATTTGAAGTCAAGAGTTTCCACACATTTTGATATTTGCACAACAGTAAATACCAGCAGGGTGAATACACCTAAGCACTGGTTATCCTGTTTTGAACTGTCATTTAGTGTTTCCTTTCTTAAAGTAGATGTAAAAGCACAGTGGAGTATTACTTCAAGGGAAAGACAATCACTAAAGAATACAATAATGTAAGGATTTTACACGAAATGTGGAGAGTAGTCGAAGGGCTGGCCAGTCACTAGGTTTTCTGAAATCTTGGATCACTTATCTGCATTCACTGTCAAGACTAGAAACTTGCTGCATACAAAACGCCACCGAACAGTGTACAGAGATCTTGGATAGTAACCTAAGGGAGTTCTTTCTTGCCTGGAGGTACCTAGAAAGAGACTGTTTCTTTAAAAAGGAAAAAAATACATAACAGTAAGGAAAAACTGGAATTTACAACGGTTTGAATGACTTGCAGAGTGGTTAATTCTGTGGTTGTAATTGTAAATCCAAATAAGTTACAAAGCTATGCATGTGACCTTGTAAGGATAGATCCATATTTTGAAAGATGCACAAGTGTACCTTCCAGAAAGCTTTGTATCTTTGGGCTCTCACAGATTCATTCTTTAGGTACAGGACTTCTGAAGGAGGCAAAGCTTGTGTATTCCCTCAGTTCTTTTCATTTCCTCGAAATCCAACGTGGTTCCTGAAAAAAGCAAAATTTATCAGAGAACCTTATTTTGGACTTAAAGGCAACTGAAAGTTCTACATTTTACCAATCAGCAACCCCTTTTCATAAATATTGTTGAAACAGATCCTCTGTCCTGGGAAATCAACCAGTATGAAATCTACTTTTTAAAGGAGTAGGTTTGAGGAGAACATTAAGGCCTTAATTCAGCAAAGTGAATTAGTAACTGCCTAATTTCCATTAACTTCAGAGACTACAAAGGACTGGAATATGGCCATAATCTACCACAGCATGTTAACATGGTTGTAATTTGTGTTGATTTTGTACACAGTGGGTACATCTACACAAGATGCTTAATGCACAGTAGCTTAATAACAGTGCTCAGTCGCATGTCACAGCACAAACTGCTAATATGCTACTGTGCAGTATTGGGCTACTGCGTAGTAGTGTCACTAAAAAGATGTTCATTGGTGCTACTGAACAGTAACTCTAGTTACCATGTGTTTATTTAGTCCTTGATTATACAAGTACTAAAATAAATGTGCAGTAACTACTGCACATTAATACCAAGATGCAGTAGGGTCACATGACCAGTTAACCCAGGTAACTGATCTGTTAGGCTTTATTATCGTGCCTTGCCACCAAATTTAAAGCTTGTTTACACTAACTAAATTAGCACCCCTGAGCTAATGCAGACACATTATATCAGTACCAATGTAACTTACTGGTGTAACTTTTACTGCTCTATGGACATGTCTACATGTAATGCTTCCGAAGGGAAGTACTAAAGCACAGTGCAGTAACATCACTGTAAGCCAATGTGTAAACACACCCATTATGTCATAACTTCACACTGGATTGTGGTGTGTAGCTTTACATTGCATTTCTTCGCTCACTGTAAAGGTGGTTTATAACAATTTAGCAGTGTTTGTTTGTCTGCAGTGTTTGTTATCTACATTTTTAATCTAGTCAGAAATCATTTTGTTCAAGACTGCATTTTCTTCTCTTAGGACAAGCTGTGTTCTTGTGATAAATATACATTGTTTTTAGGCAATATAGGTTTAAGACAGCTATACAAACGTAAT
Source organism: Crocodylus porosus (assembly GCF_001723895.1). Lineage (NCBI taxonomy): Eukaryota > Metazoa > Chordata > Crocodylia > Crocodylidae > Crocodylus > Crocodylus porosus. Next base: position 26,050,408 of record NW_017728917.1, read on the forward strand.
CAAAACTTGTAATTGGTCAGGATAATTTTATCTATACCAATTTCTCTCAAATGCAAAATACTAAGCATAAAGAAAAGGCTAGGCAGGCAGTAATTATGGTTTAATAAATTATGGTGGTTTAAAGTTGGGTAATGCACAGTAGATGCTAACTGTTATATCTTATACTGGGGGCATCAAACATTTTGGTTCATAGGTGAGCTCTGGACTATGAGGCTTCCTGCAGCACATTAACCACCCTAGGCGCTGGTGGTGCTGACAGTTGGTTTGGCATGGGGATTAATGCCACTGCTGCTCACCCCACTGCTGGAGGTAGGTCCTCCAACCCACCCCTGGGTCTGGGTTACAGTCTGAGTTTGACCACCTGCTCTCTCCATCCTTATACATTGCCCTAAATTTCTGTGATTCAGTATGCACTCTTTAGGTAAAATGTACTATTTTCTCTCTCTCTCTTCCCATGAAATTTGGGACAGATGAAGTGCTGAATTCAAGCTATTAGAATAAAATAAACAAGATGTCCAATTTAGGGGATTGGCTTAGTTGGTTCCATAAAAGGTAAGTATTGTGGTTGCCTCACAAGTCTTGTTTGGGTTGTGATTTTTGGATTGAGAGAGGAATCCCGTTGGAAAGCTGTGGGTAATTCATGTAACTTTTTGAATTATGCCTCTGCTGGGGTTCAGACTTTTAAAGGTTTTTATTTTGACTGTCAAGGACTATCTTCTGTCTTGGTTGTGCCACCAAATTACATTTTTAGGTGTCTAGTTCTTAGGTTTTTGAACTGCTTTCCCTTTCTTATCCAGTAGATGGTATCAGTGTGCTACAAATGCTGTTTAATACATTTTGTTTTCCTTGTCATGGTTCACTCGTATTCCAAAATGTCTCAATATTAGACTTTCCTGTATAGTAAGAGTCCTGAACAATTTTTCTTTTACAGCCTTTTAGTATGTTTATGCTTATGCTACAATGAAGCATTTGAAGTTAACAGTACTCAAGTACTGTTTCATAAGGGCAATTTCTAGCCTGTTCTTCAAGTATATACAAAGACTGGTATACATTATATTTGCTGTAATAGTCTCCTAAGAACAGCTCAGGTTGGTTCAAAAGTCCTTTCATAGGTTACATTTTTTAAAATTTAAGTATGTTTTTAATTCTAAGCATGGAACTTAGTGCTGAATTTGGATTTAAATGAAATATTAACCCAACATGTTTACGTAGTGTCAGGTTCCTAGGCATACGTATTTACAAATGAGTAAGTTAGCCAAATACCTCTTTTCCTCCTCCCCATCCCCACACATCTTTTTTTTTTCTTTTTGTTTTTAAACCCCCTCATCTTTACCATTGTTAGGATCAAATGTATTATGTGAGGCTGCAAGAATTGTATCAGGATGCATGCTGTATTACATTACAGGATCCTTTTTAGGTTTGTAAAAATCTGGCTGCTTTTTAAAAGGATTATATTTGACTATAAGATATTTGTTTCCTTGAAGGAAATGCTTAGTGACTGGGAGGCAAACAGCTGTTGTCAAAATACACAGGGTTAATAAATTAGAGCCTGATCCTGTAAAAAAACAAAAAACAAAAAACCACACAACAAAGCAAAACAAACAAAATCCCTGTGTTTAAAGTCTAGTACATGAGTAAAGACTGAGAAACTTCAAATAATGATTCTATTTCAGTGTTATCTTAGAGAGAAAGATTCCTCCCTCCCCCCAAGATCTTTCTGTTTTCTTTAGGTTGTTCATAGATTTCATAAACATTAGGGCTGGAAGGGACCTCGGAAGATAGAGTCCAGCCCCCCACCCGAAGGGCAGAAATCAGCTGGGGTCATAGTTTCATAGTTTCTAGAGTTGGAAGGGACCTGAGTAGATCATCTAGTCGGACCCCCTGCCAAGGCAGGGAAGAGTACTGGGGTCAAACGACCCCAGCAAGATGTGCATCTAACCTCCTCTTTTAAACACCCCCAGGGGAGGAGCCAGCACCACTTCTCTTGGAAGCTGGTTCCAGGTCCTAGCCACCCTGACTGTGAAGTAGCACCTCCTGATATCTAACCTAAACCTACCCTCTGTCAGCTTGTGACCATTATTCCTGGTCACTCCTGGCGGTGCTGGGGGGAACAGTGAGTCCCCCAATGCCCACTGATCCCCCCGACTAGTTTATAACAGGCCACAAGATCCCCCCTCAGCCTTCTCTTTTGGAGGCTGAACAGGTTCAG
>NW_017728917.1:26053337-26055496 GCF_001723895.1 Crocodylus porosus
CGGGGTGAGAGACAGTGTCAAAAGGCTTCCGAAAGTCCAGGAAGATTATATCCACTGCAACCCCTGCGTCTAACGATCTAGTGATCTGATCGTAAAAGGCCACCAGGTTGGTCTGACAGGACCTTCCACTGATGAACCCATGTTGCCCCTAAGCATGCAGTCCCCTGCTGGCCCTCCTGGATGTGTGCTAGCATAATTTTCTCGAACAGCTTGCCTAGGATCGAGGTGAGACTAACCGGACTATAGTTTCCCGGGTCCTCCTTCCTGCCTTTTTTGAAGATGGGGACCACATTGGCCCTTTTCCAGTCCTCCGGTACCTCACCAGAGCACCACAAGTGCTCATAAAGTTGTGCCAGGGGACTTGCAATGACCCCGGTCATAGGATCCCAGCAAGATAAGCATCCTATTCGCTCTTGAAGGTGTTCAGTCTGTCCTTGTGTTTTAAATTCCTGTTCCCATTGATATTTTTCTTCCCCCCATGGAGTTTCACTTTTACTTTCTCTTATTCTCTTAAACTGAGGGCCAAACAGGACCAAAAAAACTTATAGCTACTAGGGTTTAACAAACTCACAGCTGTTTGTTCCAAATTTAATGTAACCACATGGTATAAAGCCCTTTACTTGTGTACTTGTTTAATACAGCAAGCAGTGAAATAATTAGTTGGTTGACATTTAAAATATCCATTATGAGCTGGAGCGTTTATTTAATTGAGCTATATGGGACAGCCAGTACCTCCTTAGAAATGAGGTTTCATCTCTCTGTAGACCTGAAATTAAGCAGTGTACCAGTTACTATTTGGAATATTTTCTTTACAAAAAAGGGCTTTCAGTCTTAACTGAAAACAACAGCAAAATTCTGCAGGGGAGAGAGGAAAATACAAAAATCCAGAGACTGGATCTACCCCCACAGTGTGGAATTTCTGCTTTATTTTCTTAACTATGTAAGTGAAATATCCTGGGTGTTAATGTGTGTGTATTTTCATAGGTACGTGCTCACCAGTTAGTTTTACCACCGTGCGATGTAGTGATCAAAGCTGTAGCCGACTACGTCCGCAATATTCAAGATACCACTGATTTGGATGCCATAGCTAAAGATGTTTTTCAACATTCACAGGTATAGTAAATAATAATAACCTGTTGTTTATAAAGACTTGTTTTTAAGTCTTATGTTTTATACCTCATGGTAATTGCCAGTAAAAATTGATCTTTTTATTCAGTGGTATATCAGTTCAGTTCCTGCGAACACTAGTTCCTGCTATAAATAGGAAACATAGGAACATAGACCTGGAATGGATGTCCTGGGCCCTGAAGTCTAATCCCCTGCAAATACTTATCCAAAAGAACATCTGCACTGGCCTGTCTTGCACACTACAGCCACAAAGAACCCCACAATTAATCTAGGCACTGACTACACAATAAGCTGATTATGCCCATTGTGCTTCTTCAAGCAGTTTTCTTCAGAAACTGCAGGCCAGGTAGCTGCGTCCTTGCGGTGCCATTAGGGAACTATTAGCAAGGGGGGACAGATTTGTGTTGTCACTTGACAGTTCTAATTTGCCCATTTGAAAACCTGCGTTTATATTAAGGTTAGGAAGCAGCCTGCTTAGAGCAGCATAACATTCTTGAAGGAACATGGTTAGCTTGCTAGGTAGCTACCAAAATCATCCCCATGGGCTGCATCTGAAGTGTGGTGTTCCTTGTGGCCAGATCCAGACCTGGTTACATTGCAGGTGTTTCCCAATACTATTAGTAGGGGTGCACTGATAAAGAATTTTTTTGGGCTGATACCAGTGGCCGATTATTTATCAGCTGATACCGATCTAATTGCTGATATGCAGCCTGGCAGCTTGGAGAGTAGCATCCGGCTGGTAAGCCTGTTAAAGAGAAGGGATGTGGGATGTGGGAGGTGGGAAGAGGTGTAGGGGGTGGGGCAGATCAAGGCCTCTTCGGTGAAAGGGAGTGGAGCTGGGGCAGTGGCAGGCACTATACAGCTGGGGTAGTCAGGGTATGGGACAGCCATGGACGGCTCTTCAGAGGCAGAAGTAGCTCCCATCACTGCGTGCAGCTTGGGGGAGGTATGGGGGACAAGTGCCCCTGGGTCCATCCATGGAGGGCGGGCAGGCTGCCCACTGTGGGCTTGGGGCCAGGGGCTGCACCAGC
>NW_017728917.1:26055826-26060411 GCF_001723895.1 Crocodylus porosus
CCCACAGACTTACCGGTAGGATGCTGCTCTCCAAGGTGCTGGGCAGCATTCCTGGCCACATGCATACTGTGGCTGTATGCTTGCACACAGCATTTGTCAGTGACATGATTGTCCACATCAGCCAGAGAAAGCCGATTGCTGATGATGTCAGTTTTCCTTTTATCAGTGCTGATTTCATGTGGACTGATACATCAGCGTTTCCCAACCTTTTTCCCCCACAGCATGCTTACTACTAAGAAAGAAGGGGGTGGGAGGGTGGGCATGCAGCCAGCCAGACGGAGTTTTGGGACGTCTGTCTGTGTCCACAGCAGCCGCAGGCAGGGGGGTCATGGCTCCAGCCCAAAGTGCCATCACCTGATAGCACACCAGTGTGCCATGGCACACTGGTTGGGGAACCCTGCGTATATTGGTGCACCTCCTTAATTATTAGGAGATAGTATCACGCTCCAGTCCAACCCTTCCCTCTTAACCTGGCCCAAAAAACTTCTGTAATAGTACAATACTATACAAAGTAATTATTTAATAGAGCTATATATATTAAAAGTCTGTGCCATGGTGTTCAGGTCATATTCATATACCTGCTAGTAAAGGGGTTTACTTTTTGCTTTTTATTTCAGTCTAGAACAGATGACAAAGTTACTCGGTTTAAGAGAGCAGTTGCATATTACTCAGCAACTAGTAAACCTATGCCATTTCATCCACCACACTACCTAGGTAAGTAAAAGTGTTTAAAAAAAAATAGATGAAAGTAATCCTAAATCAAAGATAACAAGATGAGGATACCTTTTTTGTAGTCCTTATCTGATTTAGTGAGATTTTTATCTTCCATATCCTGGCCTTATTTCTGGTTTTGTTTTGCGTCATTTAATTTCATTTCTGTCAAAGTGGGGTGAGTGGAGAGATGGTGTTCATTCTCCAGATTCTTTCCATTATATTGGCACTAATTGGGTTTCAGCTAAAGCAGTGGGGGGGGGTTTCCTGCATGGGGAATTATGGAAACAATACCAAATGAAATTTGGTCACCTTCAGTAGGAAGGTAGTTCTACTGTTCATTTTTAATAAAGTAGATTCTTTGTTTCTCATCACTTCTTTTTTTTCTGGACTCTACCAAAATCTTTTCTTCTCCATATATTTTTCCATTGTCATAGTATACTTGAAATTTAAAAGCATAGAAATTATATAGGTATTACAAATCGCTCTTTTAACTACAGCCGTCAACAACCACAGGTGTTTAACTGTTTCCCAAAAAAGTTATTTTTAGCTGCCGTATGTAATGTTACCATACTGTTATTCTTTTCATCTGATAGTACCCATGTGCTACCTGCAAAGAAGTATGTTTAAAAAAACCCGAAAGGTTGCAAAGCCCAGTGTTCACAAGTTAAGAAATGCCAGAATTGCTTATGATTGTGTAAACCAGCTAGGTCTGGGTAAGGTCTATGGTCAGTTTCTAGTTCTGACACACTTGGTTATGCTCCTGGGGTCAGATCTTGTTTGACACCACTTCTCCAGACAAATGACCATGCTCAATAGCTAGCAGACCTGCAGCAAGTGTCTGTGACCTTCCACAGTCTACTACTTCCATGCAGGCTGGGAGCACTTGGGTTTTATGTATTTAACTGCTTCTGAGACAACAGGGCAGGAAAACAAAGGTTCATGCTTAGCAAAGGAATATCCTTTTAACCTTAGCTTCTAAGGTTTTAGGAGTAACAGATTTTTGAAAAAGACTCCTGAGACAGATCCTCCCCTAGCTCACTTCTTTCTGAGAGTCCCTTAGATTGTCAGGTTGGGTAGAGTCTTTTCTGCCTTCTCTCCTACAAGTCTTTCTTATATACTATCCTCTGCATGGGGGGGACCCACTCTTAAATGAGAGCTTTTAGCAGTGCTGTGAGAGAAAATTCAAAATTGTTTGTAATTATGGGATATATAATAATTACTAAAGTTTCACAATCCACCTTAATCTAGGTTGGTCACTCACTCACTGCCTTGAGATGAGCTATATATGAGAGAAACTGCAGAGATTGTATTAAAAAAAGTTTAAAAATAATTCTAACCTGTGGAATTATGTTGACTTTCTCATAGGTCATCAATACGTTTGGAGCTTCTGGATTCATAGCACAGACATTGATTGAGCAAACAGAAACTTGCATTTTCATTTTATTAGGGTTTCAGGTTTTCATTTCCGTGGATCAGTCAGTGTACTGGATGATGTCTTCATTTTAGTAGTGTGCTTTGTAGCAGTTTCCTGACACCAGAGGAATACCGACCGTTGGGAATTCCTATTTGTAAAATTTTTTCTGATCCTGAGCCCGCAAGCCAACGGCCTCCCCACTCCTAACTTCACTCTTACCTCTTATTTTGTTGGCCTTCCACAATTTTCTTTATGCTCCACGGGAGTACATTTGCATTCAGTCTGCCATGTCCATGACTTCCGTGAAGAAGCTCCCTGCCCATTGGTTCCTACTCCCATATGAAACGCATTAATTGTTTCATAAATGTAATGTGTAGTGGGGCCCAGAGACATAGAAAAAGCAGGCAGTAGCTGGAAAAAAGACACATAGCAGTAAACTACAGAAGAGGGAAGTATATGTATTGTAGAAGACAAAAATAATACAGTTGGAATGTGGAAGACATGATAGAAAATAAACACCAGTAGAAAAAGAACAAATAAATAATAAGGGCAAAACAAAACAAGAAACAACAGCAAAACCAGGGGCAGAGTTCGTGATCAGTGGCTGTGTCCAGTTTTGGGTTTTAAGTAATCTCCAGTTAAGAAGGGGTGTGTGTGTACACGTGCACACACCCCTTTTTAACTGAAGGTTACTTAAAACCCAAACTGGACACTGCCACTGATCATAAACTCTGCCCCTGGACGCAGGATGCTGGACAAGATGGACCTATGGTTTGGCACAATGCCAATACTTACGTTTTTATGACAGTTATATGCAGCATGTTGAAGATCAGTATGTAAAATAAAAAGACTAAGACATAATAGCTATTTTCACATAATTTCATGTATTTTCTGTATAATGATTTCCCCATTTTTCTCTCTTCCTTACTAATAAAACAGCCAGACCAAATCAGTTTGGAATGCCTGGTATAGTGCCACCGTATGTTCCTTCTCAGATGCTTAACATTCCACAGACCTCACTACAAGCAAAACCTGTGGCAAGTATATTTTTTATTTATTTATTTATTTTTTTTGCTTTTCATGTATAAGTTACTAGATGCACAAAAAATCTTCGGTAAGGATGTAAATCTCAACTTATTTTTCACAACCAATGTTGACTGACAGAACTTGTCTTGTTACTGTAAAGACTCTAAACGCCAAGGAAAGCATTTCTTACGAATGGTTTAGAAACCAACAACTTAATTCTGTACATTAAAAAAAATAGGTAAATAGCACACTTCATACAGTAACAGTATCCTTTTTGTTACTTTTGGTTAAGAAAACATCACTTTATTTTAGGCCCAGCAGATGTCCAGTCAGGGTGGTGCCCAAGGTCAGGGTCCATACCCATATAGTCTCTCTGAGCCAACCATCACCTTGGAAACAGGTGGAAAAAGTCTTTCTGAGCAGAACAACTACAGTAACATTCCTCATGAAGGAAAACATACTCCATTGTATGAACGATCCTCTCCAATAAATCCTGCTCAGAGTGGGAGCCCCAATCATGTGGATTCAACCTACTTTCCTGCCTCTTCTACATCATCTTCCTCCGACAATGATGAAGGCAATGGAGGTGCAGTGAAGTAAGTAATGTTTGAGTTATCCTACACAGTTGTTTGTTCTGTTCATTTATAAGCATGATTTTTTCTCCAAATGCAGAAAAAGCGTCAGGTTGCTAACAGTAAATAGGACTTCACATATTTTTTTTGGCTTGCTGTAATTATCAACATATCTATGTGCACTCCAGCTGTCTTGCTAAAGAAACATTTTTTTTTCACACTCTCTTTCTGTTTACTTTAAGAAGAAAAGATCCCAGACTCGATGAATATTTTATAACAATCTCGTTTTGAACTATATGTTAAAAAAATGCCTTTGCACAAAATGCTTTAGTTCTAATAGCTGCAAGTGTGAGATTCCACTTGTATTTTTTTACACTTCTGTAACTTTTGGAAAACAAATTTCGCAATGAATTCTGCTGTTTATGAGATGATTAACAAACTTGGTAAATGAGGGCTCATATCCACAAAACCAGGTACATCCCAGAATAGCACTGAATGCTTCTTTGTTTTGCCTTACTAGTGTGCCCTGGCTTGGGAGTGCAGGGGTAGTTCAAACTTAAGCTCCATTTTGTCTGTTTTGGCAAGGTGGTCATGTAACCTTTGATATGATTACTTCATTCTGATCTCCTAAGTGGCCCTGGTGCTTTACTGCACATTCCTGTCACCTTGCTTAGTTTACTAATTTCATAGTTTCTAGAGTCGGAAGGGACCTGAGCAGATCATCTAGTCCGACCCCCCTGCCATAGCAGGAAAGAATGCTGGGGTCAAACAACCCCAGCAAGATGTGCATCTAACCTCCTCTTAAACACCCCCAGGGTAGGAGCCTGCACCACTTCTCTTGGAAGCTGGTTCCAGACGC
>NW_017728917.1:26061161-26067821 GCF_001723895.1 Crocodylus porosus
GTGCGGCCCTCCAGCCAGTTGGCGACCCATTTGACTGTGTGGGTGTCTACACCACAGCCCCCCAGTTTCTTAATGAGAACGGGGTGAGAGGCCGTATCAAAAGCCTTCCAGAAGTCCAGGAAGGCTTTTAATCAGTTAATTAAAAAGAAGTGCCAGGTCCCTGTCACTTTGTATACAATCATAAATGTATATCTGTGAGCATCCCCAGTTTATGGATAACAATATAATTTTGTTTTATCTTAAATGGATCACGTTATTTTTGTTTTGTTTAATGACCTATTTTCACAATGAAAGTTTCCAAGTTTATAAAAGTATCAGGGAAAAACAGCCTACTGTTGCAGTTTTTATCTTGGACAGTAAACTCTTTCAGACAAGCTCTGACTTAAAAAAATAGGAGTCCAGACAAATGTAATTTAATACTTGAATAATTTAGAAGTCTGAACTCTTTACTGGGGAAATTTCTTAGTAGATTGACAGGCATTGAAAATTGTTGAAGTTTTTTTCAATGTTAACATTATTTGGTCATTTTAAAAGGATCCCAGAAAATATTTTAAATTATAATCCAAATATTGATATAATTTAAGTGAACAAATTGAGCAATAGGCTCTTCTGCATATTGGCATTTCTAATTTATGGTGGCTCTTGCAATTAGAGTGCTCATTTGCTAATAAAACAAAACACATGACACCTGTTAATAATGCTAATGAATTGTATCTTGTACTTTACACTAACTTCTATCCTTTTCTTTGTGTATTCATTCAGTCATGTCAGTGGGAACAAAATAGGCTGGGAGAAAACAGGACCCCAGTCAGAAAATCAAACACGTGGAGATCTAGGAGACCAAACAAAGGTAATTCTTTTGTATTTTGAACCTGCACATATTTTTGTTTTATTTCATGGCTTTCTATTAGCTCATGAGTTAAATTTGAGAATTACTTTAAAAAAGAGACTTCACCTTAAACTTTTAAAAGTACTTGTGTTGTGGAGGGTTTTTAAGAGTAAATGTCATAGATGCTAAGGTCAGAAGGGACCTCAACAGATCATCTATTTCCTGCCTTGGCAGGAAACAGTGCTGGGGTCAGATGACCCCAGCCAGATGCCTGTCTAACCTTAAAATGTACAATAAGATGCCAAAATATATTGTAATGAAAGCTATTCAATATAACAATGTACTAGAAGCAAGCCTAAAGTTATATTACACCCCTAGCTTGCCATGCTCTTCTTTGGATATTGTTGCACAGTTTATGTAGTAATGTCTTGTTTTGGATTTTTAATAAAAATATGAATGGCCTAAACTTAGTATATTTATAGCCTGCTTTTTAAGTCCTGTAACCTTCTTAAAAGCAGTTCTAGTATGGCTGCTTCAAGATGTGGTATTAGGTACTCACTCATGGCCAGGGGTCAGCAAACTACGTCATGTGGACTAGATCTGTCCCATCAAGCAGTTTTATCTGGCCTGCAAAGTCTGGCAGTGTGGCAGCCATTTGGGCGGGTGGGGGAAGATGTGGAAACCTGGTTGCAAGTTCAGTTCCTACCCCTTGTCAAACTGACATCATGGCAGATATGCCAAGTTTCGACCCTATTTCAGTGAGTGCTCAAATTATGTACTTCCAATTTTAAGAATATACACGCCAGAAATAAAAGATGAACCTTTAATTGGTTCTTTGAAACAAAACCACAGAAAAATCAGTCTAAGGAAAACTTAATCAAAGTGTCTATGAAAATATGGTTTTTTCCCCCCTCAAAAATAAATAAATAAAATCCCTCAAATCCCAGTAAAATACTTTTAGCTCTGACTGTGGCATCAGCCTGATAACTGCCAGAACCTCACCTTATCTGTATTTACCCTTGCAATCTACTCCCCCCCCACCCCCCATGCAATAGCCATCTGATTCTGGCATACATCATTTGCAATATGCACACTGGGTGGTTTGTAGATTATGCTACTTCTAGAAAAATTGTGTAAATAATTAAATGGATAGGTGTTTGTAATGCATATATACATTTTTAAATGAAGTTTTTATTTAGCTAACATTCTTTATAAATGTCTATGTGCTTTTTCAGCTTCCTTTACAGTAGTGGAGGTCTATTGCATTTGCTTAGTGTGATAGGAAAAATGAGGTTTGATGTTCACAGATATGAGGTTCCTTCATAAAAAGGCAACCAATAATTTAGAAGGGCTTTTTCAAAGGTGAAAGGAAATTTCTGAACTTCATTGTCTCTGAAGTTTTTGGTGAATTGCCCATGGTTTTTTAATAGAATTCCATTTCCAAATGTGGTGTCATATGCGTTTTAGGGGGAGAGCAGTTAGTTTAACATTTGACTTTAACGCAAAGTGAGCCAACCTTGATGTTCTTTTATTCTTTGTCTCATTCATTTAGATGCAAGCTCTTTGGGCAGCAGCTGTCTCTCTGTATGTTTGTTCAGAAGAGTTGGGCCTTTATATATAACTGTAATAAAAATATATCCTAAAAATAAATATTCTTAATTGTGGTGGTGTTATTGGTCCCTCAGTGTAGGCACTCGGATGCCATTGTGCTGGGTACAATGAAAGGATCTGGATGTGGCATTCCACGAGAGCCTTGGAATAGTATTCTTCTGTAATTAGTTTGTTTCCCTGTCAGTAGCAGAAGAATGCTTTTGTAAACCAGCTTGTCCAGCTGGTGTCTAAGGGGCCAGTGACGAGCTAAGTTGTGGCTCCTGGCTTCCTGCTTGGCCACTTTTCCCCTTATCACTGCAGCTTCAATAGCATCCAGAATTTCTGGGCTCTCCCTCCCTCCTCTGTTTTTTGCTGCTTGCCCACACCTCAGGGCATGGGGCAGTGCAGCATGGCAGGGTGGAGGGAGCCGAGGGTAAGCCTGGGGCAGATGGGAATACGCTGGTGGGGGACACCCCTGGTGGGGAGGATGGGAGGCATCCCTATGGAATGTGGCCTGGGAGGCCCAGACCTGGCTCACTCTGAAGCTGTCTGTACCCTATTGGTACAGCCTATGGGGTTTTTGGCCCCTGGCTGCTTAGAAGTTGTACAGCCCAGTTGTAAACCATCTGTAGCACTTGTTGGCATCTTAAATTGTTAGGGCACATAGAACTGTGAATAGGAATCCTTAAAATAAATAGCTTTGAAATTGAAACCTTAACAAAAATAAATAAATGTGATTAAGTTGCGGCTGGTGCACTTAAGAAAATATTTTATAACTGACACCTGTTTGTTTAAAGTACATGCGTTTTTTCTGTTTTTCTAAACATTTCTCTTTAATCTAACTCTTTAAAAATCTGGGTATGCTTGAAGGTGTTGGTAGATAATCGTTTTGATTAGTATGCCTGTTTTTTGAAAGAAAATGTCTTGTCTTTTGTGAATTTGGTTGCTCTTGATATTTAGAAGGATCTTACAGATCTGCCTACAATGAGCAATGCTAATGTGCTTTGTCCCACCTGTTTTTTGCCTTTCTCAGTGTACTATTATTCCTTGCTACCTCTTCAGTTTGTTTGAGCTTCTTACATTTTTAAAGAATGTGCACAATGCAGAGAACTGTGAAACTGTCCATTCATTAAGTGTTCTCAGATAAACCAGTGGTTCTCAAACTTTTTAGGCTCAAGGTACCCCACCATAGTTTTCTTTAGATCTTTTTTTAAATTAAGACCATGGAAATAAAGCTGAAAAGCTACTTTTAAGGCAATACTACAGTCAAAGTTAGGTGAACACAGGAAGTCAGGAAAAAAAAAACCATTTCTGGGTCATACCCTCAGTCACATGATGGAATGGTCTGACTACAGGTTAGGAACCACGGTTTGCTACACACTTCTGAGAGAGTGAAATTCTATTTCCTTACCAGCAGAGCAGCTTTTCTCTCTCAGTATGGGAGCAGCAGTCTCTCACACAAACAAATCAAGAATGGAGATGCTTGCTGCAAGACCCCAAGCAAACCCCCTTTTCCTTCCTGCAGGTTGGATGCAGGGGCTGTCTGCTGGAAACTACTTAGGAAGCTGGGGCAGTAGGTGTGTGCTTTGCCGGAGTGGGATAGGCACAGAACAGACTGTGGGAGCTGCCCAATGCAGGCATGGCCCTCATTGCCTGTTCCCAGCCTGGACCTGCAGCTCCCAATCTGTGCTGGCTTGCTCTGCCTCTTGCTTGTTTTCCACCAGCAGGACAGCAAGACTCCATTCTTGGTATTCCTTTGTTTATCATCACAGTTATCACTTACTGATAGTTTCGTGTGTGCAGCTTGTTCAGCTACCTTTTGAGCAATTTAATTCTGGATCTTCATATGTATATAAAATCAAAAAAAAGGGTTAGTGTCTTTGTTACAGGGTAGAGGTAGAAAATCTGCCTCTGTTCTGTTAATGTACAGGTGTACTTTTCTGCACACTCAGTTAAAAAAGCAAACAAAAAAACATTTCTTTTGTACATTTAATTACAGGCAGAAGGTTCCTCTACTGCTTCTTCAGGAAGTCAGGCAGCTGATGTCAAAGGGAATCAAGCTGGCAGCCCACAAATACCATGTCTGTTGTCGATGCCCACCAGGAATCACATGGATATTACCACTCCACCATTACCTCCTGTAGCACCTGAAGTATTAAGAGTGGCTGAACATAGGCATAAAAAGGGATTAATGTATCCCTACATCTTTCATGTCCTAACTAAGGTACGGTACTAAAATCATGTACTGTGAAATACTAATTCTGAATCACTGACCAGGCATTTTCATAAGGGAGATGGGCATATGCTTTTGTCAGGAGTGCTGATCCCTCACTAGTGTTTCTAAAAGTATTTTTTAAACAAATGAAACGTAATTATCTGGCCCATGGTATTAAAATTGCATTGCTTGCAAAATTACCATATTTCACAGCATATAGTCTCTCTGCTGCCTTCCCTCCCCCCCTTTCTGAAAACAGGGACCACTTGCAGACAGCCCTAGCCATTGCTGTGAGAACCTGGCTGCAGGCTCCCAACCCCCAGCTACGTTTCCCTCCCTTCTGGGACCAACAATGAACTTGTTGGTTTGGGGTAACCAAACTAAGAACACTTTGCAGAAGTCATTCTGAGTTACAGCTGGAAGCTACACTTCTGTCTGCACGCCAGGTGTTACACTTGTTGTCGGATATATGCAGATTTCCTACAACAAATGGTACATGCCAGGCATTAAAGTGATTTGTCCCAAGAAAGAAAATGATGGATTCACAACAAAAAAAGTTGCTAGTTTGAACAACTGCTTTGTTGTGCTGGGACAAATTTAATATGTAGCCAGGTCTAACAACTCTCCTTTCCCTCCACTCCATTCCAATGATAGAAGGGAGGGATGGAGAGCACAACTGCATCCCTCCCAGCTTTCAGTATGACATCAGAGAGACTTGCAGCTGTGCTGTTCTTGTTGCCACTCTCTAGTAATGCAGTGGCTGCCTCGTTGGGGAAACCTGGGTTCCCCTGGCCACCCAAGCAGCCTGTCACTGGAAAGCTGGTGCTGAGCAATCTGAGTGCCCTTTAAAGTGCCAATACAGTGGGGTTCACATGCTGGCAGTTTAAAGGACACCCAGTCCTGGGTGGCTTGATAGCCAGCATGTTAAAGGCCTGAAGACCACTTGTTTGGAATGGGAGGGGAAAAAACAAAACTTGAAAACATAGATAGTGTAACTAATATGGTGTTGCCAGTTTGAATCTGCTGGCAGCCTGAAACAGTAACTTTGAGAGCTGTCAACTGACTTTTTTATGTGGGGGGGGTAAACACTGAAGTCTGACAGTTTAAATGATCATTTTAGTGGAAACAGCAAACTAATATACTTATTTGTTGTTTGTGACGTAGTGGCAAACAGAGCAGTTGTATGCTGTGAAGTCATGTTCCCGCTCCTAATTCCAGCGTTAAATTTTAAAAATACCTTTGCTACTCCGTTAAATAGAGAAGTGGAGGGAGAGTAATTCATCCCCTTCTAGGCTATAAGAAACCTTGCCCTCTTCTTGGGTGCCATAAGTTCTTCCATGACTTTGAATGGCAGAAACCCCTTTTGCCACTGTTTTGGTTCCAAAACCGCTTGTATTTTCTTCTGCTGTTTCTGATATACATTTCTACAGTCTTATATTTTTGAACCTGTCCCTCTACGCTTGCTGGTTCCAAGCATAGGCAGAATGGGATCTATTCACTTCAATCTTTTAACTTGGGTTTGTTGTTTAATAAATTGTTTTTGTGTTTCAGACTATAATTACCATTGCTGATTTAGTCCTAAGCGAGAGACTAAGTCCTGAACAGGAGCTAAAGAATAGCTGCCTAGTTGGAGAGCATGCCGTTAAGGCAGTTTTTATCATGCTTCAGCTGAGAGGGGTCTGCATGAGTGCCTGTCCATAGCACTTTAAGCTTTTTAGTGCCACAAAGTTTGTAACTCTACAAAAGTAACATCTGCCAAGGCCCTTTATCTCAACCATAGCTCCTTTCTCCTGCTTCTATAACAGTGACACTGAAATGAAAATAAGTCTTCTTTTTATTTTAAAGAGGAATGGATGCATCCTTCGTGAGAAGAAAAAAAGTAATTTTTTTCTGTTTCATAGATTTCATAAACATATTAGGGCTGGAAGGGACCTTGGAAGATCGAGTCCAGCCCCCCGCCCAAAGGGCAGGAAGTCAGCTGGGGTCATAGGATCCCAGCAAGATAAGCATCCACTTTACTCTTGAA
>NW_017728917.1:26067921-26078765 GCF_001723895.1 Crocodylus porosus
TGGAGGTGAATCCCATCCTCCATCCTTTGTAGGCCTTTTCTTTTTAGCCTCAGGAGGTCTGCTAGATCCCTGGAGGGCCAGGGGGGCTGCTGTGACCTTGCTGCCTTTCCTCCGAGATGGAATAAAATTGGCTTGTGCATTGAGGATCTCTCCCTCGAGGAGCAACCACTCCTCCTGAACTCCCCTCTCCCTGGGGTTGTGCTCCCTTAGGGCCTTACTGACAAGCCTCCCGAGCTTATCGAAGTCAGCTTTTCTGAAGTCAAGGACTTCAGTGTTGCTGACTGACTTGCCAGCTTTATGGTGGATGGTGAAGGTGATCAGCTCGTGTTCAGCTTCCCATCGATCACTAGGTCACCGATTAGGTCATCCCCAGTAGCCAGTACCAGGTCGAGCAGCGCTTTACCTCTCGTTGGCCCGTAGACTTCTTCAGTCAGGTAGAGGTCATCCGCGCATGATAGGAAGCTTTGCGACTGCTCAGATTTTGCTGAGTGATCCTCCCACGAGATGTCTGGGTAACTGAAGTCACCCGTGACAACCATGGTCCTGAAGCATGCGGCCTCAGACAGTTCCTGGGCAAACTCCTGGTCAAACTCTTGACTTTGGGTGGGAGGTCTGTAGTAGACTCCCACCGTTGTGCCCCCTGTGCCGTGTTTCCCACCGATTGTAACCCAAAGGGTCTCTAGTCGTCCACCCTGGTCACCAAGATCAGCTTGCAGGGACACGTAGCTTTCCTTAACATAGAGAGCTACACCTCCACTCCTTTTATCTACTCGATCCCACCTGTACAGGGTATAGCCATCAATACCCATGGTCCAGTCATGGGTGGAATCCCAGCAGGTCTCCGTTATCCCTGTGACATCATAATTATTTGTGTTAAGCAGGAGGACGAGTTCCTCCTGCTTATCTCCCCAAGCTCCTGGCGTTTGTGTACAGGCAGGTAAGTGTCACGTTGGGGGCTCTTGCCTTGCCCAGATTGTGGCAGGGGTGGGCTCCCTTAAGTGCCTTGGCTTGCTGGCTGTGCAAGGGTTGCTCAGCGGCCCAGCAGTGGCAGTAGTCCCCCCGTCCCCCAATAGGCTTCGTTTAAAGCCTGGTGGAGTAGGTCAGCCAGTCTGGCTGAGAAGAGCCTCCTCCCCAGGGGGGAGAGGTGGAGGCCATCTCTTCCCAGCAGCTCGATGCCTCTCTCGCCAAAGAGCGGGCTGTGAAAGCCTTCCCGATGACACCAGCGCTGCAGTCTTTGGATTCTGGGAGTTACTGTGTGTTATATTTAGCTTCTCCAGCACATGGGTGTCTAAAGTTATTTGTCTAAAAATCTGCATCTCGTTCAATGTGTTTGGGCAGAGCTTTTGTTCAGCACGTGTGCAGAACCTTGAACAACTTGATTGGAAGCCTTTTTTTTTTTTTAGTTGGACTCCAACTTTGTCAAATCACAAAAGCATTTTTGAATACCAGCCACACACTGTTGCAAGAAAGATGATACCTGGCTAGGATGAAGATGCTATAATTGAACAATGTTGCAGATTTAGATGGCAGACTGCATTTTCCAGACATTCATGGTGGAGCATCTGTAACTGGGCAGAATAACTCTTTCTTCTTCTTTTAACAGCATCAATATAACACACTCCATTTTCAGGGTACTGAGCATATGTTAATATTAAATCATCTCATGTGATAGAAAAATTGTGCACCTTAAATTTGGACTATTTTAGATAGGTTTAAGTGATAGTACAAAAACTTTGTTGTTAGGACCAATTCGGATTTGGAAGTCAGAAGATCTTGGCGCTCAGCCCAGGATTCAATAGAAAAAGACCATCCTACCTTTTCCTCACAAGAAATTATTTTTGTCAACACAAAGTACTGTTGGAATATAACTGTATCAATCTTTCCTTAATGAACCAAAACATAAACAACTTTGTATTTTAGAATAATTATGTATGTGCAATGAAAATTTAATTTTATACAGCATTTTATGTTGTATGCCTAAAATTACTTTAACTTTAGAACAAACTATGCAACGTGTTAAATCTATTTTGATACATCTTATAGCACATTGTAAGTTCAAATAATTGTTACAAAATAATTTGTATTGACTTTCAGAATATCAGAGGATTTGACTTTTTTCCCCCTTGTATTGGAGCTTTTGCTTATTATTGGCTAATATTTTTTACCGGTTTTTTTACTTTGTTTTCCCAAGGAAAGAACACACTTATTGTATTCTTAATTGCTTCTTTACTTATAAAACACATAACTCTTACTTTTGCTAATTCCGTACTTTATTACTATTATTCTGTGCATTATTACTGTTTCATAGTTGTTTTCAAATTACATTTATAATACTGGCAGCTCAGTGACTGAAGTGCATGACTTATTTTAGATTTTGGATAATGATAATAGTAATAACAAATTCAGAAGTCCTTAATGTATTCAGGATGATAAATTCCATCAAATGTATGCTCTGATATCACTTGAGCGCTTTTGGAAACATTCCCCTTAAAATTTGTCATCAGTTCTTACCATTTGTTCTTCAAGTATAATCATGAATGTTGATTAAATTATTATATAATCAAAATATGTTTAAAGCAGGATTTTGTAAGGATACTTGCCATGTGTGTTTTTCGTTCAGAATAAAAATGTACAATATTCTGCTTGCTTCCATGCAAAGGGTGAAATCAAAATTGCTGTTTCTATAGAAGATGAAGCCAACAAAGACCTGCCTCCTGCTGCTCTGCTTTATAGGCCAGTTCGTCAGTATGTTTACGGAGTCCTGTTTAGTTTGGCAGAAAGCAGAAAGAAAACTGAAAGACTTGCTTTTAGAAAGAACAGACTTCCACCAGAATGTATGTACTATATGATCCATTCTTTATTTTCTTTAGACATCCATAATCCTATGTACATATTTTAATATAACTGAAAGTAAGATTAATTATTATTTCATTAATGAAAATATAACAAAATTTTAATGTTTGGTAAGACGCAAGTGGCAGATTTTAGACTTCTCAGGTTTTTTTGAGTGTTGTTTTTTTAAATCCTGATGTGCTAGGTTCAGTCCATGTTAGAACTTAAAGGGTAAGAGATCCCTCTCTCACATTTCCTGTATTTTTTCCCTGTACTCATCCAAAAACTGTAGTGTGATAAATACTGATTAAATAGACAGGTATGTTCTTTTATTTTTCAAATGTGAATCTGTGAAAACTTAGTTCTGATTATACTACCTTGATCAGGTATACTGATTCAGGGATAGAGCTAGCAAAAGAAACTTTCTTTTGAGTGAATGTGCTTCAGGGTCTGTGTTTTAATAAAATCAAGAAAAATGAATACCAGTCCTGTCATTAATCAAGTATTCACATTTTTGTGTCTGTGGCTACCAGTGATTCATTTCATTCCAAAAAATTCCAGCTCCTGGCACCCTAGGGTCATTTTATGAGGATTGGTTTTCTTAATGTGAAACACACAATAAAAAATGGTTGAATTCTACAAGGGGTAGAATTCAAATATGGACAGACTATCACATTTAACTTTTAGAGGGTGGGGATTTGCTGTGAAACTGCTAAAAGCAAGTGAAAGCTAAGTTGGGGCAGCTTTGTCCAAATGAAGTTGAGCTAAATTGTTCTAGTTTAGCTTTTGCTTACCACAGGGTAATTGTAGGGCAGCACATAGTTAGCATGTGCCAGATGTTCTGTTGTTGGTTAGCTTGCTTTATAGACAACTGATCAAAAATTAACCTAAAGAATATTAGAGAAAAATAGAGCATTTGGTATTAAGCAAGTTGCTCCATAGAATTGTTTTTGAGCCACTTAGTTCCATCCTTTTCTTCACTTAAATTGCGCTACCTTTCTGCTCCAACTCTGGAGAGGTAAATTCAAATTGACTTTAAGTGTAATATTTTCAATGTTTTTATTAACTCAGCTATAAACCATAACCTTTTTGCTTCTACCAGCATAAAATATAAGATTCTTCAAGTCATATAATCATTTCTCTATCTTTAAAAAAAAAATGTGAGGAATTCTAATGCAATAAAGTTGTGCATATTAAGTTTATGACAGTAACACTCCAGTTCCCCAATTGTGGTTGGAACTATTACTGTATTAGGTGAATTAACAAACAGCACATACTAAAAGTAGTTTGTAATTAAGGAAAGAACCTTATGGTCAAGAGAAGTCTTGTTTGCAGCTCTGCCTTGGACACTACTGTAATATCAGTAAGAAATTATATGGCTTTGTGGTCCCTGTACCAAAGACCTGCTAGTCATAAAGCCAAAGTGTAGATAAAAGAATATACCATATTTCAAAATGCTTAGGATATTGATAAGAACATTAGGCAATTTTGAGCTAGAGTCATTTTAAATCCTGATGTGCTAGGTTCAGTATATTATATTGGAACTTAAAGGGTAAGGTTCCTCTGTCCCGGTAGCAGTTGCATGGCAAAAGACGGTGAATAAAGATAAGCAGTGTATATTGTGAGAGGGTTGTTTAGGAGAAGAGAGAAGAAAGGGGTGAGTTAAAAATTGGTGACCAGAGATTGTTAACCTGTTTAAGATGTCCTAGAAATTTAGAACATTCACTGTTTAAAAAATGAATTATTAAAAAGCATACAAATGAAGAGCTAAGGCAACTTTTATGAAATAATCATTACTATTAGAGTTCATAAATTCAATTAATGACTGTTGATGTGTTTAAAAAAAAATGCCATTTTTCTTCTACCACCCTTAATTCTGACATGTTACACAAAGTTGAACTGTCAAAATATGCTTTCTTTCAATTAAGTTTTGTATAGTCAAGTACACATAGAAATTGTAGGTATATTTAGGAGTTCACGAGTATGTGAGGAGTCTCAGTTGTGAAATCTGACATGAAGCATTTACCGTTCATTATTGTCATAATGTACAAACTGTAGAATAATGAAACTTCTGACTGACTGCCATGCTTTTTAAATGATGGTATTTTTAAATATGATGTTGACAAGGTCAAAAAATTCTGTTTAATGCAATTAACACACCCAACAAACCCATGTAGTGTTTTTGACTCAAGTGCCTGTATAGATCCCACTGTATCGTTTTCACACACTCTAAAATTCACATTTTAGGCAGAGGGCAAATATTTCAGGCAGAGGGCCACATAGCAAGTTTTGTCAAGCTGTTGAGGGCTGCATGGGTAGCCTTGCCCCTTGACAGGTGCCCCTCCCCCTGGTTGCCATCTTGAGACCAGAAGTCCCACCCCCTAATCCTTGATCTTTGCCACCAGAAGTCCCTCCCCTTGCCCCCAGAAATACCCCTTTTAGCAAGGGGTTTTGCCATCTCAGAGCTAGAAAAATACCAAATTATTTTCTAAAAATCAAACATATGCAATGTTCAGTAATTTGGTGTCAAAAATATTTTTGTGCTGATTTACATGTGTTTTTGTAGTGTACAGAGGTGATGCACAGTAGCTTAAAATGAAGTCTTACTCTTGTATACTGTGGGGGGCATGGTGGGTAGGTGTAGGTTTGTGTGGGGAGTTTGTGGAGGGGTGGATAGGTAGGAGTGTGGTTATGTGGGGTGTGGGTAGGTACGGTGTTTGTGGGGGGAAGGGTGGCTGGGGGTGTGGAGATCTCCGTGTATGGCATTGTGAGGGGATGTATGGTGGGGTGTGCTTGTGGGACTGCCCTGTAGGCTCACATGCATGCTGTGCCACACTCACATACTTCCTCCCTCCCACTCCTGGCCCCAGGGTACTGGTGCAGCCCTGTGCTCCTGTAGCCTGGTGGTGTTGCCCATGGCCACGTGGTGCAGGAGCAAGCGTGCAGGGAAGCAGTGAAAGCTGTGGCAGGCAGAGGCTTCTGGGGGGGGTAGGAGGGGGTTGGGGGT
The DNA here is from genome assembly GCF_001723895.1 of Crocodylus porosus. Taxonomy (NCBI): domain Eukaryota; kingdom Metazoa; phylum Chordata; order Crocodylia; family Crocodylidae; genus Crocodylus; species Crocodylus porosus. The sequence goes on from NW_017728917.1 coordinate 26,073,761, forward strand.
GGTGGGGTTCCTGGATCCTGCCAGCTTCCCCTGGGTCCTACTGGCCCTGGCTCCTGTCATCTCTGACAGGCAGCCAAGAGCAGATAAATATTTTCTAAACTTTTTAGGTGCCCTGCAGGCCAGATAGAATGGCTTGGTGTGCCTGATCCAGTCTGGGCGATATTTTGCCCACCCCATCCTACCACATGAGACTAATCTTTTGAATAATGGTAATGATTGGGTTGTGCTTGTGTCATGTGTGTTCTCATACAGTGTACCCGAGGACAGTAAGAGCAGAATGAGCTCAGTACCATGCTACTGCCCATGGCAGCAAAATCTACTTCTTTTGTATAATTATGGAAATCTATTTTTATTCAATTTTAATCCAATCTTACCCTTCTTTTAATTTTGTATTGGGCACCTCTCTTCATGGCAAAATGAGAATGTTAAAGCCTTCAGGTTTCCTTTCTAATTCCATTTGCTGACCAGCCCACCTATTCTCTGTTTTGCTTCAGGGAAAGTTATGTGATATTCTGCTTTTTCACTCATTCCCAATAAGAACATGAAAGCACAGGGGGTCTCATCTGCTGTTGTAACCCCTGAAATGGTGTATTGTGGCATGACAAACCCTGAAGAGAGAGACTAGATTTCCAAGACCACAGCTAAGCCTGGGGAAGGCATTTTGCTTGTCAGCACACACAATTTTAGTGTCAATACTGACAACATCTCTTCAGTGTCAGGAAAGTGTCTGCTGTTGAAGATCAGGGCTGCCCTCTCACCAAGGGCAGGAATTCTGACCACCAAGATAAGCATAATTCTTAGCAGTTTCTTCCCATGTGGAGAGGCTCAGATCATTGATTTCCAGAGTTTAAGGCACTAAGCATGCTCACTTAGTAGCAGACATTAACCCTGTCTTCTGCTCAACATGAAAGAAGCACACTTTTCTTTTGATGCCAAGCCTGAACATCTAGTAAGTGTCTGAGACTGGCACCAATATGAACATTGCGAACAAAATTAACTTTTGTATTGTTGGTAGGACTTATATAGAGGTTACTGCAGATTCTATTGTGGTGGAGGTGTAACCATATTTCCAGTTGCTGTCATTGGCATTGACATTTCTGCACCTTCCACCCATGCATGTTTCTTTCTGCTTAAAATAGGCACCTGAAAATTTAGCATCGCTTTTTAATATCTGTTCTTTGACATGACTGGTTAGTAACCGGCTATCGGTATCGGCCACAAAATCTTTATTGGTACACCCCTAATCTTATCCTTTTACTTTGTTTAGCATCTAAAAAATATACTATATTTTCGGTATTTGACATAATGTTTTGCTAAATTTGAAAGCACTAAAACAATTTATGAGAGAGATAATTGCCCGAATGCAACCAATATGGCAGTACAGAAAACATGAAGCTCCGCTTGCCAGATTTCCTTATAGACAAACAATTTGTCATCTGGGACTGTGCACTTGGACTTTATTCTGGTTCCAAAAAGAAAAAAAAGTTAAGTATATTTGTCTCTGAATCTTGCTGATTAATTTTATTGTGTAACAGTTATGCGTGCTTTTAAGTATGTGTGCGCTCTTGCACATGGTCTCTTGTAGTGTAAAAAACCCAAACAGGAACATTTTGAAATTGGGCCAGCTGGTTGAAAACTGGAAAAGAATGTGGTTTTTTCACCTGTAAGAGCTTTCAATTACAGTAATGGAAAGGACATGGAAGATTTTTTTCAGACAGATGTGTGTGCTTTCAGTTGACAGTGTCTTTTTTTTATACAGATGGCTGAGATTTGTAGGATATCTCTAAATTTGCAGTTAATTATTAATTTATTGTGGTATTATAGTCAGAAGGACCTATTTTGACAGGAGAGAGAGCCTTTGAAGGCAAAACAAAGTTATGATGAAAAATAATATGCAGCCATTTTCCTTTTGGTAATTACCTCCTAATTTGTGCATATAGAATTTCCAGGTGGACTAATTCTCCCTTACATTTAATTTACCAAGATGATGATACTATTTCCTGTTTATTCTGAAGTTAGAATAATCTCTTACAAAGATGTTTCTCCTTTATTTAGACATCATTTGAAGTTTAGTGCTTCACAGATTTGGTTCTGAACCTCATTTGTCTTCGGTCAGTGGCAAGATCTTCCGGTCCCACCAGATCTTGCCAGTTCAAGTGTAATTACACATAAGTATTTAAGTTGTCTTCCTTTAAATATCTGAAGTGAGTTTGGCCAGAGATTATTTACTATTAAAATGAGGTAGATAGGAGTAAATTATAAATCATACCTCAACCATTATTTCTTCAAAAGTTTTGTGCCAGAGACAGATTTCCTCATTGCAGTGCCCACTAAAACACTGAGGTCAGATGGCTGGAAAGCAAGTAATATTGTAAGTCCTAGGCTTGCGTGAACATAAAAAAATATTACACATAAGAATATTCTCTTAGGAGTTGAGCACTTTCAAGTACAGCATTCTGGGACCTTGGCCAGGAAAGAGCCAAGCCATACAAGTCACAGTGTTCATAACCTGTGTTTAACTTAATGCAAGTCAATGCACTTAATGCTCGCTGATACTGAAAGCAGTTGATACATCTAATGTCATCATAGGCATCTGATCACTATTCACTGCTTGTGGGGGTCCTTCCTGTGTTGCATCCAGATTGACCAGGCCTAGGGAGATCTAATGTAATTTATTTATTATGATTATTCTCATAATCCTTTAAAGTCACTTAACCAAGAAGAGCACATTTGAGCAGTTACTCCTGACTCTGAAATATATTGGGTGACATTTTTAAGTTTTCCTCCACAAACCTAAAGGTTAGTCTAACGTTGAGGTTTTAGAGCATAGTTTGTAGCAATTCCTAGCCAGCTGTATATTCTCATACAATAGTAAATACAGTGTTCGATATGCACATTTATGCATATGGCATATACTGCACATAAATGAGTGTGCACAAAAATGTCCTTTGTGCAGTGGGCTGCTCCCTGACAGTGGTGGCTGCAGCTAATGCCTCTTGCTTCTGGGAGGACCATACAGTAGATAGTTGCTCTCTGTATAAGTCCTTTTATTTTGGGATCTGTGGCTTCAGGGATTCTTAGGTTAAGCCACATCTGTAGTTCATACAGGTTACTTTGGGGGCTAGTGAACTGCTTTCTCATGGTTCCCTTGAGTGCATTCATATACTGGAATTAGACAATGGAAGGAAGACAAAGGATGCTGACAGTGGATGCCACTGACCATCTAAACCAGTGGTGCTTAACTTTCTGGCTAGAACTTTGGAACAGGATAGGATCAACGCTTTGAGAGTCCCCAACATTGACTTTGGAGCCTGTTCTAGCTGTCCCAGTACTTGCACCTCAAGCACTAAAGCAGTCACCTGCCACCACACGGAGAGAACATAAACAGAGTGTGTATAGTCAGACATAACTTGGACATTTTCAGAATCACTGCTCTGCCATGTAGTGCAGAATTACCTGAACTGAAGCTAGCCTGACTTTGGAAGCAGTCTAACTGTGGCACTATGGATCTCAGTACGCAACGTAGCAGCTTTCAGTACTCGTGCTAGGTCATTGACAGCTGGGGTCTGCAGTGCAGACATGCCTAAAATGAAGTCTTGGAAAAAGGACAGCTGAACGTTGTTCCTAAGCAATTGAAGAAAACCATGTCTAGCATTAGTCCAGATACCAGTAACTATGATGAAGCCAAGTGTTTGAGAAATGCATTGAAGGCTTTAATACAGGCATACCTTGGTAATATTGCGGGTTCGGTTCCAGACCACCGCAATAAAGCGAGTCACACGAATTTTTTGTTTTCCCAGTGCATGTAAAACTTATGTTTATACTATTCTGTAGTCTATTAAGTGTGCAATAGCATTATGTCTAAAAAAAACAATGTATATACCTTAATTAAAAAATACTTTATTGCTAAAAAATGCTAACCGATGGAAAAATGGCACCGATAGACTTGCTCGACGCAGGGTTGCCACAAACCTTCAATTTGTAAAAAACACAATATCTGCGAAGCGCAATAAAGCAAAGCGCAATAAAACAAGGTATGCCTGTACTGCTAACTATATATGCCCTGGACTTAGCAACTAAATCAATGCGACATTTGGGAGAACAATACTAAAATCACTGTTAAACTGATGATAGTGGTTAGGGATGTTGGGGCCCTGGGCAAAAGAATCCTTTGGGGCACCTTCGAGCAGCTTTTTTCCCCCCACGACACACCTAAATAAAAAAGCACTGCGGCTCACCGGATACCGGGGGGCGGGGGGGAGTGGCCACTGACAGGCAGGTTTGGCATGTAGACAGCTAGATGGCATTTTGGGCTGGAGCCACGCTTCCTCTCTGCCTGTGTCCACAGCAGCAGCAGGTGGGTGGTGTGGCTCCAGCCGGGTGGAGGGGGGTGGTGCAATTACCATTTTAACCATTTTACACAGTTGTATGCAAGCATGAGATGGCACAGGTATTTATGACAAGCACTGCCATTATTACAGCTCTGAGTTTGTGTGTGTGGGGCACATGCATATCTGCTATGTGATCCACACTGCCAACAGAATTGTGAAGAATCCTCATAACTGTAAATTTAAACGGGCATTCTTTTCAGCTTTGTTTCTATGGCAGATAAGGGTGTGCAAAGCGGGCCCTATTCAATTCGGGTTTGGATTCAGCCCAAATCAGGGACAGTGATTTGATTCATTGATTCAGATCACTGTCCCTAATTTGATTCGGGTTAATACAGATCTGAAGATTTGATGCTGATTCAGAGAATAAGCGATTTGGGACACAGACACAGCTTTAAAAGCTTTTTTTCTACATACCTCAAGGTAGCAGCATGGCTTGGGAACGCTGTGATTCTGGGTGGATGGAGCGTCCCACAGGAGTGCAGGGGGGGCCCTCCATGTGCTTGGCGGCAGACCTGGAAGTGGACTGGAAGTACTTCCAGGAGCACATGAGGAGGCCCTTGGCTCGGCAGTCGGCTGTGGGTGCCCCCCCAGACCCAGGAGGCACCAGTCACCAA
>NW_017728917.1:26078865-26117056 GCF_001723895.1 Crocodylus porosus
ACCAGAAGTGCTTCTGGTCCACTACTGGGTCTGCTGCCAAGCACATCAGGGACTCCCCCCTGCCCCCGCCCCTGCACTCCTGGGAGATGCTCCGTCCGGCCCAGCATCGCAGCATTCATGAGCCACCTGGTACCTAGAGGTATGTAGAAAAAACATATAAAGCTGAAGGATCCTCGGATTCAGAGATTCAGTCACCGAATTGGACCGAATCTCTGCCAAATTGAATCATGAACCGAAGCTTCTCACAGACAGCCCTAGTGGCAGATATTCCAAAGAGAATTTTACCTTTTGTCTTGATATAATATTGCTTGACATATTTGCAGCTTGAGAGTTAAATTGTGCAAACCAGAATAAAGGGCATGTGCTGTCCTCAGTTTGTTTCCTGTCATGCTGGTTCTCATATATCTGCTCTGCCAAGAAAGGTGTTCATACTCCTTCCTACATTAGGATTCATTGTCTGTTCATGGATGCCAAGGAAATCCTTGACACCAGAGGAGAAAAATAAGTTTTTGGGAGAGAAATCAGTTGTCTTGGCCTTCTCTAGACATGTAAGGAAGACTAATTGAAGACTTTTTGAATCCAGTGAAGAAACATGTCTCATTACAAGTTGGTTTCTATACGTACCAGCTTCTTAGCAACATCTTGCACTTCAGGCATTTTTTTTTTAATTTGAAAAACTCTTCTGTGTCTTGCTATTAGGTTAGTTAGGGTAGTATATTAAGCATGTTTCAGAATTATTTGTACTGATCATGAATCATGCAGTACAAATCACTGGTTAGGGAATTTGTTTCCCAAAAGAAAACCAAACCTTGCTCTCGCATATGAGCCACTTACCTGCCATCCTTGCTGATAGATGAATTGCTGCTACCTCTAGGCACAGTCACCCCACCTGAGAGCTTTCTACAGAAAGTTATCTTTTCTAGTAGAAACCTAGTTATTTTCTGGGACTTGGCAGTTGGCATCTCAAAGATTGAGAGCTCATTTTGACTGCTTAAAGGTAGGATGATAGTGCATAATGGAACTGAGTAAAAGTACCCTTCTGCATTAAAGTTGTTATAGTACAGAATAGAAAAGTATGATGGTGATATGGCAGAAAATGTAGGTATAGGAAAAAAATCTGGGTTTTTTTGTTTGTTTGTTTGTTTCCCCCCCACACACATTCTTGCTCAAAATTGTAAATCCCAATTTGAAGAAAAACTAAGAGATTTAGGCTTAGCAGAATTAGTTTTTTATAAATTAAAATTTTCAGGATTGTAGGAAATTAAGGCTGTGGGAGGAAGACAATTTATTAATGACAGCATACTATTATTATAGTGCAGCTTAACTGCCCACTGTGACAAATGTAACTACTGTAGGACTGCTGACAGCTGAGTGGCAGATATGCCATCAGTCCCAGCTCCACACTCCCCTAACTCCCTCATCTGCTTTACTGCATCTTCCTCTTCTGTTCCCAGTCCCGTGGGTTTCTGGGAATTGTAGTCCAAACTAGGACTGCTTCCCCTATCATCACATACTGCTGATGTCCAAAATATAGTAGTTTGATTTAAAATAGACTGACATTAACACTCCAATTGTACTATTGTAGTTACATACTCTTCCATATTAAAATATGTACTGAAGAGAATACAGGTGAAAGATCATCCTTTGGGACTTTGCACAGTGGTTAGTAATCATGCAAATTAGCAAATGTCAGTGCAACCTTTAAACCATACCCTTTAGGTTAAAATATAGCCTTGATATAGATATACACTTTTAATCTGCATGTGCATGCAGAGTTAAAATTGCACAGATTGTTTTACCTCAGAATTCTTTTTTCCTCCCTTTTTCTTTAGTTTCACCAGTGATAATAAAAGAATGGGCTGCTTACAAAGGAAAATCTCCACAAACCCCTGAACTGGTGGAAGCACTTGCATTCAGAGAATGGACCTGTCCCAATCTGAAGAAGCTGTGGCTGGGAAAAGCAGTAGAAGACAAGAACCGAAGAATGAGGGCATTTTTGGCCTGTATGAGATCAGATACACCAGCAATGCTCAATCCAACTAATGTGCCCACTCATCTTATGGTGCTCTGTTGTGTACTAAGGTGAGTGTTCCTTCACTCACTTTTATTCCAGATGAAAATAGCGTGAAACAAATGTGTGTTTCAATATAGAGTATAATATTTATCCAGCATTTCGTTTTATTTCTGCATCACACTATGACTTCAAAAAAAAAAAAAAAAGTCATATTTACAAGGTTTGTTTAAGTCTTCCTCATTTCTGTGATTCTGAAAACCATCCTGGCTACTCTTCAGTTTCTTGCTCAATTCCATAGAGATGAAAGAAGGAAAAAAACGCCTGTTTTGTTGGTTTTTTTGTCATTGCTGCTTTCCATTTGAATGGGCTCAGACTTGTAATACCTAAAGTCTCTAACCAGAAGGAAAAAGAGTTTGAATCTTCAAATTCCAAAACGAAAAGGGTGCAGAAGATGGTTGCTTAGTGACTTGTGAGCATGGGAATTTGCTTTGTATTTTGTTTTAATAGCTCTTGCTTTTTAAAGGCTAAATTATAAGTAAAGCTGATATGCATAAATTAGACTTATAGGAATATCGTTGTTCCCACATTAAAAAAAAATACATACATGCCTTTGTGAGGGGAGGTGGGGGTTGACATGGCGGGGAAGGGGGTGTGGATATAGATATGTACACAAATGTGAAGCAAAGGAGTTTGATTAGCACATGGTTGGAATTTTTACTTCCATAAAAACCCCTTGTGACTTTGGAGGAGCATGTTCATCTCAAACTTATATTGATGAAAGGTTAGCACCACACCATTGTAACTTTTGTATGGATTAGAATTCATTCCAGTCTTAGAGTGTTCTTATGGCCGGTTCTTGCCTTGTGTAAAGGGGGTGTAGTAGTTTAATGATGCATGCTGTTGAATGAGTTTACATGCAGGGTGTTTTGTTTGGACAATGCATCAACTAATGAATATTTTTTTCCTGTTAGTGTCTAGCTTAGAAGATGCAATTTAATAAATGTCATTAAAATTATTTTTCTACTTTTCCTTAAGTAATTAATTTCGACAAAAGACACATTTTATGCCGTGATTCAAATATTTGAAATAGGACCAACTATAGCAGATAATTTTTCATTTATTTATCGGCCTTACCAAAATAAAAAATTGGCAGTACACTTAAAAATCTGTTAAAAAATTTGAGCTACTTTTTCAGGGGTTTTTTTTTGTTTTGTTTTTTTTTTTAAGAAAAGCTTTGGTGCTATTTGGTAACTAGTCTGTTGAATAATAATAATAATGCCATTTCCTTTAGCTTATTAGTAAAATGAACAGAGATTCTTTGCTTTTGTTTAGGTACATGGTGCAGTGGCCAGGGGTTCGTATACTTCGTCGCCAGGAACTTGATGCTTTCCTTGCTCAAGCATTGTCTCCAAAGCTCTATGAACCTGACCAGCTACAAGAACTTAAGGTAATTCTTAATGCTAACTTCTTTCATTAAACATATCTAACCCCAGGACATCTATTACGTTAACGTAAGTCATGCAAAAATTTTACCTTTTCTCTAACAACGTTAAGTATGTACAGTTCCCTGCAATGATATAATTCATATGTAAAATGCCAACATTTTCATTAGTCAGAGGTTAATGCTCAGTTATATTGTTTACATTTACATAAGTAAAATGTGCATTGTGAGGTTTTCTTATTTCTATTTTTATAGTGGCCCTTTGGAAGCTTTAAAATAAACCTGTTTCCATATCGAATTTTTTGAGACTGCACTGCAATACTGATCTTGGTTAACTCGGAGTAAATAGATTTTAAGTGTCAGTAGAATCTTGTAACAGTTGTTTCATGTGGACAAAATACAGAGACAATTTCATACCCATTAACATAAAGAGGGTCAGGAAACATTTCTATCGGCACTGATAGTTTTATATAAATATTAATGTACACCATTACAAAGGAATTTAGTTAAAATGCTCATCTTTTTTAGATGCAATTACACTATATGAAATAAATATAGTTGTTAGATAATCAGTGGGATACTGTGCAATATAGAATGCTAATCTCCTAGTGCAACATCTTGGGGTTTCTGTGTAGAATTTTTCCCTAGACCTTCATCTTCATAGTGAAGTTTCCTCTTCTTGCCTTGGAGTTTTGAGGCATTAGGTGTTTTTTGATCTTTCTTAGCTTTAGACATCCTCTTGGAAAAACTATCCAGAATTAATCTGCCATAGAACAGAGGCAGTCCTCCCTTTATAGCACAGTTTTTGCTTGAGATTTGAACTTATTCTCTTTCATTCTTCACACCTGAAATCTGAGCCAACTCTCTCACTAAACTGGAAGCTATGAAGGATTTTTCGTGAGGAACGGAGACTGGATGACGTTTAACAGCTCCTCTATATGGTTTGGGGGATGGCCATCTGAGAGGAGAAGAAAGTGAAGAGCAGATATTCAGCTACTGCAGCTTTGTACTGAAGGAATAGTCTTTTGTAGTGGATCTTATAGCAAGTCAGAAAGCTTGTGTTCTCTTGTAGTGATTTGGAAGGAGATTGGTCTTCCTACAAGCCAGTACATACGGTACTGTACCTGAGGTAGATGGGCAGACACCAGAAGTTCTTTTGTTTTTTAGTTTCACATTTGGAGGAAGAGGCACAGAGAAAAACAGCTATCCTAGCATCACTATGTCCCATACTAATAATAGAGTCAGCTTGCATAAACGTCAATTCTCTAATTTCAGGAAACTGAGTTCTCTTGATGCAGCCAACAGGATTGCTCAGTGGGCCACAGGTTAGTTGCTTGTTAATTGGGTTGGCAAGCAGACTTGCCAGAGCCTTACCTGCCTTGCATTTACCGTTAGCATTTCAGCAAGGTTTTCTCACTATCAACATGTAAGCAAGTGTAGAGAGATCCTCACAGCAGGAAGGTTCCTTGGGCTCTTATCGAGGCATGAAAATAAATTTAACCAGGTGAAGAATCCTAGCAAACCAAATGAATTGGTTTTAGTTTAGAAAAAGAAAAAAATATTCAATAAAGGGTGAAAAGATATTCCTTTTATGGAATTTTCACTCACCAAGTAGAAAAGTGCATTTTACAGAATTCTCAAAGGTCAAGAGAAGTGAGATTTTTTTTTTTGTTTAAACTGATAAGTCATTAATTTTAAGTCACTGAAGTCATTAAGGTGTTAATGCCTCAAAATCTGAAAAGAAAGGAAAATATTTTTTCCATTGTCATCTTCCTCTTCCAATTTTTCAATACTGGAGGATGAGGAGTTGGGACAGAGCACAGGCAAACAAAATGAGCATGGGCTGGCTTCTGCAAGACTGCTTATCTGTGACTTAAACCAAAAGCTCCCAAGAATCCTATTTCATTGTGGGAGGAGTGATCAGCTGCAGGAGGCCTAAACAAATGGACCAGGGTCCTAAAAGTAATATTATTTAAAATGTCTTGCCACTTACAATTCCCCACGTGGAGCCTGAACCAAGTCCAACAGGAAAGCAGCTGATATAAGTGTGTCTATCATTTAGTCAAATTTAATTGTGATCAGAGGACCAACGTAGTTGTACTTTATTTTTTAAAAATGCCAGTTTCTATTCTAATCATGAATGTCACTTGAATGTGTCACCTGACATGTTAAGGAAGCTCTTGTTCGGGACGTACAAAAAGGTGACATGATACTCCAGCAAAGCGGTAGGAGGAAATCCTTCATGGCAGGATGGATAAAGTTATTTATCTGGCTCTTAGTTGGGCAACTTTACTAATGGCTATCGCTGAATACCAAAATGGCAATTTTATGAGTAAGAAGGTTGGATATCCTATACAAGGAAACCTGCAAGACAGTAACTTGGTCTTTATTTTACCTGGTCTCATAATCCACCAATGTGGACATAATATCTTCTATGGGTACATATTTTAACAAGAGTGCTTACAAGTATTATCAAAGAAAAAAGTTTTGCTTTTGCCTCCAGGTTTGGCAGAGAGGAGGAAAACCTACTGTGAAAAGTGAAGGATTTAGGAAAAGAATTCTCAGATAAGGATAACTGTTTCCACTTCTGCAGGGAATGAGTATCAGGGACATGAGGACTGATAGGATATTTTATCTTTAAAGCTTTTATCTTTATTTTCTTTAAGAAAAATTTTCTCCCACTTTTTTTATTTTGGATTGTGAATGGGATATGATACAGATGATTTCCATACTACATGTTAGTAACTGCAAATGTTATATTTCTTGCTATGTTGTTAGTGTCTTCATATGCAGCTGCTGCTTCTCTTTCTGTTGAAGTCAGACACAGAAGGAGCAGCTGAGTTTTAACACAACTGCATATCTACAAAGTGATTTGGATTGTCTTTTTGATCTTGCAGATTTCTTATGCATAAGACAGGTAATGCAGTTTAATTACTTTTGAAATTTAATGGCAAAGTCTTCCTTTTAAAAATGTTTCCAGCAAAGGATTGACATCTTCACATGCTGAAAGGGTGGGGGGTGGAAATTGGAGACAGTGACATTTTGTTTCCGCACTAGAAACATACGCTGCAAGCAATTTTTTTTCATTTCATTTCATAATTCTTCTAATGCCATATATCCATTCAGCATTTCTTTAACCACAGGCCTTCATGTATGTGTAATAATTTAGGGATTTTTACTGACTTCTCCTAACTTTGTAAGCTTTCTGAGAGAGAGTTTTTCAAAGATGACAACCTAGAACTAGTAAAAGTTCACTTATAGAGAAAATGAATTGGGCGGCGGGGAGAGTAGAATATTTCAGAACATGATAAAAATCGGCAAGCTAAAGTTGACCACTAGTACAACTTTTTAGGAGAAAATTAACAGAAGCACACAATGCACTAAAACCAACAGGTTTACAAGTCCATTAAATTTTTTATCAAAATAAGATTGAAGTCTCTTCATCTTAGGCTATGTATGCACATTCAGCTAATCTGACAGAATTCTCCTGGGTTTGTTCTCTTGGTAGAAAATGTTACCCAGATATATATCTGAACAGACATTCAAATGTGGAGTCCCTGAAGAGTAGAGGGCTTGTAATGCTGACCCTGTGCAGCCAGGGAGCCCCCTGTGCACACATCTCGGTGTGCTCTGCAGGCTCCCTCAGTGTGCCTGAAGACAAATGGCAGCAGTGCACCAGGACAGTCCTGAATGACTGACCCAGACTGATCAGGGTCAATCTGTGTCTTCCTGAAGTACAATGCAGGGATGCAGGGATTTTGAAGAGGGTGTGTTCTGCTCCTGTTTGACTGTAGTAGTAGAGTCCAGTGAGCAATACAGTGTTTGGAGGGAAGGGACAAAGCACCCTTGGATGCTAGGAGGACTGGGTTGTGGATTCTCTCAGAAAAGAATGTATACAGACTTTTGCTTTTCTAGGAGAAGCTCTCCCGACAGTGATTTTACCCTAGTTGTTCCCAGGATATTTTTCTCCTGGAGTAACCATTTTCACTGTGGGAGGAAAATCTCAAGTCTCTGTACATTCATAGTTGGTCCTGGGAGAGCAGCAACTCTTACAGGAAAAACTGAATGTCTTTACATGGCCATAGTAACTTCTCTATGCTATAATACAGAACTTGAAAAATTGTGTAATCTATAGCATACCAAAGTGTACTTGGTTTTAATACAGCACCAAGTTAGTGTGCATCAGACATTGCTTGTACATCAGGCCACAAAACTTGGGTCCTGTAGCTTCCAGTGAAGGACCTGGGTAGTTGAGAGACAACAGTGACTTCATTCTTACATCCTCAGTTCAGGGCAAGTTTACCTCTTGTTGTAATTTATTACAGCCCTGAGGAATTTTGAGAGTTTCATTAGGGACTGCTGTAATTGAATGCATCTTCTTTCAGAATGAGTGTGTATAAATTAAAGCTGGATTTTAGTGGATGTACTAATTTCAAAATTGTATTCTCTAAACAAAAAACAAAAAAAGGAATTTTAAGTGGAGTAGTTCCTCGACTTTTCAATGAATTACAGTTTATAGCATGAAATAAAAATATTCATTGTAAAGATCTTTGTTTAGAGAAAAGATGGAAGTAGATTAACGTTGAGGCTTCTTAACCCAAACTCCAGCTTTTTAAAATATTTCTTGTCCAGTTTTGTTTGAAGATGTTGTTTTTATAGTAGTCTTGTGGTAAAGCCAAACAACAGCTTTTTAGTTTTCAGTTGATAAATTGCAATTATGACTTTAAATCTTCTAATGAGACCAGTTTGACAACATGCGTAAATTAGTCTCAAGTATTTTTTTAATGGTGGCTACCTAAAGGTAAATTGTTATCAATGCAAAACATATTATTTAATGTATTATTTAGTAAAGCATTCTTCTTAGTACAGTCATAATTTCTTTCCTCTGCTGTTATCATTTGAGTTTTACTCTGATATGAATTTTCTCTCATTCTTACATTCTACAGCTCCTCTACCTGTCATGACTTAAGACTGAATATTAAAATCTGAAATATAAATTTGCAATATAAGAGATCTTACCCCTTCCTAGCCCTTTTGGAGTACTGGTCCAGGAGTAGTCCTTAGAACTTTGACTTGACTTGGAAAGTTTGTATTGGTCTGTTGATATTTTTACTTTGATATTAGGTATGGTACGACATATTAAAAATGTTATTGCTCCTCTCGTTTTTATCCCTTTCAATCAGTTCTCAGTGTGCTTTTAGTGAAAATTATCTCACTATAGTTTTTTTTCTTTTTGTATACAACTAGGAAGCAAGATTTCAAACTTTTATAAATAAATGGCCGAGCAGGTTTTTTTTAACTAGCACTTCTTAAAGTAACGGCAGCTAAAAATAAAGCTAAATATAAGACAGGAAAGAACTCTGGTGATCAGAACTTTTTTTGAAATTTGATAGCATTTACCTTACAAGATAGAGAGGTATTTTCTGTATCCCATTAAAAAGGTAAAATATTCTCCACTTTACAGCAATGGAAAAATATTAGTTTCTAAGTGGAGTGATTCATGCAGTATCCCTTTAAACTTGCACTGGCTCCTTGATCTTACAGTAAATTCTTGACGTTGGAACAAAATATCGAGAAAGAGGTAGTCTGAAGTCAGGCAAAATGCAGGGTATAGGTTACACCTTATGGACTAAATCAGATACACATAAGCTTTCTTGAGCAACAGCTCACAATTTTTTTTCCTTTTTTTTCTTTGTAGATGTCTAGAAACACAGTTTGATTGGTTTTGTGTTTAAATTTTGTGTGGGTGGGGGAGTGGGAGGATGGGAGGGTTCAGCTAAGGATTGGAGGCTCCTTGGTACTTGTAGTTTTGCAAGCATGGGTCAGACACCAGAAACTGAGTACAAAGGTAATTAAGTGTATGTATAAATTTCTCACAAAAGTCCACTTAATTATAAATCTCTGTCTCTCTCTCTCTCTCTCTCTCTCTCTCTCTCTCTCTCTCTCCCCCTAATCATTTTATTTTCAAAATAATTGGCATATTGAAAAACTTGGAATACCACCTGGTACTTCCCCAGTGTCATGCTTTGAAAATTCATCTTCTCTTACAGATTGAGAATCTAGATCCCCGGGGAATTCAGCTGTCTGCTTTGTTTATGAGTGGTGTGGATATGGCACTCTTTGCAAATGATGCTTGTGGACAGCCAATCCCATGGGAGCACTGCTGTCCGTGGATGTATTTTGATGGAAAGCTATTCCAGACCAAGCTAATTAAAGCAAGCCGGGAGAAAGTTCCTCTTATTGACCTCTGTGATGGTCAGGTATGTAGCTTAAGAGATGTGGTGGTAGGAGGTAAATACTGAGCTTTTGTTAATCATTATATATATTGAATCAGTCACTATGTATACTTCCTATCTTGAATGTGGCTACCTGGGAGGGGATGGCTATTAATTATTTGCTCTCTGTGCAAGTCTGTCTCATTTGTATCTTCTCAGGGAAGGGTGATGACATTTTAATTGTAATAGATTTTTTGGAAGAAATAGAATGAATTCATTTTTTAACATTTTCATCATTTCAGTGTATATACCTTGAGCCTGCATTGATTACTTTGAGGGTGAACCTAAATTCAGTTTATCAAAGATTGTCATAAATACACATATATGATATTTATCTGGAAATTGAAATCTGTGTATATTCCGGAAGTAAAGAGGAAATAAAGTAGAGCTGGCAGCTGTCTCCATTCTTCATAGTAACAGCATCTTGTTTTGCATTAAGGTGGCAATGCTGTCAGAAAAGGTGAACCCAATATTGTTTTATAAAGAAACAAGATCCTATCCCTAATTTACTCAACAGGGAATTGAAGTCAGTTTTAAAGCACTTTTGCTCAAAAATTCTCCTTAAGAGGGTGTTTTTTTCATTTGTTTGTTTTGTTTGTTTTTTAACAGAACTTGACATATTATAGGTAGGTACCTGAAAATATCTCTGTATTGCCCATGATAATTAAGTTTACCTCTGTTTTTAGGAATAATGAATACTGTTATAAAGTGAATAATGTAATACATAGTAATAGCCTATTTTTGACAGCATTAGAAACCTAGAGAAGGAAGAACCACCATTTGGCTTTGTTTTTGATGTTATTGAAAAAGATTGTAGATTTGGGAACATGGGGGCATTTCTTTTGCACCAATGAAATACAGATTATAGGCAATTCTATGCTGTAGAAAATTCTTATTTATCTACTGTAAATTAACTCTCCTGAGGGAAAAATGGGTGTGTTGCAGCAGGTATCTATCCTTATGCATTCTTTAGGTTGGTTTTACAAAAAACCAATAACCTGTCAAGTTTGTGTGGAGGATTTTAACATGCATTTTGTCTCTTTCTTTACTTGTAGGCTGAGCAGGCTGCCAAGGTGGAAAAGATGCGTCAGAGCATCCTAGAAGGATTAAATTTCTCCAGGCAGAACCATCCACTTCCTTTCCCACCTCCACCTGCCATGCCTTTCTATCCAGCTTCTATGTATCCTCGACACTTTGGGCCAGTCCCACCACCTCAGGGCAGGGGGAGAGGCTTTGCTGGTAAGTATGTGGAAAACCATGTCCACAGTCACAGAATCAGACATGTCCTTTCCCTTCCGAAGTTCTTAATCCAGTCAACTTAATAATAAAGTAAAATAAATGGTCTGAATGTGGTCTGGCATGCCTGTTATTTTTATTAGTTATGCCTTAGTAAATATGGATGTAGCTATAGCAATCCTAAAATACCTTGATGGATATTTTTGGAATGTAAAGAGGGAAAAAAAAAAAGGAATGAATCCACAAAAATAATGAAAGGTACAATTTAAAGACTGCCTTTTAAACTGGTTTACATTTATAAATCTAGACTGAGAATACCTTCATTAAAAGAATGGAGAATGCTGCTTCCCATTTTTCTACAGTTACTTAACCAGTGGCACCTCTTAGAGCAAGTCCCAGAGATCTGAGTGTACCCTTTCACCCATTTCTAAATTGAATCTCCTTCTTTGTAACAGTAGCCCCAGAGTGCTCTGCTTGTTATATTAGATAAACTGAAAGATGAATAGCTTTTTTTAAATGCAGAAAATGCAATCACTGAAGCTTTGTAGCCTCACAAATTATGAGGGTGTTGACGCTACTTATGCTATGGAAGTTCAGCTCTCCAAATTTGCAAATCCTGTTCCAAGCAAAGGACTGCACTTAGTGGTTAGAGGACATGTAGACCAAGGTTGCAGTTACTCTTTTGGCAGGACCCTCTAACCTGGTGCTGAGCTGCTTCAACATTTCATCAGCCTCTGATCTGCCTGGGCATTTGGGCCCCAATAGTGCTGTAATCCCTGTGCTGCTAAACAATAATCTTTAAAGTGTTCAGAAATGCTGTGACTCTAAAAGCAACATGGCAGCAGCTTCTCTTTCAGGGGAACTCCCATATGCCTGGCCCCCTCACAGCTTTTCCCCTGTCTTTCTTTACCCTGGGTCTAACAGGAGTCTATGGCTTTGGAGGCCCTTATGGGGAAACAGTAGCAACAGGCGCTTACCGGGCCTTCCGGGTGGCAGCAGCAGCAGGACACTCCGGAGCCTTCTCTGGCAATGACAGCAACAGGACTAGCAAGTTTCAGGGCGGTAATTATACCAAACCCTTTTCTTAGAGCTTCTGGCAACAGCGTCCTTCACTCCAGTCTGGTCTGAGGCTTTCCACTGACTGCCAGTTTTCCTCTCTACCTAACTGTCTCCAGCTATCGCTCGTCTAGAACCTTCTCAGGGTGCGGTGGAGTCGCTCACTGCCTGCTCTGCTCTACTTGAGTCTTCTCCCGGTGGCAAACTGGTCTACGGGCCAGGCTGCTCCTTACATTAGCTTAAATCTTTTCTTCAAGTGTAAAATACCTTTTGATTTTAATTTGAGCTTCTCCCTTCAAAATGTCAGGGGTCAGATCCTATTCCACCTGGTAGGTTCCAAAAATCCTATTCCACCCAGCTCCAGTCCCTGAAAAACTATTAATACAGCCACTTTTTTTAACATGCCATCATCTTTGCTTTAAGATCAAGGGAAAAGAAACAGCAAGGAGGAGGAGGGGGACCCACTTACATCTTGTGTTCATGGTTTTTCAGGGACTGAGTGGAATCTGGTGACATTTTAAGTGACGTTCCAGTCTCCAAGGCTACTTGGTGTAGGTGGCATAGGATCTGGTCCTAGGATGGGCAGTATAAGTGCAACTTTGGATATGTCAAAACCTTTCTAAAATTGAAGGAGAATAAGGCATCTTGAGAAAGTGAAACAGTTGAGAGGTTTGTGTTACTACTAATATATCCCTTATCTCGTGCCTCATGTCAGTTTTTATATCACTTTTTTTAGATACCATTGCCCATTTTCTCCTCCTATAAAATGGGAAAATAGATATTTTATTGAGTTCCAATTTCTAATTTGAGTTGTTTTCCACTGAGTTAGATATAGTTACTACTCTCTAAGCTCCTAGTTTAAAAAAAAAAATATATATATATATGTATACTTCTAGTGCTTCATGATAAAAATAACCAGCATAAACTATATGCAGTAAAAGGTAAAAATTGCACAGAGAAGTATGATCCTTTCTGAATTTAACCAGTAATATAGTTTTTAGTGGAATAACCTTTTGAAGACTAATTATAGCTGCATACATGCTCATTTTTAACCCTTTCATTGCTGATGGTTCATAACCAATAACATCTGGCTCTAATATCTGCTTATCTGGTTTTCTGGAAATATCTGTTATGCCCTGATCCAGCATGAAGGACATTAGAGGGGTATAAAATGCACATCTAAACATGCATGAAACTGATATTTGCCCAGTTATTGGGATAATTAAACTATTTGCTTCCTTTATTTTTTAAAGGTAAATATAGAATTTATAATCAAGGAAACTTAAAATACAATTTTTTAATATTACTGTACTCTAGAATTTGTAAGACAATTCAGCATAAGAAGTTTAAATATATTAAATGACCTTTGTGTCTTATGCTGATACCTGGAATTACATACAGTACTGTATCCGGGACAATAAAATATAAAAACAATTCCTCCTGTATTACCCAGTTCCCCCATCTTGTAAACGTGAAGGGGAAATGGTCTGTGTATTTTGAAAAATTGCACTTAAATTTCTTGTCATCTATGCATGTTTGAAATTCCCAAACCTAAAGTAGTAATATCATCGTATTTTTCTTTTAGTTCGGGATTTATTTATTTAGATGAAGGCCCCCTAAAATTGAATCTTAGTTTTAATTCCTTTAAACAATTACACCATGAAAATTAGATATGTACTATTCAAAGAGAAAGTAATTCTTATAACAGTTCAGTACAGTTCTTGTACTGGAGGTTGCTGGAGCATGTTTTCCGCTCATTAGTAACTTTAATTTTATGATTATAAAGAACAAATTTTGATTTTGCTTTTATGTACAGGCGTCCAACCTATTCCTTCTCAGGGAGGGAAACTTGAAATTGCCGGCACTGTAGTCGGCCACTGGGCTGGAAGCAGGCGTGGACGAGGAGGTAGAGGGCCGTTTCCTCTACAGGTAGTTTCTGTTGGAGGACCAGCAAGAGGGTAAGTGCAATACCCTGAAATTTATTCTTCATGTAATTCAGTGATTTCTGGATTCTTTTATTTCTTCAAAGGCAAACAGAAGCAGCAATAGAGATCACATGGTATGTCTGGATTTTTTAATGCTTATCTCGATCCCAGGCTCCCTCTGCAATGACAACAAAGGCATGATAGGGATCTAATCCCCAATCCAAAAATCGGGTGTCTTGCCATGCACATGTGGCATGCTAGGGGGCACAATTATTGGGATTGCAACTTGGATCCCATCGCACCTAAAACTGAACCTCTGTTGGAGGACTAAGTCTGGGGTATCAAAGCTATGACCCACAGATCTGTTTCACCCGACCCACAAGGCTTGTGGATGGGCCTGGAGTTTGGGGCAGGGTGAGCAGAAGGGTCCGTAACTGAATTCCCACATATAGAACCGTGGTGAGGGGGCAAGCAATAGCCCCACATGCCCTGCTGCTGCCCTGCAGGGAGGCCCCCACCTCTGGATTCAGCCTCAAGGCTCAAGAGACTTTGCCCCTGATATAGTCAAAACAAACTACAGCTTGAGGCTAGTGATTAGTTTCACTGCTTATCCTTGGAAGAACTGGGGAAATAACTGCAAGGATACAATCACACCTACCTGTACATGGCAGAGAAATGCAGGTATACCATCCAAGTGGTATGAAGAAGGGTTATGCATGATTTCTACCTGCCCTACATCAGAGATGCTGTCTTTTTTGGGTGGGGATAAATCACCTCCAAAATGTTGAAACTTTTTACAGTGCCAAGCCTGCCTTCATTGGTCAGACCATAATTGATGCTAACCTCTTTACATCTAGATTTACTAAAAATGGATCATTCAGAATGGGGAAAATGCTGTTGACAGAGAGGTCACCAGTTCACTGTAGCAGCCCATAGGAACGGCCAAAAGAAAGTAAAAACTTTTCAGTGCTTTCTTTAACAAAAAAAAAAAAAAAAAAGAATGATTGGCAGCCTCATCTTTGAGCTTGATTCCTAGCGAGAGGGAATAGTTATTCTTCAGCTGATGTTCAGAGATAGTAACCTCAAGCCTCATCACTTTTTCCCATGTATTTAGAACTCTCTTCAGTACTATTTTAGCAGAGTGAGTTAAGTCACCTTCACCTTTTCTCTTTGTTCTCTGCAGCCGAATTTTCTGTCTTCTCCATTATATTAAGTTTGACTTGCTTTTGATTAACTGTGGTCCATTAGTATCTAGTGAGCTATCAGTGTGACTTACAAAAACCTTCCTCTTAGCTGTCTGGAGAGCTTACATACCAGTTTAATTACAATTATTAAATGAGACTGGTTTGTTTTGTAATCTTTAAAATCCAAAAGAATGATGTGTACCAGAATACAATATGAAGAGTCAGATATTACCTTAAAATAAAAAAGGAAAAAAACCACCACTTCCCTTTTTCCTTCTAATTCCATTATTTATTTTTTTTGGCTGAAGAATAGGGGAAAGCACAAAGACTAATATGGCAATGAACAATCTAAAACTGTTGTGGCAGTTATCATTTAGATGTTTATAATAAGATATCAAGAATGATCACAATTTGTAAAAATGTGGTTAACTGGAAGCATTGGACCAGATTTTGCTTCCTACGTAAGCAGTTTTGTGCCCTCTAGCAATACAAAGTGATCTTTTAAGCTGGCAAAATCAGCTATCTAGAGCAGTGATTCCTCAACCTTTTTAGGCTCTAGTAACCCTTTTTCAGACTTAAGGTACCTCTTAAAAAATCTCCAGCTCTTAGTTTTCACTCCTTTCTTGAATACAAAAAGTAGATCACTTCTGTTGAAAATATCTCAAACCACAACAGATGTTTTTGACACAGTCGATTCCTATCTGAAATCCCTGGGTTTATTTTCTGGGTCATAAGTAAGTGTTAGAACATGTAACTGTGTTAATAGTGCATAGCACCCTGTACCACCCTCAGAAAGATCTTGTGTTACTTCAAGGTGCTGTGGAATCCTGGTGGAGAATCACTGGTCTAAAGACTTTTTCCTGGCATAGAGCTTGCTGTGCAGGAAAGTAACTGTTGTTGGAGTGCTGCAGTGATAGCCAGCTGTCAAAATGGTTCACTGGTGGCAGCTGCAGCTAGTGAAACTTGAAATAGCATTGAGGTGGTTCCAAGTTGTTTTTTCTACCTGGTCAGATGTGGAAGTCCTGTTTTCCATTCTCCGCTAGGTTTAAAGGGGCCAGTCCTAAACTCATGGCCCCTTGGTTTTAGATCTACGCCAGTGAGTGGTTTTCAACTTTTTTAGACTTAAAAAGCCTCCTGGATAGACTTGAGGCACCCTTGGAAAATGCCAGCTCTTAGTTTTCACACTTTTTATCTACAGAAAAATAATAGAACTTTTCTGTTGCAAAGAACTCAAAGACCAGAACTGTAGTTTTCTATTTGAAATTTCTGGATCCATCTTGTGAATTATGTTTGTAAACCTAACAGTGCTAATATTTTGTAGCACCCTTGAAAGCATCACCACTTAAAAGGCACCTCAGGGTGTTATGGCATCCTCACTGAGAATCACTGATCTACATGCTTGGAGTGAAGGTGGAACAACCTGTTGCCATTTGTATGTCACATATGTATGTGTATATGGCTAGATAGAATCCCCTGTAAGATGGGAGGTCTTCACTCAAAAGCAACCCAAAGTTGGACATAACTTGGAGTGTAGTGGTACTGTCATTAAACCTGTACCAGGCTTGGTTCAAGCCTGTCCTCTTCTTTCCATAGTCCTTCTTCATCAATGATAATACTTAATCCAGTGCTTCAGCTGTTTCACATTTTAAAATAATATTTTTATCTTTATGTTTATAGGCCCTTCATTTAAGTAAATGGACAAGATAGTCTTATAAATATAGTTCATAATAACTGTTTGTTGCCAGGCTGATTTATATATGGTATTTCTAAGGGTTTTAATGACCATTTTATATTCATTTTAAGGCATTTTTGCAGAGTTTAAAAGTGCTTCATCATTGCTTGACTTGAAATGAAACAAGAGTAGTAGCTATTTTTTAAGACAACAAAAACGGTGATTTATACTTTCACAGGAAATAAATTCCTAAAATACTGAATTGATTGATATTGAATTGGTTGTTACTATAGAATGTCTTACTTTTCTTAGGAATAGATTGTTTTAACAAATTTATTCTATTTGATTTAAGGTATTTTACCACAAAGGTCACATGTATTTTTCCTTTCCCCACTCGTAGGCGTCCCAGAGGAATTATTTCCACTCCAGTGATAAGAACATTTGGAAGAGGTGGAAGGTACTATGGGAGAGGTTACAAAAGCCAGGGAGCAATGCAGGTAATAGTGGTGTGAATTACTTCCAAGACAGTAGTTTACAAGCTTCCTAAGCCAAAAGGTGTTTGTTATGTTAGCTCTTGCGGAGAAGGATGAATAGAGCACTACCTTTAGGTACCATAGTACTTGCTGTTCACTGAAAGTTTAAGCTGTGTAGATAGATGGTGATATGGCCCATGTTGCATCTTATTCATAAATAAATTTAATTATGGAATTGGAGGAGAAAAATGTTCCTTCATATGAAGGTTAGGCTGAGAAGGAAAGTGATATGGAGTCTGGAATTAAAAGAACATAAAAAAGCATAAAAGAGGTGGAAATGAAGCTGAAGTAAATTGTCAGTTTGTATTCTGTTGCCTCCCCCTTGTAATTTTAACTGTGGGATCCCAGTCCCTCTACAGAGAAAATTTCACCTTGGAATATATGCTCTAAATACTTCTGAGAAATTATGGAATAATATTTGCCTCGTATGCAAGTCTGCTGCTGTATTATTTGATAGTTGCATGAAGAGTCCATAAATAGAGATGAAGTTTGGGGGGGGTGGTCCACTGAAAAGTCCACTTCATTTTTCTTTTGATCTTTTTCAACCAAATTGGCTAAAGCAAATTAATATTACACATACAACTGCAGTTTGCTGTAGCTTGACACTTCCCCTATTTTTTGCTTAGTTTTTCATTCCAGTTGCTCACCAGTTTCCCAGGGAGATGCATTAGTCAGTAGACAAGATGGACAAAAGTGCCTGATAAAAGCTATCACATGGTTCTGAAAGTTATCAAATGGATATCAGCATAGGAAGGTTAGTAGGTGGTGTGCACACACCCCAAATGGAAAAGGAGTGCTCTCTTGTGGGTGATTAGGGAACTCCTAATTTTAAATAAAACTATCTCCTAATTGTAAAAAATTAAATGTGTTTTTATTACTAGCTCTTCTCATTAAATTAGACTGATTTAAATTTCACTGTATATGGTGGCTGTATATTAATTTGGGGGGGAGGGGGTTAAGCTTCAGTTTTCTTAATTTTCCCTCTCAACTTCTATTCAATAAATTGGTTAAGTCACAGTCTGTATTTATTATTTTAATTCACAGCAGTTGTAGTGCTTAGGAAAGTTACAAAATCAACAAGGCCTAGTGATGGCAGGTCTGTGTTTACCCAAAGAATCAATAAAGCACATGCAGCAGCTGTCCAAGCTTGCTGGTTTCATAAGATGCTTTCAGAGAAAGTAACTTTTAGAAGCAAGAGGCTAGATCAATCTCCATGTTGTTGCACTACTTGGGCTTTCTGCCAGTTTTGCCATTGATTTCTATAAATGATGTGGAAAGTGAAGATGGTAAACACTTGGTGTTACAAACATCTTGAGCTAGAATTGTGACTTTGCTTTAGAGATCAAGGAGGAAAGATGGCTTTTCCTGTAAACTGTCTGCTGAGCTGTTGTGTTTACTATCCCGTCATTTATTAATAGATTTTTTTTTTAAGCAATGTCTCAATTTCTTTAAAGGAAAAAAAAGTTTTAAAAGAAGTACACAAGGGATAGATCCTATAGACAAAGGACCTTATTCTAATTCCAGTATAAGTTTAGTGACGATATGCTTATCAGTTGTGTCCTTTGTAAAGCTGAACACCTGAAGCATGGAAATACAAGGATAGTTAAGGATTTTTTGGAGTGATTTTTATATTGAGCCAATAAAAGATATCATCCTAAAATACCTGCACCTTCTCACATAATTTCTGGAATGTTACAGCTACAACATCATTTACAGTGGTTTTTAACCGCCCTAATGTAAATCTTCCATTGTTCAAGTAGGGCCAGATTCTGTGATAGCCTTACTCACAATAAGCAACATTTTAACTCTTTTGAGTCTCAGTAATATAACTGAAGCGCATGTATGTGTAAAATTAAAATGGAAAATAAATGCTGTTATTAAAAATAAATGGCATTTCTCTTTAGTATCCTCAAAATACAACCAGAAAAGAAGAAAATTGATAGAAATGTTATTACTCAAATGTAAATCTACTTAGTTTTACTACAGATTGTTACGATGTACTTTGCTAGCAAGCTAAATAATAGTAATATTATTACTATTATAATAGTAGTAATACAGTGACTATAGGGGGGGTTTTAACCAAAAAAGCCCCTATGTTCAGAATTGAAAATATTAACAGTTGTTTCCTGGATTCAAGATTTATTTTGTTGGGAAAGTGTGTGTGTGTCACATGAACTCTCTAAAGCAGGGGCGGGCAATTATTTTGGGCAGAGAGCCGCTTACTGAGTTTTGGCAAGCCATCGAGGGCTGCATGACAGGCAGCCCAGGACAGATTAATATTAATTTTCCAAATTTTTTAGGGGTTCCATAGGCCGGATAGAATGGCCTGGAGGGCTGCGTCCTGCCCCCAGGCTGCATTTTGCCTACCCCTGCCTAAAGTATATAGAACCTTTTCATTTTGTTTCATTTAAGTGCTTGGGCTTGATGACTCATCTGATGTGTTACAGTGTACATTGGTGTCTTTTATCAACTTCAGTGTAAAACTGATGGGTTTTTTATGCTTTGTTGGATATGAAATTTATTGTAGTGTTGAAAAATATTTTGTTTTATTCCAAAAACCCCCAAGACTATACTTTTCTCTAATTCATCTGTATGTTTTAAAAATTTACTGTGCACTTCACATGAGTCTGTCATTGTCATAATCTGTTTTATGGAAAGTATGCCATAGTTACACAACTCTACCTATACCTCAAAGTGTTAGAGAAGTATTTTGTATTGTATTTGAGAAATAGTATGTCATGACTTTTAACTGTTGCATGTAAACAAGGAGGCAGAGTTAAGGTTGTGCACTGAATCTTAATATTGGAATCTCCTGACTTAACTGTATAGTCTGAATGCCACCTTTTCTTTTACCTGGCAAAAAGAGCAATTTACAATGAGGACTTCAGAAAACTGGACTAAAAGGCATTCACATGAATCTCTCTTAAGGACTATAATTATTCCAAATCTGTGCTAATTTAGGACTTTAGTTTCATATGGTAATTCTTGTTATTCCAGTATATGTTGGGAATGCTCAATGTTAATTTTTGCATGCTGTTGGAAATAGTGACACCTTAATCACAAATGTAGAGTCCTAATTATTTTTTTTTTAATAGGGCAAACCTCCTTATGCTGCTTCAGCAGAAGAAGTAGCCAAAGAACTTAAGTCAAAATCAGAGGAATCTAAATCCTCACTTGTGTCTTCAGATGGATCCCTGGCTGAAAATGGAGTAGTGAATGAGGAAAAACCAGCTTCCCAGATGAATGGGAATACAGGAGACATCAGGGCTTCCAACCAGTCTGAAAGTGCCTTGAGTAATGACTCTAAAATGTGCAATACAAATCCTCACTTACATGCACTAAATGCAGACAGTGTTTGCCATAAAGATGATACTCTTGAGGCCACTGTCTTAAAAAAAGAAGAGTAAACTTATTTTTTATAGAGGGTGAAGGATGTTGGGAAGGGTCAGGATTAGGAATATCTGGAAAGAAAGAGAGCCTACAGTTATGTACATTTTTTCCTTTCCGTAAGAGAAAAATGAGGACTTTGGAAATTCGGATCCCTCTTTGATGTCAGAGATTTAAACAACACTTTTTTTAGTTTTAACCAGTTGTAGTCAAAATGCTACAATAAAACAAAAAAAAGAAAGAGAATGAAGAGCATTTGACTCCCGCACTTAAAATGAAGTATACATAAAGTTTAAACTGGTTATGACAAAAGCTTGTAGTTTTGTTTCTTGAAATATAAAGAAAACAAATTTTGGCAGTCTTTAAGTATATATAGCTTAAAATATAATTTTTAGTACTTGGCACCATATGTATGCCATTATATTTGATTTTGCATTACTGTGTCACAATAAAGCTTTCTTTAAGGCTTTGATTTCATGATTATGGGGGGAAAAAGGCACAACCACAGTTTTTCTTTCTTAAATTTCATCACTGTTGATGTGGTTCTTTTGTGTTCAAATGTGCAAACTATCGAAACTAAAAATTATAGAGTAATATTGCAGTTCTGCTGATTTTAAATATACATCATACATACTTTACAAGCAAGTTAAATGGAGATAAACTTGAAATCATAGAAGATACAAATGACCTTTCAAAATAAACACAATGTGTTCTGAAACTTTTTGTGACTAATACCATGCATCCGTGATCAATGAACTATGTGGTTTTGAATCAGACGTAGACCATTAGTACTACTATTTGAGCTAAACTTCTGCATGGTTCATAATTTTTAAAGTGTGTAGTTAATATTATGCATGTTATTGTCCTCTTTCTTCCATTCTTACAAGTACTGTGCCCATTTGCAAAACAAGAAAAGCTAATAATCAGTAATAGTCCTATAAAAGATGTTAACTATGTTTAGTCATTGACTGATCTTGCTCTAACCTTAAAATTTTGTGATTATTGACCTCTGTTGCATTTATTCTAAAACTTAAAAAAAATTATCTAGCCGTTTTGAATATCAACGTTACCCTGGTGTACTCATTGCTGTATGCATTATTGTTCTCTGTTGCTGTTTTATGCCTTCATATTAGCAAATATGAAATCTGTGAAAAACAAAAAAAAAATGCTTTGATCTTCAAAAAAAAAAAAAAGTACCCCCCTTCTGTAGCAGGAAACAAATGGCTTGTTCTTGAGAACTTTCCCATCAAGAATTTAGTATAAGCAAATATACCTGTATCATTTTGATGTTTTTGTTAGTGTTTCCAAACTTAATGTACTTCAAAATCAGAATCATTTCTTTATATTCGTTTTCATATAATTCTCCTGATGCTCTTCATCACACATTAGTGATCAGAAATGAGGTGTAATTCCCCATTCCCTGCCCGCAAGAGCTAAGTAGGTATCTTAATGTAAGTTGAAGGGAGTTCTGCCCCAACTCATGGATTGTGCAAGAATGAACTACTGTTGGGTTTGATTGGTTGTAGATGGATTGTGGTGTGGTGTATTTGAAGGCTATTGAATGCAACTTACAGTGCTTAATAAAAATCTTTATTCTTTTAGTATAAAATACTGTATGCTTTTTTTGTCAAATATTTTAATATGTTTTAAATAAAAGTTTTCCTATGCCCAAATAAATTGATTGAGTTAGCAGATAACATGATCTCTTTACCAAAAAACAAAACTTCAACACAATCCCCTAGTGAAATATGTTCCCTTTGAGAACAGTGCTTCATCCTGTCTGTATTGTAGAACTACTAAGTTTCTCACTGTGAAATATAAAATACCAAATGATCTTGAAAGAAGTTATTTAAAAAAAAATGGGCATACATCTGAGATTGGGGGGGGAGGGGGTTAAACACAATATTGTCTGAAATATTATAGAGGTCATCAAGTCCCACATCTCCAGAACCATCCTGGCTGACACAATAAGAGTGAAGTAGACCGGATAATAGAAAAGCAAAACAATCTTTGCTTATTTCAGAAACTACTGTAATAGAAATATGGATGAAATATTGGAACAGCTGAATTTTTCCCCCTCACTCTTATGAAGGAACAGACTCAACTCCCAGCATTTTCTTACTCTCAAAAGGAATTGTGGTCAGTGCCTTGTACTGAATCCCTGCAAATAAAAAATGCTGCTATCCAAGGAAAAGTTACTTCTGCATGGTGTCTCTGGCAGAATTCCTCCTCATTCTTTACCCTCTGAACAAGTATGGGGTCCTGTCAGTTCAAGATGACATACTTTCTTATCTCAGTAAGCAAAATCACAAAGCATCTCAGGCTCATGATCAGCAGCCACTACTAGTACTGGTCAGACCAGAAAGCAAAACTTGGGATATACACCAATTGCATAGTTAAGCTATCTCTAGGAGGTGTCATGTTCTACTTAGTGCAGTTGAAATGCAAGCACATGCACATTCAAGCAGTCCAGCACATGTTAAGTGCCCTTCTAGCTTCACAAAGTTGTTACCTCTCAGACAAGGGTTATCTCCTAACATACTAATATGGGGGTGTCAGGCATATGGCCTGGGGGCCAGATGACACATGGAGCCATATGATCTGAGTCATGGATTGCTGGATTGACCCTACATCCTGGCCCTGGCTCTGAGCATGCACAGTACAGGGGGTTGTCCCAGTCTGGCCTGCAGATGGGTCCAGTCACCCTCATCAAGTCTTCAGGGCTGGATATGTTTGATCCCTGATTTAATAGGTTACTACATTACAACAATTTGCAACTGTTGCAAGTTAATGTGATAACTTATAAGACCCTTAGAGTCAGTTTTAGGTTATGTCTACTCAAACTTTTTTAGGATTACAAGTATAACATAACAGCTATGCTTTGTACATGAATAGGAAAATGCTTCTCCCCTCCCCACCCCATCAATGAAACAAGTTATATTAGGGAAAAATATATCAGCAGTTTTGCTAATACAACTGCATTTACACCAGGGTTTTATGCTGATTCAGTACAAGGCATTATGCTGATTCAGTACAAGGCACTGACCACAATTCCTCTTGCCATCTTTCACATGGTAGAAGCCTGATGTGTAGGCACGGTCTTAATACTTGTGCTTTGAACAGGTGATAGATTTTTGGGACTTGTCTACACTTTTGCCAGTGTTCTCTTTTACTAAATATTAGGAGGGCATTTCAGAAAATAGCATCAGTTTTAAAATAAATGTTTTGTGTTCTAAGAATGGCAAACTACTCAGCAGCAGGGAACACTGGCAGCGTTGTCCAATGTCATTGTATACACCTATTTAGTGTAGTGATGTAGTTGAGTAAATGAACAGTGAACACACAATGGCTTTATTTTGAAATTTCCATTACATTCAGTTTACTGGTATATACAATAGTGTTTCAGAAAGTAACTGGCAGATCTTACAGTGTCAAAAAAAGTCTTTCCCTGGTATGGCTTAAAATAGTGTCTGGTATGGAATACATATCAGCAAAAAGGACTTTCTACCTGTGCTGTCTTCAGAACTTTTGTTGGCATAACAATATCTTTGGAACATAACTTTTTCCCCCCATGTTCCTAGCCACTATAATTAAAATATTTCAAGTGTATACCAAGTCAGGACATGAAAATTAATACAGGATGAAAATCAGGGTGTTGATTTTTAAAACAGACTAACTCTTCCTGATTGATTTCTTTCATGAAAGCTTTTTTTCTGGGTTACAGTACTTGATTCCATATTGTTTAATCCACATAAATTATAGGGAATAGCTATACCAGAATAATTTTTGGTGTTGATGAGCCCAGGTGATAGGTGACCTATTTTTTTAAAGGTGATGAACTGCCTGCTATTTTGAAAATGTGTTAATCAAACCATTTAAGATGCTTTAAAGCAAGATCCATTTGTCTAGCCTCAGTAGGGTCTATATGAAACCCTGGAATGGTATCACAGTCTTCTACTTGCCTTAACTAAGAGCTCTGCATAGTATCTGGCTCATGGGGTATGCAGGCTGCTAACTACTGGATTTTTTAGCAGCCGCCTCCCCCTCTCCTACTGTTCTGTTCTCCTCGCCAGAGGTGATCCATACCCAGACTGCATCTCCCTGAGCTTATGAAGACAGATTGTGCCTTGGGGGGAGATGCAGTATGTTAATCAACAATTCAGGCCACCCAACATCACCTCCAAGATTACTGATGCCCAGAAAGATTGCTTCAGGCACAGTGGAAAGGCTGAAGCCAACTGTGTGATTTGTTTTGTCTTCATTGCTGGTGCGTGACCTGTTGGGACCCTGCAGAGAACAGTACACAAAGCCCAGTGGGATAATGAACAACAGTAAGTCTTGTTAGGGAATGTGGCCAGACTGGAGGTTGGTTGGTTGGTTTGTGTGTTTGCTTCCTTCCCTCTCTCCATGGTGAGTGGTAAGACCCTAGACCTTTTTTGAAGTAGACATCATGGTGGAATCTGTGTGCTGTGTCAGCCTGACAATACTTGCTTCAATGGCAGTGATTGCTTGCTATCTCTAAGATAACAGTTGGATTGAAAAATGTTCTGGACAGCTTTTTTCAGTGAAGACTAACTTCTTTGTCAAGGTAGCTTTACGGAGTTTGCTCTCTACAAACCCTCTAGTTTTTTAGGTTGATATAACTGTCTGAGGGCTAAACCTGTGCCTGTTACCCCATGTAGGGTTAACATCATCTGGCTACATTACTGTTACATAAAGAGAAAAAAAATGTATTTTGTCTCCACTAGAATTTTAGCTCAGGTTTCATGTGACTACACTTTTCAGTGAAGACGGAGCTTTGCTGAGTCTTCTGCTTTTCAAGCAGCTAAAATCTAAGTGTCTTTGGAAGTGCTAAGCAGAGGCAAGAAACAATTCCCAAATAGACGCAATAAAGCAACAGGGGTCCTCAAATTATCTGGTTGGAATGAACTTTGTTGTCTGAATTACCCCTCCCCGCTCTTTTTGCATTTTTTATAATTAGCTACTATTTGTTTTTGACAATGTTGTTAACTGTTTAATGACAGCTTGCCCATTCATGCAAGAATTCATCACCTTAATGTGTGGGGGTTTTTTCGTTTGTTTGTTTTTTACATCCTATGTCTTCAAAAGCAGACAGTTAAGTAATTTCTCACAGCTGGGATTTAGGCTCTTCAATAAACTGAGTCCCTTCCTGAAAGGAATGGAGTTTGGGAACACAGATCGGAAATTTCTGAAGAGAACAGATTATGATGATCGTACCTGGTATCTAGGTAGTAGCTGTATTGGTCTAGAGGAAAAAGCAATCAGGGCTCATGGACATAGGTGATATCTTTTATTAGACCAACAAGATTGTTGCAAAAAATGGTGCTAGGTACAATGATAGTACCTAGCTCTTGTTAACTGCAGTATTTTCATCAAAGATTTCAAGTAGTCCTTTCATAGGTACTAGCTAATCTTTAGTATTTCTATTTTATAGTGAGGAGGTTCAGGGCCAAAGGGGTTAAGTGACTTGAGAAGTGACATAGAACTTGAGTGAATAATTTGTACATATCTTCCTCACCCATGGGTACATGTGGATTGTATACTGGGATATAGGAAAATCCTGTGTTCTGTTTTCACTGAACATAGTTGCATTTAACCAGAGATTGACATCACTTGATTAAATTGTGAAGCTACAAGTTTGTTTCAGCTTTAACTGTAGTGGTGTAACTGACCCCAAACCTACGTTGCTTTTTGTAGCAGTTTGCAGTGTAGTAAGGTTGTAGCTGCTATTAAAGTAGAAAACAGGAAACTTTAAGTAATCAGTCCTCAGATAACTATACCACCATCTTTAGTGTTTTATGAGCAGAACGCCCTAGGCTATAGAACAGTTGGTGACCCTCAGATCTTAGGAGTTGTCTTAGGGGTATATTTTTATCTTTATGGATATGCTTTTGACAATACCTAGGAGCCATGCTGGGGCTAGTCTTTGACTTTTGGGTGTCAGCCTTGATGTTGAAGTGGTGAGCACTGCATCACAAATACCTATATGCTTGTCCACGAATGGTTCCTGCTAACACTTGAACAATGGATGATTGAGGGACAACATTATTTGCTGAATACAGCTCTGGACTGTCAGAGGACCTGCAATTAAACCCTGGCCCTATTGAAACCTAAGGATTTACCCCTGAATTCTCTTCCTGACTCTACTGCTGAACTGTTGCATGACTGGCTGCATCTCTTCAGCAATTTTTAATTTTTTTGCATTCTATTCTCTCATTTGCCTTTTGAATCTAAGCTTTCTTATGACCATGGCTGTCTCATACTGTGTTTTTACTATATATAGATTCCAAGCTCTGCGTTTTAGCACTGTTCAGATGTGCCCTCCCCCTACTCCAAGCATGGCAAAATAGTCACAAAGGCAAGCAGTGATGGGTATCTCCAGCCAAGGAGTTAGAGAGCAGGGTTCCCTACATGCCTCAGCTTCTGAGGACACAGGAGAACCGTCACTGGTTGTCTGTCCCGCTCTTCTACCATTCTGCCGGAAGTGGGGAGCAGGAGCAGGAACAGCACTGTGGGATACCAAAGTACTGGGCAACCCCCTGTCATGCTCCATTCAAGGGTACACATGCTTCAGGAAGATGATCCTCTCTTTTTTTTAAGGTAATTATGAAATGTTTTGGCCATTTTTGAAGCTCTGCTTTCACAGTGAAGTTTTGCACCCTTACCATTGGGAATACTTTAAAAGCATAACACATCAGGCCATGGTCAAAGCTTCATCCTGCAGGTGTAACTCTAATTCAAATTAATAACAAAAAGGAGGGAGGGGCATTTGCATTAAACATACACAATATGATTTTAGCAATACCATTCTTCAAAGAAATATGTTGTTGCTAAATCAGTCTAATAACCTTAATAAACACACTGGCAGCCATATTTGCCCTGGGAGTGCTCCCTTCTTACTCTGCATCTTTATTGTATATTTTCAACCTCTCTGCTCTCTGAATGTAGTCTGGATCCCTAGAGTCCCTGTGTCTTCTTTTTTGGCCTCCATATCTGATATGTGATGTGTCTTAATCTGCTATAAGAACTAAATCCCGATTAAATCAATGTGGCAACATCATTGCAGAAGGTGCGACAGCTGGGAAGGAAGTTCAAGAAAAAGGTTGAAAGGAGAATTTAATGAGGCAGAAGGGAAAGAGCTTTTCTACCAGAGGCAGCCTTCTGTTTTCATCAGCCAGGGAACATCATGCCAGTGGAGTCCACGGTACCCGCTCCACTTCAGGGCTTTGTTCCCCTGTAATAAGGGCATCATTGTTTTGATCTTAGGAACCTCATGGGAAGAAACATTCTCACTCAATTACTGTGGGGATGTCACTTTCAAGCTAAGTTTACTTGAGACCTAGAGGCAAAGTCAAGTGAAAATCCAATTAAAATAAACCTATTCAGATGATAGTTTGTCCTGCTCTCCACCCACAAGTTTACTGGGCACACAGGTGCATCTAGTTAGCTCTGAAAGATCCTGGCAGTTCAAGTATGTCTACAGAAGAAAGGGATTTAGTTTTAGATTTTCCTGGAAGATTTCTGACAATGCTAACAGAACATTGGCTAAGAGGGCATTTAATTGCGGCCTATAAATACAGCAGGGGTGAACACTAAGAAGAAAAGAGAGCTATTTAAGCTAATGGACAATTATGACAATGTTGGCAATTGAACAAATATGCTGACCAGGAATAAATGTAGGCTGAAAATTAGAAGAAAGTTTTGTTAAAGCAGTGAAATTCTGAGACAGCTCTCCAAAGGAGGTAAGAAAGCCAAAAAGCCAAAGGGCCTTTAAGATGAGACTTGACTTAAGGAAAGGGATTGCTTAATGTGCTGCCCACAGTAGCAGGGGGTTGGTATGATAACCGAGGCAGTCCTTTCCAGTCTTATGTTCCTCATAGACCAGAATTCATGAGACTGTGCTAAGGAAAAATAAATGAGCATGCTACATTGGCTGGTGATACAGAAATTTTAAAAGAGAGGATGGAATCAAAGAGGATGTGCCCAGTATCAGAGTGGGTGATGATAAAAATATTAAAAGCTACAAATACTAGGAAAGGTGGCTGATGCAGAGCAACTACTCTGCAACAGTCTAGCTTAGGAGAAGGAGCTACGGTTCTGTCTGAGCAAATATTGGCAATGGATCAGCATTCATGTTGCACCTGGTCTACACCAGGGAAATTTTGGTTCATCAGGAGGATCACTATTCTGCAAACTTTTTGAGTATTCCTGGGGTCACTGCCAACAATGTCAGAGCAAATGTATTACTGTTAGTACTTTCAGCTGAACAGACGGAAGTAGTTAGCCATGGCCATGTTAGTCTGAAGTCAGGCAGGAGGCAGTGTAGAGTTGCACCTTTATAGATTAATTCAGAGATGTATACGCTTGCGCAAGCAACGGCTCCCTCTGTCAGATACTAGCTTTAAAGTCCCTCTTCCTGCAAATTAAAATCCTGCTTTCTGCCTACATCTGACTGACTACAATGAAGGTGAGAGGGTGGAAGCAGTCGCTCTTCTATGACAAAATGAGGGGATGGATTGTAAAATTATATACAAGCCAAGGATTGTTATTTCTTGTTAACAGATGCATGTATAAAGAGAAGATTTCCAAACAAAAATCTCCACCACTGATTCACCTGGGATACCAATGGCTCTGATCAGGAAAGGACAAACAAAAGTACACATTTCTGAAAGTATTGTGAGATGTTAGTCAAAAAGAAAAAATGAGACGCTTATTTGGATTCAGGTCTAGAGAGTTAGCTAGACAGTGCACAGGGTGAATTTCAAGAAACGTATGTTATCTGAGCTGAAACACCTTGTGTTAAGGGCTGTACAGTCCAAAACAGGAGGGTTAAAAGGTTAGGAGGCCAGGCTTAGGAAGATGAAGGCACAGGTGGTTTTCTCGTCAATCCTCCTGGGCAGTGGTTGTAGTCAGCATCACACCACCTGTGTCAAAGAAGTCAACCTACGGCTTTGGAGTTGGTGTCATCAAGTGGCTTTTGGCTTCTGTGACCACGATCCACACTTCCACAAAAGGGGCATCCTGATGGTGATGGTCTTCATCTCTCTTCGAAAGGTAAGAGTCTGTTCTCTTACAGGTTGGCTGATCTCCTATGCAGGACTTTAAACTAGGTTCATCGGGGGACAGAGATGCAGATGACAGAGAGAACCTAGGATCAACAAACCATGAGCCATGCGCTGGAACAGCCCACGTAAGTACTAAGGGGTCCGATAGGCATCAGGACGGGGAGGCGCCAAGAGCACCCTTAGCGAGGCTCAAGTGTCTCTATACTAATGCTAGGAGCACGGGGAACAAGCAGGAGGAACTCATGCTCCTGCTTGCAAACAAGAACTTTGACTTAGTTGGGCTAACTGAAACTTGGTGGGATCCTACCCACAATTGGGCAGTAAGCATTGATGTCTATAGGCTGTACAGATGTGACAGGATAGGGAGAAAAGGTGTGGGGGGTGTTGCTGTCTATGTTAAGGAGCAATATACATCTTCCATAATCAAAATGGGATGAGAGGAGAGGTGAAATTGAAGTGTTGTGGGTCAGAATGCAAGGGGGTTAGGAGGAAAGGGTCTTGGTAGTGGGGTTTACTATGGGCCGCTACATCAGGAGGGTGAGTTGGACCTGGAATTCTCCAGACAGCTCTCAGAGGCTGTAGGATCAAGAGACATGGTTGTAATGGGTGACCTAAACTACCCTGATAGCTGCTGGGAGGAGCAGTCAGCTAGATCCAACCGTTCATGTAGGTTCTTAACTTGCATACAGGACTTTCACCTAACACAGGAGGTATATGATCCCACTTGGGGAAATGCCTTACTGGACTTGGTCCTGGCTACAGGGGATGACTTGCTGGGGGATCTACTGACACAAGGTAACCTATGGGACAATGACCATCACTTGATTGAATTTGCTATCTGGTGTAGGGTGGGAAAGATAATCAGTAGGGCAGAAGTGCTAGACTTCAGAAAGGCCAACTTCAGCGTGCTCGGGAGAATAGTTAGTGGGGTACTGAAGGACAGGAGCATTGTTGAAATGGGAGTCCAGGAAGGGTGGTTGTTTCTAAAGGGAACAATCCTACAGGCACATGAGACAATCCCATTGCTCAGAAAAGGTGGGGAAAGAGGCCAAGACACCCTCTTGGCTGAACAGGGAAATCCAAGAAACCCTATGGGCAAAAAAAGAGACATATAGGCTGTGGAGACAGGGCGTAGCTACCAAGACAGTGTACACCTACTTAGCCCACACTTGCAGGGAGGCAGTCAGAAAGGCCAAAGCAGAAATGAAACTTAGGCTGACAACAAAAATTAAAGACAACAAAAAGTACTTCAGGTATATATATGGAGTAAAAAGAAGGTGCAGGGTAGCATAGGACCCCTACAGGTCAAACTAGGGTAATTAGTGACAGATAGGGGGGAGAAGGCTGAGCTCTCCAATGAGTTTTTTGCCTCTGTATTACTGAACACGGATCAGGACAAATCTCTAAATTGGATCATAGGCACAAAACGGATACCAGCCCACCAACTGTTAGTGCTGACTTAGTGAAGGGACAATTGGAGGGGGTGGATGTGTTTCAGTCAGCAGGTCCGGATGATATTCATCCAAGGATACTGAAGGAACTGGCCAGTGTCATAGCAGAGCCACTAGCACAGCTGTTTGAGAACTCCTGGTGCTCAGGTCAGGTCCCAAAGTACTGGAAAAGGGCCAATCTGGTCCCTATTTTCAAGAAGGGGAGAAAAGAGGATCTGGGTAACTATAGACTGATTAATTTCACCTCTATCCTTGGGAAAACCTTTGAAAAAATTAAGGATTGCATTTGTCGGAGTCTAGCAGGAAAAAACAATGCTGAAGGGCAACCAGCACAGATTAATAACAGGTAGATCCTGCCTGACTAACCTCATTTCTTTTTATGACCAAGTCACAAACTGCTTAGGTGCAGAAACTGAGGTATATGTCAGCTACTTAGATTTTAAGAAGGCCTTCAATACAGTATCTCATCCTGTTCTCACAGATAAACTGAGCAGCTGTGACATAAATGATTACACAGTCAAACGGGTGGCAAATTGGCTTAGTGGTCACACCCAGAGTGGTGGTGAATGGGTCAGTATTGACCTGAAAGGATGTGGGCAGTGGAGTCCCACAAGGCTTGGTCCTTGGACCTGTGCTGTTCAATGTCTTCATCAGTGACTTGGATGAAGGCATGGAAAGCACTCTGTTCAAATTCACAGATGATACCAAATTATGGGATAAAGTTAACACACTAGAGGGTAGGGAATGAACCCATGCAGATCTGGACAGGTTGGAAAAGTGGGCAGAACAGAACAGGATGCCGGCAGGGGGTTGGACTTGATGACCTGCTAAGGTCCTTTCCTACCCAAGCATCTATGAAAGTACTATAGACAGGGCCATTTATAGCTGACAACACTTTAAGTATTTTAAAGTTATTTTATTGTAAAACCTAACACCTAGTAGCATGCCTTATAGGTAGTGTTTTAACAGCTATCGCAAAAGTTTACCTTACGCTAGGATAGCCAGAGAAAGCTTGCCTGGGTTCCTGTGCAGAATTCAGGGAATTTCAAAATGGCCAGTCATTTCCTGCCAGGGTGAAAAATGTAAAAGGTCTGGGTGTCTGGGAAGCTGCTGGATACAATGTTTGAGTCCGAAAGGGCAGAAGCATTAGGAAAAGACTCAATGGAGATGACCTATAAAGGAAAGAGATTGAGAAGGTCTTGCATTAAACCCCACACCCGCAGCTAGTATAATCTTTGCTTTTCCCAGGGATTTAATCCCCAAAGCAACCAGAGAGCCCTGAAGAACTATTCTTTAGTCTGTTTCAGGTGGTGGATATGAGAATATATGGAGATGAATTATCAGTGTCCTGGCTTGTAAATTTAACTGAGCAACAGTCATCAGGTTGTTACCCTTGTGAGCAAATGAACTCTGTTCTCCAGACGGGTCTCTCTGAGGAAAAGGGTGACACCAAAAGCATTGGTGTGGTGGATCTCCCTAGATCTGAGTAAGTATCTGAACTTTAAGTTGTATATTTGAGCAAATTCCTTACTAAACCTGACCAACTGTTGCTCTGTTGTCACTATGTCTGTATGTGTTTTTGAGTTTTCTGTGCCATTTGCATGCTGGCATGAAGCTTCATTACATCCTGATGCTAAGACTGTAAGGTTTAATGTTATTCTGAAGGATGGGATTAAGAATAATTTGGAAAACTTATCAGTTATGAAGTCTTAACACTTAGTTTAGACATTCATGCAATAGCCTAAAATCTACAAGGCTATGCCCACACTCTGAGGCCCAGTTCATTTGGAAAGTTTGTTATTGAAGAAAGGTTGTGTATTGGTTATTTCCCTGTTGGTTAAAAGTCTGACATCCACAGGTGGTTGATAACCATGTTAGTGTACACAGTTGCATATAGGGATTGTGGGGAGGTGGGCTGCAGGGTACTGTATGTGATTTGGGGTCAGGCACCACTTAGATGTAGGAGATGCAGTTGATGTCATATACTTGGATTTTAAAAAGGCCTTTGATGATCTTCCATGACACTGGAGGACTGTGGGCTGGTGGAGTCCACAGTCAGGTGGGTTGGGAACTGGCTAAGGAGTCAAACCCAGAGAGTGTTAGTGGACAGATCTGTATAGTCTTGGAGGAAGGTGGTCAGTGGTGTCCCGCAGGGTTTGGTTATTGGCCTCGTGCTGTTCAACATCTTTATCATCAATTTAGATAAGGATGTGGAAAGCATACTGGCCAGGTTTGCAGACTATAATAAGTATGGGGAAAAACAGTCAGGCTAGGGGATAAGATGTAGATCCATGTGGACATGGACAAGCTGAAAGGTGGGCAGAGCAGAACCAAATGCAATTCAATAAGGTAAATGCAGAGTGCTTCATCTGCAGAGAAGTAACCAGCAACATGAATATAGGTTGCGAGGAGATGTCTTAGCCAGCCTGAGGGCTGAAAGTGACCTTGGGATTATGGTTGATCACAGGATGAACATGAGCTGCCAGTGCGACACTGTAGTCAACAGGGCACATAGCATACTGGAATGCATTACATGATTACATGATGCATCACAATCAGGGGTAAGGAAGTGATAAGCCAGGGGAAGAGAAGACTAAGGGGGAACTTGGTGGCCATCTATAAGTATGTAAGGGGTGAATATCTGGAGCTGGGAGAAAAAAAACTGTTCATTAGGACACCCCAGAGGAGGACAAGGAGCAATGGTTATAAACTGTTAGAGGATGGTTTCAGGTTGGATATAAGGAAGAACTCCTTTTTGGTAAGGGTGACCAGAATCTGGAATAGACTTCCCAAGGAGGCGGTGCAGTCCCCAACCTTGGAAGGTCTTTAAGAGGAGACTGGACAGACACTAGGCCTGTGCAAAGTGGCCAGTATTCGATTCAGATTCAGATTCAGATTTGGCCAATCTGGGGGATAATGATTTGATTTGATGATTTGGATCACTGTCCCGAATCAATTCGGCTGAATTGGATTTGAAAGATTTGGCACTAATTCATTGTGACTCGGTGATTCAGCCATAGACTATAATGAGGAACCACTAAAATACTTATGACTTTTTTGTCATTCTTTTTGCAAAATTGAATGAAAACAGCAGGGATGGTTGCTCCTTCTCAGGGCATGAAGCCTGCCAGGTTTCAAGGAGATGGGTGCAGAGCCGTCTGTGAAAATGCACCTCAAACTGTTGAAAGCAAAACTTGGCACTTGTGTGTGTTAACTGGATTTCTGGTTGTAGCCATGTTGGTTTAAGGAACAGGCAAGCAAGGTTATTTGAGTAGATGTGATATCTTTTTATTAGACCAACTGAATAGTTGGAGAAATATATCTTGGCAAGCTTTCGGGTTTAAAAACCCTTTGTCAGGCTGAGAAAGCATTTGCAGTTCATGTGTGTGCTCTTCCTGGATGGAATTAATAGTTAAAAAACCAGAGGCTGGGCTGCAGGCAAGAAAGCCAGTCAGTGAAAATGTAAATTGAGGCATCAGGGTGGAAGGAAAGGGGGATGTAGCAGCCAGGTAAAAACGGAGAGGTACTTGGGGAGTCAGATGTCCGGCAGGTTGTAGTGTGTCATAAATCCAATGTCTATATTGAGTCCATGATTTTTTATACCCAGTAGAATTTATGAAGTAAAGTTTGTAGGCTTGTCTACAGAAGCTGTTTTGTAAATTCAAACAAGCACTGAACCTTGTTAAACTCATCACCAGAAGCAAACTTCCTACAGCCCAAAACATACCAAATAGATCTAGACCATGCCAGGACAAGAAATGCAAAACCTGCCAACGTACCTCCAGTACCCCCACAATTCCTCAAAGGAAATTTACAAAACTCCTTTTGTAGACAAGCCTACAAACTTCACTTTATAAATCTACTGGATATAGACTCAATATAGACATTGGATATATGACAGACTATAACCTGCCTGACGTCTGACTCCCCAAGTAGCTCTTCACTTTTACCTGGCTGTTACATCTGCCTTCTCCCCCTCCCCTTCCCAGCCTCTCTCACCCCATGATGCCTCAATTTATAAATTCATTGACTGGCTTTCTTACATATCAGCCCAGCCTCTGGCTTCTTTATTATTCTTCCATCCAGGAAAAGCACACACACCAACTGCAGATTCTTCTTCAGCCTGACGAAGGGTTTTTAAACCCAAAAGCTTGCCAAGATATATTTCTCCAACTATTCACTTGGTCTAATAAAAGATATCAGATTGACCCAAAGAACCTTGTCTGCCTTGTGTGTGTTAAAGCAGAGTGGGATCAATGCAGCAGGGATGTAATAGGTGGCATTCCTGGTGCTGGTTAGATCTTGGCCTGCCCACCTGTTTCTGGGCCAACCGCCCACCCCTCTTTCTTCTGCCATGCCTTGATGGAAACCTTTTTCAGGTGTTACCCAGGTGGGAAGCTGCTCATTTAGGCCTCTGATGTCTAGGGGTGAGATCCATCCTGCAGCTCTGTACCTTCCCTACACTGAGGCCCATGCCTGGCACATTGCATTCTTCACCCCCTCCAGCTGTGGTCCCCTCTCTGTGACCTTGGCTCCCACTTAGGCCCTTGGCCCAGCTTCAGGTCACTTGGAATCCTGAGCCTTTGCTCTTGATGGAAAACAGATTCAGATGTTACCCAGGTGGAAGACTGCCCATTTAGGCCCTTGATGTCTAGGGGTAACATCAATTCTGCAGCTCTGTACCACTCCTACACTGCAGTCCATGCCTCGCAGATGGCATCCCAGGCAGCTAAGCTCACCTGGAGCTTCACAACTCCACTGCAACCAGTAAGCTTCAGGCCTCTCAAAGATCTTACAGGTCTGGGCTTTTCCCAGCCAGGACTGCACATGCGTGTAGTGGCTGAAGGTTTTCAGGAGCCCCCTACCCACCTTTTACCAGGGAGGTAGTGGTCCTGGCATTTCCTGGGGCTGCCGCACCACCAGCAGTCCCACCAGGTGTCCCTACCCTGGTAGGGTGCAGTTTTAGGTCATGCCCAGGACCTGAGGCCGCCTCCTTCCCCAGAGCCCCAGGCCATACCTCCAAGTTCATCCTGGTGGGGCATTAGATTTCAAAGATTTCATAGACATTAGGGCTAGAAGGGACTTTGGAAGATCTTCGAGTCCAGCCCCCTGTCCCAGGGGCAGGAAGTCAGCTGGGGTCATAGGATCCCAGTAAGATAAACATCCAAATGTCTCTTGAAGGTGTTCAGAGTAGGTGCTTGAACCACTTCCAGTCTGTTCCAGACCTTGGGGGCTCGGACAATAAAGAAGTTCTTCCTTATGTCCAGCCTAAAACAGTCATGCAGGAGTTTGTGACCGTTCAACCTCATCATCCCTTGGGGCGCTCTGGTGAACAAACTTTCCCCCAGATCCTGGTGAACACCTCTTATAACTTATAGGCAGCCACCAGATCATCCCTGAGCCTGCGCTTTTCCAGGCTGAAGAGTCACAGGGCACCACAACAATTAACTGCCATCAACCACCACCCTCTGGGTCTGACCATGGAGCCAATTCCCCAGCCACCAGATTGTGGTGAAGCCAAGGCCACAGTTGTTTTGCTAAAAGGTGATCATGGGATACCAGATTGAAGACTTTTTAAAGTCAAGATATATGACATCTATCTCCTCTCCCTTGTCCAGGTGATAGGTCACCTGGTCATAAAAGGAAACAAGATTGGTCAAGCAAGACGTACCCGCAACAAACCCATGCTGGGTATCCCTCAGGATGTTGCCGTCAGCCAGTCTGTTAAGAATGGCCTCTTTGATAATCTTTTCAAAGACCTTCCCCGGGATAGAGGTCAGGCTGATGGGCCTGTAGTTTGCCGGATCCGCTTTCCTCCCTTTCTTGAAGATAGGCACCACATTGGCCTTCTTCCAGTCTTCGGGCACTTCACCAGAGCACCAGGAGTTCTCTAAGATCCATGCCAGGGGCTGAGCTATGATGTTTGCCAGCTCCGTGAGTACCCTAGGGTGTAAACTGTCAGGGCGGCTGACTTGAAGGTATCCAGTCTCTCAAGGAGTTCCTTCACAAGGTCAGCATTGATGGAGGGTAAGGAATCTCCCTCACACAGGCCTTCCTGTCCTGTAATGGGCAGGGGTGTCCTGTGGGACTGGTGAAAAACCAATACAAAGTACCCATTTAGCAAGTTGGCTTTTTCCTGGGTGTCAGTTGTCAGTTGTCCTATCTGGTTTAGCCAGGGGTCTAATGTTGCTTTTGCTTTTCCTTTGGCTCTGCACATATCTAAAAAAAGACTTTGTATTGTCCTTGATACTTGTAGCTAGTTGGAGTTCAGTCACAGCCTTGGCTTTCCTGGTTTGCTCCTTGAAGGTCCGGACCAGTACAGAATATTCCTCCTTGGAGATGGATCCAGTCCTCCATCCTTTGTAGGGCTTTCTTTTTAGATGCAGGAGGTCTGCTAGTTCCCTAAGGGGCTGCTTTGCCCTTTTTCTGCCTTTCCTCAGAGATGGGATAGACTTTGCTTGTGCACCCAGGATCGCTCCTTTGAGGAGCAACCACTCTTCCTGAACTCCCCTCCGCTTTGGGTCGTGGTCCCTTAGGGCCTCACTGACAAGCCTCCTGAACTTGTCAAAGTCAGCTTTCCTGAAATCAAGGACTTCTGTATTGCTGACTGACTTGCCAGCTTTACGGCAGATGGTGAAGGTGATCAGCTCATGGTCACTATCACCCAGCTTCCCTTCAATCGTTAGGTCACTGATTATCATAGAATCATAGAAGTTGGGTCAGAAGGGACCTTGTAGATCTTCAAGTCCAACCCCCTGCCAAGGCAGGAGAAAAAAAAACTGGGCTCAAATGATCCCAGCTAGGTAGGCATGAAGCCTCCTCTTAACGACCCCCAGGGTAGGAGCTAGTTCCACTTCCCTTGGAAGTTGGTTCCAGCTCCTAGCCACCCTAACTGTGAAGTAGTTCTTACAGATGTCTAATCTAAACCTAC
>NW_017728917.1:26117067-26136659 GCF_001723895.1 Crocodylus porosus
TATTCCCCATACTACGAGCATTGGTATATAGGCATTTAAAGCCCTGCCTAACTGCGTGTGCCACCCCCCAATTT
Source organism: Crocodylus porosus (assembly GCF_001723895.1). Lineage (NCBI taxonomy): Eukaryota > Metazoa > Chordata > Crocodylia > Crocodylidae > Crocodylus > Crocodylus porosus. The sequence goes on from NW_017728917.1 coordinate 26,117,142, forward strand.
GGGAGACTGTTTGGACCCCTGTTTCTTACCTGGGCACTCCTAGCATTTGTTACCTGTCTTGCTCGGGTGGTGTCTTGTTGTCTTCCTGCAGCCCCCTCCCCTGGCGATGCTAGTTTAAAGCTTGCCATACGAGATCAGCCAACCTGGAAGAGAAGACACGCTTGTCTTTAGGAGAGAGGTGAAGCCCATCCCACCCCAGCAAGTCCCCCCGCCCAAACGCATGGGTCATTATCAAAGAACCCAAGGCCTGCCTGTCGGCACCAACTGCACAAGTGCCGGTTGACCTTGCCAATGCAGGCCTCGTGTCACCGTCCCCGCCTACTCACCAGAAGAGGTGAAGAGAATACCATCTGCACCCCCAACTCCTTAAGCTTTTCCCCCATAGCCTTGAAATCCTTCCTAATGCGGTCAGGGCTGCCCCTGGCCATGTTATTCGTCCCCACATGGATGACAACCATGGGGTACTGGTCTGCAGGTCGGATGTAGGCCGGGTTCCTCTCCGTGATGTTTCTAACCCAAGCCCCAGGCATGAAGCAGATCTCCCGCATCATGGGGTCAGGCCGACAGATGGGATCTTCCAGTCCTCATAGGATGGAGTCTCTGATGACAAGGACCTGGCATTTCTTCCTGCTGGCATTCGCTCTCTGCCCATTCTTTACCATGTAGGGAGTGGCATTGTCCCCGCCGGAGGCAATTTCACAGTCTTTCTCCATCACAGCTGCCAGGGTATCGAACCTGTTCCCCAGGTGAACCTGGGGAGCTTGCACCACTCTAGGCCTAGCAGCTCTGGATTTGGACACCTTCTGCCACTCCTGTAGGGGCTGTACAGTGGGCAGCTGGGCCTGCAGAGAAAAGAAATAGGCATCAATTTCATCCTCTGCTTCCCTGATCCCCCTCAGCCTGCTCACCTCAGCCTGGATCTCCCTCATCTGCCCTTCCAGGGCCCTAAGTTGTGCACAGGAGGGGCAGGCAAGGGGACCACCAGGGCCCCCCCCCCAGGACCCCACCGAGCCCCGCCCCACAGACAGGGGGGAAAGGGGTCACCGACCCCGCCATGAGGTCCGTCTGGGTGGAGACCTCAGAAGAGCCCATGGCAGGCGGCCGCGCACAGGTAGGGCCCCCGGCAGCTGCGCTCCGCGTCTGCACCATGTCTGCAGAGCTGCACCTGCTGCTTTTGCTCACTGGAGGTGCCGCTCTGGGCAGCTACCTCACACCTACCTTACGCAAATGCCAGCACAAACTCCGGCACGCCCTTACAGAGCACGCCTGTTTGCACGCACTGTTCGCGTGCGCTGCCCGTGCGTGGTTTGGGAGCGCAGCTCCCTGTTGGGCAAGCTAAAAGGGCTCTGGACAGCTTCCCCCTCCGGATCCACTTCAGCTGCGCTGTACCCTCTGTCCCACTTACCTTAGGGGGAAATCAGCTGTTGCTGCCCCTGCTGCTGTCTCTTCTGCAGCTGCTGCCTTTGCCGCCGAGGTAAGGTGGGTACACACGTGGCAGGAGAGACTGGGGCAGATCCAAGCATCCTGTGCCCTGGTGAACAACCATTCACCCACCACAAGGTTTCCCATCTCCTACCATTTTGCTGGGTGACTGCATGTACCAGTTAGAACATGTTATTTTCTAGCAAGGAGGTTGCTAGTCTCTTACTGTTTGATTTTTAATGGTAAATTTATGTGAAAATAGTACAAGGATGTATGTCATAATATCCAAGTCCAGACGAAGTAATGATGCTTGTGTGAGGATGAGAGCCACAGGCTGGACTTGTGTAAAAAATTGAAATTCCTGGCTGTGCTCCTGGTGGTCATACCCAGGTTGCCACTGCCAGAAGCTGTCTGGCTATTGTGAGTATGGGTTGGGCTAGCTGTATGGTATTCAGGGAAATAACCTATTTCTTCGGGGGGTGCTATGCCATGCCAGGCCAGGTGCTGATCTCTCATGTGTAACACCACAGCAGTAGTACCAGGAGGCCTCATTAAAATGCTAGATGATTTGTTGGTTCTTCTTGTGGCCAGCTGATTCATTGGCTCATCTTGTGGCACTTGTCCTTGTCCAAAAAACCCAATCCGCTGCTCAACAGATCTGGGCTGTGTAGCAGGCAGGCTCAAAACAACTTAGTATTAAATACCGGGAGGGGATAAGCCCTCACCACAGGACATTCCACCTGCCTGGGATTGCCACTCCACATAACCCAAACTTGGGAGCTTTGTTCTGCAGTTCCCTGGGTATGGAACAGAAATGAATGTATTTACCTCCTGCTGGGATGGTTCTGCATAAAAATAAAAACAACTCCCAAGTATGCTGCAGTGGTGTATAGGCACGGGAAATCACTGGCCCAAGCAGGATTGGTCACTGAGCATGGTATTGTTTCCTCACCTGCCAGCCTTGCTTCATTTTATTGCTTCTTGCACCTTATGTGGTGATCTCTGTAGACCAGAGGAGTATGAGATTTTATGATATCTGTCAGGATATCTGTCTTACAGCTCCATGGATCAAAAATAGTGACAAATTATATACCACAATCCAACAGTCATCTCCATTAAGAGCAAACATTTAAATGCAGCAAAAACTTGTTGAAGGCACTTGCACCCACACATTGTTTGTCAAGGGTCCCATTATTTTAACCAGTGTTTGCTGAGATGGGCACATTAAGGAAATGTATTTTGGCACAGAAAAAGTATTTATGTAACAGCTTGTTTCTGTTCTATGAAATCCTTTAAGTTCCTTTTGGAAACCCAGAAAGTCTGCCATTGCTTTCCCAGTTATGTATTCTTTCCCCTGAAAGTGTCTGTTCAGATGTGGATATTTGGATTCTCCTCTCTTCCCCACTTGGACTAAACAGACCACCTCTGGAATTCACCCAGCTCACATGGACTGGAGAAAAGTCAAAATTGTATTTCCACATCCTAGTACTCAGAGGTCTGTTTGCATGGAAAAGAGAATATTGGCCAGATTCTACTCAACCTATTAAGCATTCAAATGGACTTTGGCACCTAAGCCTATTCTACTCTGAGTCCTGAAAACTACTGTATGTACTACTGTAAAACACTGTCACTTCCCTTTCAGACTAAGCCCTAAAGGAGTAGTGAGGAGAAGGATACTACCTACTTTTTGCATTAACTGCTTTTCAGGGACTTGAGCAGCCAATAGGATCACACATCTGCTTATGCATCTAATAGAGTATAATCTGGCCCTTTTTTCAGATTGTCCCTACAGACTGTTCAATACCAGTGAAGTGGTTTAGGATACTTGGCAGTGAAAACTGGATTGTCTTCCCTGGCAGATTAGGGAACAACAGATACGGAAATGTATGCAACTTTCTTCCAGGTTTTCCTCTGGCCCCACTTTTCAAGCCTCCTCCTCTACTAGATCTCCTCTAAACCAGAAGATGAGCAGCTCTAGCTATCTAAATGTACCAGTATTTGTTGAAAAAATAACTTTGTGCAGGTTCAAGAATGAAATGCTGCTTTCAGGCCTGCCCTCCTCAGTGCTAGCCTAGACAGTAAAAGCTCTAGCTTTGGATCCAGCACAAGTACATCTTTTCATACCCAGTTAGAGTGCAAGAATCCTGCCCTTGGACTGGATTTCTCAGTGTCTCACTTTTCCTGACATTTTTCAGAATCTAAATAATCAAGTTTAATTGATTGGAGCCCAGCAAAATCTGCTACTTTTGATAAATGTGCATTGGGAATGCCACTTTTCCAAATAAGCGTCCGTGTTGCCTGGAACAATTTTTCTCAGTCTGAAACAAAGCAAACAATTCAGTTCAAATTTGAAGTGTCAAGAGAGGCAGCCTGGGTCACTTGCCAGGGCATGGGATGGAGATGTAGGTGGGGTTGGTTCTGTTTCCTACACTGCTGCCAGTCTGTTGGGTGACCTTAGATAAAGTGCTTCTCCTCAGAACCCGAACTGGAGCAAGGCAGGGGTACTTAGTCCGAACAGAGGGCTGGGAACTATTAGACTGTGCATGATGCATTTTGGGGGCACAAACCTAATCTTATAACAGATCAGTGTTCTTTGCTATTTACCTGGTGTATCAGAGAGAAATTCTGGCACCACAGAAGTCTATGGGAAATTTGGCCTTGATTTCAGTGGAGCTAAGATTCAACCCCGTAAAGTTATTTTTTTAAGTGAAATATTCCTGCTCCCATCAGTCTATTAATTCATATACATGTGGCAGTTGACTTTACTATATAGAAACAGTATTCTTCAATATAATGACATATTTTGTAAATAACCAACCTATAGTTAAATGTCATTCTCTCTGCTCCCTCAGCCTTTCAGCAAACAGGAAAACACAAACAAGTTCTGATAATGGAAGAGCCAGCATTCTGAGACCTCCTCTCTCCTCCCAGGTACTGTTCTGCCTTCCTTTGCTTTGTAGTGAATGGGCCTCTCAGTCCTTTATGGGAACCCACTAGGGGGTTATATAAATACTAATTACACTAACGGTGGAGGCTGCCTCCCACCCATTTTTCCTTTCTTCCCCCATTGTTAAGCTTCAAGCTAGAAAAAATGTAAAAGGACTGTGATCCTAATTGACTTTGCCTCCAAATTAACCAGTCTTACACCCTTGCTGTTTTTATTTTTAACAAGTTGTTTGAATCAAGTTTACTCTTTGACTTTTTTCTGTGCTAGATTTGTAGCTGAATGCCTGGTAAGAAAAGATAGTGACTATACAATGACGGTGCCTCACTGTTGTCAACTCACAAAATCATTTAATTTCACAAAACTATCTGCATTTTTCTTAGAATGTCAGTTCCTGCAGCCAAGTTATAACATGGCGTTCTCAGTTTTCATTTTTTAAAAGTTTCTAGCCTTTATTGCTGCAGCAGAAAGCTTGAAAATATGAACACACAGGGTTTCAAAACCAAAAGACAACAAAATCCCAAACCTCAGAGTGGATTATTTTTCCAATCTCATAATTTTTGGTAGGTCTGACTCATTAATATTGAACACTTGGAATTGGCTATGTTGGAACTGGCATTAGATAAATGGGTGAATTGCTAGGTGAGCTGATGGACTTTCTGAAATATCTTAAGAGTTCTGGTGAGACAAGTAAATATGTTTCAGAGATACCATTGTATTTATGAGTAGCATGGAAGCTGGTGATAGGTAATCTGAATAAGGCTCGTGAGCTGTCATCAATAAAACAAACAGATCTATGTATCTACCTGTAAAACCAGGACTGTTTGAAGAACTGATTACTAACAGAAAGTAATAGCTGCAGTTTAACAATTCTGAGAATATACACTTGTTTGCTCAGTGCAGATGACTCTACTTTACAAAAGGGGTGTAGAAACGCTCATGAAAAACAATGAAAATAGCTTCAATTTTCTAACTGAAAGCTCCTAATAAGGCTTCAGAAGAGCATGGAAATGACCCTTTTATTTTCTAAAAATGAAATTGCCGCGTTCTTTTTGTAAAACATAAGCCCAGTAACCACTGTTCCAAAATCTAGTTTGCTAATGTTTTCTAATATTGTTTAGAAAAATAATTTTGCACAAAGCTTTCCCCTATCTACACCTATTGTGCAAGTGGGTTAAAAGGCACTTTTAAGAACTGTTCTTTAACGTTGCAGCTCATGTGGTAGCGAGAGAACCTTAATAGCTGAAGGAAAAAGGACAGTGGCACATATACATTGAGAAGGATTCATGGGTTATCTGTTTAGGGCCATGTGATCCTGAGGTGAGGTTCTTCTAGGAAACATCAGTCTGAAAATAAAATTGAGGGAAAGGGTTGCTTTACAGAGAAAGAGACTGAGCCTCCTCTGGTAGCTTTTTCTACTCATGGTTCTTGGTCCATTCCTCTTTTCTTCTCTATCACCTTGACACTTCCTACCTGCATCACAGGTTTTCAGGTTGTAATAGTGAACTTGTTCCAGTTTTAGATCTGCGTGGTTGCTTTAATATATTTAAGCCATTTTTCATCAGGGCTGTGAATGACTTTGGATGCACTGTATAGTAGATTATGTGAGGCCTTTGTGGGGAAGGTGATAGAGGGGAAAGAATTTCTGTGTCTCTCATCTAGCAGATTAATTCTCAGGGAGGTCTCCTTGTTTATGCTGTTTCCACCTCTATGTAGGTGGCAACTCTAACTGTGCTTCAATGGCTATTGTTGCCTGTGGGAAGGCTGCAGCTTTCCTCACTGCATGTGAGCTCACTCACAGTTGTAGTGGAGATTATTATGATTTGCTGAGGGGGTTATTGTATCTGCTAATCTGGACTCACAGCTGTTGTGTGTCTTTTGTCTAGGTTGGTCATTGCTATAGAAGATAGAAACCCAGTTTGATTAGCACTTAAGAAAAAAGGTGATGCCTAAGGATGAGAGAGAGAGGAAGGAGAAGGGATGTGCTGGAATATTGAGCCTTAGGTTTTAATATTCAAAGCCAAATTAATGTGATAAATGGTACACTAGCTATTACATTTGCTTGCAGAACCTGAAGAGGGCTGCCTAGCCTAGCTGGATTTCATGCAGAGGAATTATTGAGATCCACTCAGTCAGTGCTAAGAAGAAACAGTGATCTGTGTGGAGAAAGGGGCACTAGAACAAATTCTCATTTCCTTTGCAATTGCAGCCAATATTAAGAGTGCTTCCAAAGGATGGGGATTTTTTAATAGGAAAAACCACAAACATTGAATAAATTATCAAAATTATAAAAAATAGCAGGAGATTGATGTTGCAAAACAGTACAATTACCTACTTGGAGACTATATGTGGTAACTATAGTATGTAAACACATTGTATGAGGCACAACAGTAGACACTATTAATTTTGTAACTGTATTGCATAGGAAAGCTATAACAGGCTGTTACATGGTAAAGTATGGAAACTGTTTTTGTAAAATATGATTTTGGCAATTAAAAGCAATTTCTAATAGTGTGAATATCCTTATTTTGCAGTTGTCAAGTAGTCATAGAATCATAGAAAATTAGGAATGGAAGGGACCTCAGGAGGTCATCTAGTACAAACCCCTTCTCAAAGCAGGACCATCCTCAACTATATTATCCAAGCCAAGGCTTTGTCTAGCCAGGTCTTAAAAACCTCCAAGGATGGAAATTCCACAACCTCTCTGAGTAACCTGTTTTGGTGCTTTACTACCCTTCTCACAATACAGTTTTTCCTAATATCCAACTTAAACTTCTCTTGCTACAACTTGAAGCCTTTGTTCCTTGTTCTGTCATCTGCCACCGCTGAAAACAGTCTAGCTCTTACCAGCCTCCTAACCATTTTCATTACCTTTCTCTGGATTCTCTCCAACAGGGGCGACGAGTAGCAGGTGCATGCGGGTGCATGTACACCCCCTGAGCATGGCAGTACACCCCCTGCCACTGCTGGTGGCGCCTGTGGGTGGTCACTGACCCCTGGTCAGTGCTTGCCACTGCTCCCCCTTCCACTGTCAACAGTGCCAGCAGCGTCTGCAGGAGCTCTGCGCTTGCCGCCGCCACGCTCCTGCTGCCACCAGCGCAGCCATGCCCCCGCAGCTGCTGGGGGCACGCGCCATTCAATATGTCCACATCCTTTTTGCAGTGGGGAGCAAACCTGAACAAAATACTTCAGAAGTATCCTCACCAGTGCCGATTAGAGGGGAATAATCAGTTTGCTTTATCTGCTGGCAACACTCCTACTAATGCAGCCCAGTCTGCCCTTGTTGCAAAGAAGGCTGAAACGTTAGCCACCTGGGCATACTGTTGGCTTGTATTCAGCTTATTGTCCACTGTAATCACAAGGTCCTTTTCTGCAGAGCTGCTGTTTAAGTTAACCAGTCAATTCCCAGCCTGTACCAGTGCATGGGACTGTTCTGTTCTAAGTGCAAAACTTTGCACTTGTCCTTATTGAACCTCTTGAGATTTCTTTTAGTCCACTCCTCCAATTTGTCAGGATCTCTCTGAATTCTAGTCCTATCCTCCAGCAGATCTATTACTCCCCCACAGCTTGGTGTCATATGCAAACTTGCTGAGGGCGCACTCCATCCCATCTTCCAGGTCATTGATAAAGATATTGAACAAAATCAGGCCCAGGACTGACTCCTGGAGCACTCCACTTGATACTAGCTGCCAGCTAGACATTGAGCCACTAATAATTACCCCTTGAGCCCAGTGATACAGCAAGTCACTTAGTAATAATACAATCCAGAAATGGGTTAAGAAGGTAGTCCCAACAAGATCTGAAAGAAAGAACACAATAAAATGGATTGCCCACCTTCAACAGTACAACTGAGTTCAGAATTAGAATGACCCCTTAATCATGGGGTCTCCATTATTTTCAGCATCAGCATCTTGAGTGCTATTCCATCCCCATTCTACCATACTCTGTAGAGGTTCTTACCCTATGTTCATAACTGTAGCATTCATGTCTTCCAGTAGTACATTAAATGGTATGCCTAACATCTGTCACATTGTTCTTTCCTACATCCTCTCCCCAAGCAGAGGTGATTTTGTGATTTTATTCTTTTTTTTGCACATTTGTTCTTTTTTTTAATACACATTCTATGTATTTTCATTAAAGAAGAAATGCATCTTGCCCTTGGAGGGAAACGATGAACTTTGTGATGCTGAGGAGGACCGAAGAGAGAACTGGTCTTTTTGGGATTCCACAAATGAATTGTCTAGTGATGGAGGTACAGCTCCGCATCATTACTGTAATATGCTCAGTACTCAGGCAGCAAAATTGTCTCCCCTGGCCACCACCTGGGCCTCACTTAGTTGCCCCCTTTGGCCTCTCAGGGTCCCACCCTGTTATTTTTCCTGCCATGCCTTAGCTATAATAAGCTGACAGAGTGGCTGCCTTTAGAGGTTTTGGATGATAGGCTCTTGACTGGGCTGAGACCCCCTAGCCATGTCCCGCTTTATTCTGTCCGAGTCCCTTGGCCTGGGGTCTACTGCCCCAGGACCTCAAGCCCCTGGCTCCAACTCTGGCCCTCATGAGCTCTGGGCTTCTTGGCTCCTGGTATTGCCCTTGCAAGCTCTGGGCTTGTGCCTTAGTCTTTGCCATTTTTTATCTCCCCTGTCTGTCGAACAATAACAGTCTTTCCACAGGGCATGGGATACTGCACTCACACAGCGCTCCTGGTTACAGCCCAATTAGGGCTCTATACTGAGGGCCCCTGCTGTACCCAGCCTCCAGTCTGTCCCTTTCAGTCACATCCAGCCCTACAGTTTAAATTAAAACCAAAAATATAAGCGTCCTCTCTAAAACAAAGGGTTCCCCTCCCATGGTTAATCTTGCCCTGCAGAAGCCCTACCCCAAAGACCCAAGGCTCTTATTTGTTTCTTTTCAGGATGCAGGGCTCCTTTCAATTCTCTGGCAGCTCAGAGTCTTTCCTCTGGGCTCCCTACCCCAGCTCTCTCCTACATCTCTGCCTCCTACAGCTCCTACAACTTGGCTGCTCCATGGGCTTAGGCCTTGTGTTGATAAGTCTCTTCCTGGGTCACTTGACCTTCCACTTCTTCACCCAGGCCTGTCAATCACTGTTAGCACCTGGGGTGGGTGGCCATTTTCCAGGGCTCTTTGCCTGAATTAGCCTGTTCCAGAGGCTGGGGAAGGCTAATTACCCCTGGGCTCCCTCTCCCCTTTAGTAATGTGTTATAGGCCCTGTTACAATTACCCATCAGGAGTGACTCCAACTACATAGTGCAGTCCCCTTGGAACCTGCCACCTCTGTCAGGTGACATAGTACAAGTGAGTACAAGGGCCAACTACTGACTACTAAAGAAACCAGCCAAGCTAATTACAGCTCTGCCAACTGAAGAGAATATTCTGTGTCCAGCACAATTTGCATTCAGGCAGGACATGGAAATTAAGCTGCCTTAACACCACTGACAGATTGACTCTTCCTGTCAATTGAGAGGCAATTTCTGGACTTTTAAATACCGTTCTGAAAGTGGGGAGGCTCTAATGTGTCTCTTATTTATCTCTTGCCAAAGATTCCAGAGTTGAGGTCTTGCTCTAGGGAGACTTCTGTATTCACTGACTGCTTCATTGTTCATTGTACCACTGTTGTGGTTAAACTTGCAGACAAAGAGGTGATCTTAGGTAACCGCCAAAGCATGGAGGCACTTGAATAGGATTTTTTTAGGACACTAGTCAGTAGTTGGATTGAACTCATGTACTAATGCTGCATTTCTTCAGGATTAGTTACACTATTGCATGTTTGAGAATGATGCGTTGGTGGTTCTAGTCAGGAGAGATACTAGTTACTCATCATGACTCTTTCACAAGTCAAGTTTATGGATCAAATTCATAAGTTTTGCATTGTGACTCTTTTAAGGTATCTAGTGCTTGCTACCAAGAATGCTCTGGGTGTGCAGCTGGACCATTTGTTGGTGCATATGGGCAGAACTGACCACACCCTTTGAGAAGGCTCCCTAAATGAACAAGGTCTTTTCAACAAAGAAGGAAAAGAGCTTTTTGGTTGGTTCTAATGTAGATTAATGTATATAGTTTTAATGTAGTCTAATGTATATAGTTTTGATTAAGCAATATACCATCTTGGAATATTTCTTTGGTGAGATTTAGTAGCATCTATAGAGCTTAAAAGGAGGATTCTCTTGGCCTGTTAGAAAGCCTCAGCATATTTTTAAGGAACACATTATGCTTCTTCCTTTGTTTTTCCAAACTGGTGCTTGATTCACTATTGTACAGACCTGGTTCCTTCCAGCTCATGATTTCGTAATACCCTGTGGGAACTAAAGCAACTGACCCATATTATCACTTTTCCACGTGAATGTTTAATGTATCTTTAACTCCTTGAATGAAATTTAGCAGCTGGAAATTGTTTGTAGGGAAGTATGTGGCCTCTATCACAATAGTATCTGATCTCCTCAGATAAATGTTTAAAAGTCTGTATGCCAATCTCTTTTTTCCTGGGAGAAATTACTTGATTAGTTTATAGATTGCTTTTGTTTTCTTGCTTGTTTATGTGAGAGTGAGCATGCTTGGTGTCTGTCTGTGTGCAGGAATTACTGAGGAAAAACTACAGCAAACAGATGGATTTTTAAATACCATTTTGAAAGTGGGGAGGCCCCTCATGTCTTTCTCTTTCATCTCTTGCCAAAGGGTCCAGAATTGAGGTCTTGCTTCAGGGAGACTTCTGACCCCTGCATTCGCTGACTGCTTCATTGTTCAGATGGAACACAGCTGTTCCAGTAGGTCAAGCATGCGGATGAAAAGGTGATCTTAGGTAACTAGTGCCAAAGTATGGAGGCACTTGAACAGGAAGAGAGCTGGTACTGTTAGCAACTAGCTGTTAGTAGACCGTAAAAACGTGTGCTAGGGACCACCAGAAATGCACAGGTGCTAGTATAGGAACCTCTGGGATAGAGCATTCATGGGCTTAAAAGCTTTTCACAAGAGACTTAATGCCAGTTACATTCCCCAGGCTTTGACATTACTGTAGTTCACTTTAATGCTTTGCATGGCAGGAAAACAAGCATTTCTTTCATCTGTAGGAACATGCTTTTAACCACAGGAAAAGAATATTGTAAAGCAAAATGAACCTTGGCATAGGTGAGAGAGTTTGCATATTTTAAAAAATTCCCCCATAGGTCAGTTGTCTCTAGCCTGTGACTTGTGGGCCATATGCTGTCTGTAACATACTGTAGTGATGCTCACAGCCACAGGTAAATTTGCCTTCCAGAGATGTGTAGTTTTTCAGCTTGACAGATTAAAGAATGTTGATTCTTTGTGTTGATTTCTTTTCTTTCTTAATTTTTTTAGTGGTGTTGGCCCTGGAGGGAGGGGACCATTGCCATAGACTGTCAAGCAACCTGCAACATTGCAATCAGATAGCAAGTAAAAAAATATTTGTAGTGTTTTCATTTTCCAGGAATGAGACTCATGTTTCTGGATCCCTCTCCCAATACCAAGAAACTAGACTGGACTTTAGTCTCTCTTTCTCCTGAACTTAACGTGTTTTATTACTTTGTCATCTCAGAGTGGTGGAAATCTGATACAAAAATATTCTCACGATGTAACAACAATAATGAGTTAAAATCATACGTATAAAAGAAAACTTGATTTAAGTGTACCATATCTGTAGCTATCATATAACTATCCAAAAGAAAATGCTGTAGTCACATATTTGAGCATACGAGAATATCAGATTAATATGAACTTGAATGATAAACAAGGTCCTGTGTAACATTAAATAGGTCTCTCTCACCTCCAATATAAGTCTTGAAAACTGAAATTATTTTAGCATCATCATTCAACTCATCACTTTCCCCTAATATTTACACTTGGACAGTGTCTTTTGTCTGAGTTCCTAGACCTTGAGACTACTCACCAGATAGCTTGGGACTTAATTTCTAGTGCTGTGCAAAGCTTTGGTCCCTGATTCAATTTGGTAGAGATTCAACCTGATTCGGTGGCCAAATCTCCGAATCCGAATCCAATCAGAAGACCCTTTAATCACTCCTGGTGTTTCCTTTCTTTACTATAAAGGAAGTGGGCCCAAGGAGGCGTGACAGTATATTCCTAAAGAATCAAATCGGAACCCTCCAAATTGATTCAGAGACATTTAGAAAGATTCAGAGATTCAGACATAGACATAGCTTTAAATGCTTTTTCTACACACCTCTAGGAAGCAGGTGTCTTGTGAACGCTGCATGGAATGTCCCACAGAAGCACTTCTGGTCCACTTCCTGGTTTGCTGCTGGGCGCACTGGGGAGCTCCCTGTGCAACCCCTGGCTTGGTGACTGGTGCCTCCTAGATGTGTGTGTGGGGTTGATTGCTGGGGTGGGGGGGCCCCGGAGCATGTGGAGCACGTGGGAGGGCCCCCCTGCACTCCTGTGGGACACTTCATCCGCCCCAGCCTTGCAGCATTCACAAGCCACGCTGGTACCTCAAGTTATGTAGAAAAAACTTTTAAAGCTGTGTCTGTGTCTGAATCGCTGGTTCTCTGAATCAGCATCTAATCTTCAGATTCAGCTCAATCAAATTAGAAACAATGATCCAAATCAATTAATCAAATCACTGTCCCTGATTCGGGCTGAATCCAAACCTGAATCGAATACGGCCTCTTCGCACACTCCTGATGGTTCTACTTTATCTAACCTACCATCTTGGTGCTGCCCCTTAAACAGGAAAACTTGTTCTGTGCCATTCTGATCTAAAAGAGTCATCTTGTGAATTCCTTGGACAAATGATACGCAGCCAGAATTAAACTTTCTGACACTCATCCTTTGAACTATGCAAAATGATATAATGGAAATGTATCTACTGCTGACATAAAAGTTTGCTTCTGTCACTATATCTGGTAGAATGTGACAGTGATCCTGGCTGACACCTCTACATGCTACTGTGAAATATGAATAATAAGTTTGCCACTGGAATATTTTTACTAAATATTCATTACAGTGTGACATTAATAAAAAATTACATTTTTGGTGAATAAAATGTAATGTACATCCACAACTACATTTGTCAGCAGTTTCAGCACAGCAGGCAGAAAGACCACATGTATCTTTAGAGCTGCTTCACACAAGTCGAGATGCATCTTCAGGAGAGTGTGAGGAAGCTTATACCTTACTGCTTCAGCCTGTACCATATGGTAGACAAAGAATGCAATTCTCCAGGTCTGTTAAGCCAGCCCCTTTCATTGGTACTAAAGTTCATACATGATGCAGAAGACAGACGTGTATTTTAACAAGACAGCACTTTCAATAACTAGAAAATAATATTTGTTATTTATACAGTAAATACCCTGCAGCTTTTCAGGAGTAGAAATTGAGTACATTATTGGTTGAAAGGGATTCTCATCATGTATTTGATACTCCTGATCAATAGGATGAATTTCAGTTGGCTGATATCACAAAGCCAGCTGTGCAACATTCAGCTGAAACCGGCAAATTGACAACGGCTTTAAGCAACACAAAACTCTCCAATAGGACCTGCCCCTACAGGCCTTATTCCAGGAAAAGTCAATCTGAAGTCACTGGGAGTTTTACCTATAGAGATTGCCAGACAAATGAAGACTTAAGACACAAGAGAGTTCTTGTTGTCAACTCAGCTATATGTATAGAGCTCTGTTGATGCTGTACAAATAAATATTAAGGTACATTTATGTGGTATAACCAGTCTCCCAAGACGCACATTTTTAATCATCCAATGTAGGTGGTTCAAGCACCTACGTTGAACACCTTCAAGAATAAATTGGATGCTTATCTTGCTGGGATCCTATGACCCCAGCTGACTTCCTGCCCTTTGGGCAGGGGGCTGGACTTGACGATCTCCCGAGGTCCCTTCCAGCCCTAATGTCTATGAAATCTATGAAATCCAAACTAGCATGAAACATAAAATACATTAAATATTTTCAGTATTGAGAAGTGGTATAAATATTTTAGAAACTCAGCAGTTCATGCACTGTTCTAAAATTATCCATTTCTGCACGTTGGAGTTGGGATAAGTAGCAGAGCATTTGGATGGATGCAAATATTATAATTTATGACCCATTAAGGAATCACTTGGTGCTTTAGGAATATACTGTCGTGCCTCCTTGGGCCCACTTCCTTTATAGTAAAGAAGGGAAATACCAGGAACTTCAGAACTGGACTTTTTTCCAAAACAGAAAGATAAATGTCTAATGACAAAAAGTAAAATTCAATACCTTCCATGTTTCAGTGGTAAAGGTTGTAGCGTGTTGTTCTAAGGTCATAGGCAGACAAGGTTCTTTGGGCTAATCTGATATCTTTTATTAGACCAACAGAACTTTGTCTGCCTATGTACTTAGACTGACACAGCTACAACCTATACCCCTGAAACATGGAAGATATTGAATTTTGCCATTTGAAATGGATATTACACAACCTGAAAAAGAAAGAAGCCAAACTCAACAGTGGCATATATTTTCTAAGCCTATGCAAGAAACACAACAACATTCCCAGAGGACTAAACATCTATAATCTTCTGACTACTACATACAACTCCAAATATGCTCCACAACTATGCAGGAGAACTTCATAATTGGTCTAAAAAAATCAGATTTAACCCAAAGAACTTTGTTTGCCTAGTGACAAAAAAGGACTCATCCTGAAGAGAGATGATAAATACATTACTTGAAAGAAGCCCACCGTCAGCAGTGCTTTGGCATACTTGCTTACCGTCATAAGTTTCTTGACTCAAGCCCATGAAATAGAATGGAATATCTCATGGACTTCCCTTTTCCCCATTTTCACTTCACTGCAATCAACATGTCAAATGCATCAAAAATGTCCCCCCACTTCCCCTGGCCCTGATGGTTTGAAAGCTTCTACAAATCTCTAAGTTTGTTCTTTCCCTACTGTACTCTGAGTATCTACCCACTATCCTTGTGTTAGTCATCCACTTAGCACAGTTCTGAGTTGACTTTGCTGCAAAAATCAAAGTAAAAAAGGCCTTAAATGTGTCAGCCTTCTCCACATTGTCCATTATGCATGTCCCCTGCCTCTTCAGCAAAACTTTTACATTTGCCTTGAACATCTGTGTCCTTTGCTAGTGGGATCACAGTTTGTGCCTTGACCATGCTAATTTTTCCCTACATGTTTGGGCAGTATTCTTATACTCCTGCTTTAGCAACTTTCTATTTTTTTTGTAAGATTCTTTTTATAAGAAGCATTCATGGTTTAGCCAAGCATGTTTTTTTCTTGCACTTTCTATTTACTTCTCTATTTTGCTCTTAATGTTTTGGGGCCTGATAATCCTGGGAACATATGGAATTCCAAACCCAAAGCCTACAGTGCCACTTTGCCCTGCACTGCTAAAACGAATAGTTAAAAAAAACAAATTTTGCATGAGTTTCTGTGCTCTCCCTGGCCAAGAGTAAAATGTAACAAAGAAATGGAGTATCTGACATTCAGAAGGGAAAATGGGAAAAGATAGGTGGTGCTACCACCAACTCACCTCTCTCAAATTCTTTAAGCCTTGTGAAGCCTGAAGGACCTGTTTCAAGTTTGATGCACTAGACTGTTTCCTTCTTATTTCTTCCTAAAAGCAGAACCAGATAAAAAAAAAAAGGACAAATAAATTAATTTATCAGACTAATGTGAAAACCCACAGAATATGTCAAAAAGGGGTTATGAAAAAATGGGGATTAATATATATACCAGAACAGAGGTAAACCCTGAATCTAGAAATTTTACTAAAAAAATCAGGAAACTCCCAGAGTGACAGTTTGTTCTTGTGACAGCCACCTCTGGCTGTGGTTTATCTATGCAGATTGAACCTGGAACTTCAGCTTCTAAAAATAAACCTCCCCTGTTCAAGCTCAAGGATTTTGGATGGGATTTTCTGAAGTGCCCAAGTAGCCTAGGAAGGCCTAAGCAATGGGACTTTTGGTACTATATCACTTAAATATATCTGAAAATCCCACCTAGATCAATGAGCTCAAAGACAATTGCAGGTTTATGTAACCTTTGTCTATAAACCTTTACATGTGATGTAGCTGCTACAGAGGGATGCAGAACCATACTGTGTTAGCATGTAAAACCTATTTCTAGTATTCGTCTTTCTGTTAGACACCCACAGAGACTTAATTTGGCATGTCTATTTCTGTGGGTATCTGTTGCGATTTATTCTGCTGAATGTGTTTTCAATGCATATGCTTTGCTCCAGAAGTATGAAGAAGTGGTTAACACTCAGATGCACTTTATAATAATTAAGATGTCACACCTGAATGATACCACTCCTTCCACTGAGACTGAGAGCAGCCAAACATTCCCTAGATACAGATTCTGGGTTTATGTACAGAACTACTAGATATCCTTTCCTTCTGACTTCCGGCTCCAGACTGAAACTTAGAGGCAGTTAATCCCTAGATAAATGATTTATGGAATGTGCATCCATTTGTGTTGCTTGTTGAAATTCCAGGCAAACATCTCTCAGGTTCTTGCATCACCTGGCTGGAACACTAAGTTCACAGTTTATCTTTGTTGTTGTTGCCAAAGTCCCTTCAGTATTAAATGGGCCTTGCTCACTAGTGGCAGAAGTGGAGATGTGTTGACAGTAGAGTCTTAGGTAGTGCTTTGGAAATGGGGTTGCTTGCCCAGAGAAACAGGCAGAAGTGAAATAAAGGAAGTAAGGATAGAATTTTTTCACAAATTGTATGGGTCTGGCTCAAGCAACTTCCAAAGTATTTGAAAACTGGAACAAAGCATGGAACTTGACATGATGAACTGCTCATCTGTGAATGCATGTATACAGAATGACAAATAAATATATATTGACATTAAAATACAGGCTAGTGAAATACAGGAATGAAATCTCAGATGTACATATGCTAGCAGTATGCAAATGGGAAGCCCATGTCTGCAGTCCTATCTTATACCAAATTGCTCTGAAGTTGGTGAGTGTTTTGCCTAAATGTGTCCTGCAGCACCGAGGCTCATTACCAGATAAATACAAACCCATGGAGAAGTTACTTCTCCTAAAGCCAGCCATCCTCTTTTCTACTGTAGGATACATTTACAAAATACATTTTAACTGCTGTATATGCATCTATAGCACCCATTTCAGCCAGGTTAGAGAGTGCAAGTAACAATGTCTTTGTTACTTTATGGTAGCAACTTTGAAATCTGGGATGAGACTGAGATGAATGTGGCTCTGTCCACAGAAAATTGAGGTGATCCTGGTAGCCTGAGGAACCCTCTGGGAAATATTGAGTAGATTATATTGGCAGTTCTAATGGAAGGTGAATCCGTTGTTTGCAGAGCACTAGTAGACTAGGTGCTTTTATAGCACCACTGACCAGCCCAATCTGTATTTGGTCATAAATTAGCAGCTTTGTATCTTGCATGATCCGGGCTTTTTTTGCTCAAGGATAGCCTGTTGCCCTGAGCTCTGCCTGAATTGCTTTTAATTTTTTTTTTTTGGAAATTGAAGATAGTGCAGAATATGGTGATTCACGTTCTTTAAATAAGAGCCTCCTGCCATAAGCCATCCGGATTCCAGCTTTGTGATCTGAACTGACTGTTGGCGTGCAGGGTTATTTTCAGGTGCACTTGCCTACCTGGGAAGCCTCATATCTCCCTGTGTTTTACTGATGTAGTTAAAATATGCAGAGAGATTTGAGGAGATACCAAATTATCGGAAATGAGTTTGAGCTGTGCGGACTGGCTTCTTCTTGCAGAGAGAGGTTGCTGGTTTGCAGAGAAAGGAGAGGTTGTATTGTTGAACTGTTTTTAAGGATATGTCAGGAGTGCCTAGAATCTAGGATAATTGTTCTTTTATATTCTGAAATTAAACCCAGTAAACATAATAAAGATGTAAACGCTGCATGAATTGAATATATAGTTTGGCTGTCATCATCTATTGTAGCCTGTAAGTCATCATGAGATAATAGTTTTTCCTAAAAGACAAACAGCATGGAGAATACTATCATCACCACCTTTCCTTAGTTCCACATTGGTCAAATCAAAACGGAGCACTGGTGAAAAAATGAAATGGAGCAATCTCCGTCATCAAACTGAACCAGCTGAGTTTTTCTTTTTTATCCAAGTTCTGAAATGAGTAAAAAGGGAGTGTGGGTACATGAGAGTAGCAAAATGTACATTCCTGGAACAAATAGAAGTGCAATGATGCACGTGGTGACTATAGTGATTTACCCCTTTGTGGTAAGGTTAAATTACAGGAGTTGTCTTTTAATTAGGTCATGTTATGTAATTCTATATAGATCAGATTAAATGAGAACTAAATAATATTTAATTACAATTACAATTTAATTTTAAGATTCAGTCTAAAATTGTGCCATGCCCTGGATTGCTCAATTAAGTTTTTGAAAGTGAATTGATGCAGCACTTCCTGATAGATTCTGCAAGTGGGCATCATTAGAATTGATGTGAACTGCTCTATTCATTCCATACTCTGAGGCCTAATGATTTCAGTTTAACTATTAATCTATTTACCACCATTAACTATTTCACATGAAATTGCTTTTTTAACATAAACATCTGGTTACTTTGGCTGGTGAAAACGGTATTGTTTGGAAAGTATTGCCACATCTCACACACGTGGGGCTTCTAGTTAAAGCAGTAGAACTATAGACTTGACTCCCTGCAGAGACAGACTGTTTGGCCTACTTATACATTTGGGGCTCAGCCCTTGTCCCATGAGAATCGCTAGGAAAACTGCCATTGTCTTCACTGGGAGTGAGCTCAGGCCCATATATTAGATATTGTACATGATCAAATACTTATTTTTCACACACTAACTATCCTGAAATAGTCGCTGTCAGATTTAGTTATTATGTGTTTCATCAGAAAGTAGATCTCTCACATTTTGTAAAAGCAGGTAGCAGGCTCAAAGGGAAACAAAATGGCAAAAACACCTATGGACCATGTCCAGACATGTGCAGATGTTTGGTTCCCCGTGGACAAGAAGAAGTGGCAGATCATCTAGTCCGACCCCCTGCCATGGCAGGAAAGAATACTGGGGTCAAACGACCCCAGCAAGATGTGCATCTAACCTCCTCTTAAACACCCCCAGGGTAGGAGCCAGCACCACTTCTCTTGGAAGTTGGTTTCAGACCCTAGCCGCCCTGACGGTG
>NW_017728917.1:26137249-26138820 GCF_001723895.1 Crocodylus porosus
GCCTTCCGGAAGTCCAGAAAGACTATGTCCACTGCTACCCCTGCATCTAAGGATTTGGTGACCTGGTGGTAGAAGGCTACCAGGTTGGTCTGACAGGACCTGCCACTAATGAACCCATGTTGGTTGCCCCTAAGCATGATCTCCCCTGCTGGCCCCTCGTGGACATGTGCCAGGATAATTCTCTCAAAAAGCTTATCCAGGATCGAGGTGAGCCTAGCTGGCCTATAGTTTCCCAGGTCCTCCTTCCTCCCCTTTTTGAAGATGGAGTGACCGCCGGACTAGGACCCTCACCCGTCGGTGGTTCACCTCTGGTAGCGGGGAATGCCGCTGCTCCCCAGGATCACTACGGGTTTGGAGTAGCTCTCTTACGGCCCAGTCCCCACCTTAGTTCTCACCCGCCACAACTTTATGTTAAGTTCAGTTAAGGTTGGTTTGTGGGTGCTCCGCGGCCTGGGATCCCTTGGCAGTCACGTCACTGGGCTCCGCCACCCCTGTACCCCGGCCTCACGCCACCTCTAGTGCTTTCCCTTCTTTTGTGGGTCAGACCTCTTGTCTGTAGACTGGTAGCTCCCCTTGTCCTGACCTGCCCTCGTCAGATTACTCACGGGCCAGTCTGCCCCATCCTCTCCTCTCTATGTCCTGTTTGACCCGGCACTGGGTCGCAGCACAGGTTGAGCCCCTCTACATTATCCTAGACCCTATCTTCATGAATGGGGCACCCCAGCTATTCCTGCTGGGGTACACTTTTAGCTGGGAAACAAATCTGTAAACAACTTAAAGCCCGGCTCCTCAGCTCCTTACCAGCTGAGGCTCCTATTCGGACCACCCTGGGTCCCCTTGGGCAATCTCTGGCCCTCAGTCTCCCTTGTGCACCCTATAGGTTTCTAAACATGGCCGGCTGGTGGCAACTTCCGCCCGACTACACCCCCTTGGGGCTCTCCCTGGTCCTCATCCCCTCTTGCAGGGTTGCGTCCCCATGCCACCGCCCTGGCCCTCAACCTGTGGGTCTCGCAGGCTTCTGGTTCGTAACCTGAAGGTCCCTCTTCAGCCGTTCCTCCGGCTTCTCTTTCCTCGTGGTCCACCTCCAGCCTCACTGCCTGCCTCTGGACGTCCAATGCCCTGCAGTCGGCTGTTGTTGCTGTTCCCTCCTCTGGCTGAGCGGGTCGCTGCCTCTCCCTGGGGCTCTCCGCCCCTCTTTCTAGGGAAGCTGTTGCCTGCTCCGTTCTGGGGCTCTCCTTCCCTCTTTCTGGGGAGGCTGCCGCCTGCTCCGCTCTGGGGCTCTCCGCCCCTTCTGCTGCTGGACCCAGTCCCGGTTCCTCTGCCTCCCCCTTCCTTTCTTCTGCAGCTGCTTTTATCCCCGCATGCCGCCTGCTCCCGGCAACATCATCTTCTGGCCGTGTCTGTATAAACAAATGGTGAACGCGCCGCGTGGGTTTCTCCGCCGGTGCTGATAAGTCCCATTCTAGCTCCCCGGGACAGATGGGAACCACATTAGCCCTCTTCCAGTCCTCTGGCACCACACCAGAGCACCACGAGTGCTCGTAAAGCCGTGCCGGGGTCCCGCAATGACC
>NW_017728917.1:26139405-26143538 GCF_001723895.1 Crocodylus porosus
TCCAACAAGGCCTCTCCCCTGGTGGGGCTGTGCACCTCTTGGGTTAGATGGAGGTCCTGTATCTTGGTTAGGAACCTATGTGAGCGGTCAGACCTGGCAGACTGCTCTTCCCAGCAGATGTCTGGAAAGTTCAGGTCACCAATGATGACCACGTCCTTTGACCTAACTACCTCTCTGAGCTGACTTAAGAATTCCAGGTCAAGCTCTTCCCCTTGGTTGGGTGGTCTGTAGTAGCCCCCCACCGTTAAATCTTTTTTCCCTTGACTGCCCTGTATCCTAACCCAGAGCACTTCTGTGTGTCCCGCCTCTGACTCTGTGCTACCTGGTGAGGATGTGTATTCCTCCTTAATGTAGAGTGCCACGCCCTCACCTTTCCTCCCTGTTCTGTCCCTCCTGTACAGCCTGTAGCCCTTGATATTCACCGCCCAGTCATGCAATGGGTCCCACCATGTTTCAGTGAGCCCCATTATGTCTGGGTGGGTGTCAGCTAGCAGGAGGGTAAGTTCCTCTTGCTTGTTCCCCATACTGCGAGCATTTGTGTAGAGGCATTTGAGGCCTCCTGTGGATGTGTGCACTGGCCCCCAGCATTACCTTGGCCCCTGTTGCTTACCTGTGAAACGCCTGAATGTACGGTGTATTGCCTGTGGATTATCTTTTGAATCCAATGGGAAGATGGACTTGCCAACTTTAGTAGTCCCTTGCAAATACACACCATGAGCATCAAGGCGATGATCATCTGACATCAGCTTTACTGGGTCAGCCATGTCATTTGGATGTCTGACTCCAAACTCCTGAGGCAAGTTTTTTTCTCACAGTTTAGTCAAGGCATATTACCAACTGGGGAGCAGAGAAAGCCTTTCAAGGATGTCCTCAAGGTCAATTTGAAAAAATGCAACATTGACATCAACTTGTGGGGGACTGTCTCCCAGGATCACCCCAGGTGGAGGAAGAGTCTGCTGGAAGGACCTTAGTACTCTGAAACCTCATCACAACAGCAGGAGACAGAAAAGTGGGACCAGCAGATGCACTGTTGACAACTGAATCAAGAATCTGGAGCCACCCGTTGCACACGAAAACACATTCCTGAATTTCAAGAGAACCTGTTGTTCCTGGATTGGCCTTGTTAGCCATCTTCAGACCCACAGACAAGGCAATCACAGAAGGCAATCATCCTCAACTGCAAAGGTTGTCGATGATGATATTTTGCTAAAGCCATTAGGATTAAGGACTTTTTTTTATCTTTCTTTACCAAGATTTGTTCAAGGATAATCCATACTACCTGTCAGTGGAGGGATTCTCTACTTTTCATTTTGGCAAGATGTTGAAATATCTTTCTGGATCTTTTATTTCCACTGCTTTATCTCCTAGACCTGGTCTCCCATATTTCTGGTTGGGGCACTCTAAGCTTTTTTCTTTTTAAGTCTTTAAAGTGCCAATAATTTTTTGTAGTATCCTTGAGTTATCCTACGGGGGGCTTGAATTTTAGGACAGAGGTAATTGGCAGTATGTGAAAAATCAGTCCCTTAAATCTGAGTAACTCAAATTCACCAAGTGCTTTTCAAAATGTAGGCCTATATTAGTCCCCTTGGTGGGCTACATCATTACCAATCTCAGTCTGTAATGTGTATGGAATGTATAAAGTAAAAGTCATTGTGAAATACGACTTCTACTTGTAAGTATTATTTAAAAGGTCACCTATATCAAATGAAACAAGACAAGTGGATGGCCGGCCATTACAGAGACGTTCATCTCTAATTCTGGTTCAAGTGTAGACCAGCGTGGTAGTGACTGGAAGTCATTGCTACTGTATGACAGTTGCCTATATAAAAGAAGTTGGCAGTCTCGCTGTAATCCCTGTGGACAGGTCCCACCAGTAGAAACAAGTCTTTTTGGTATCTCTACAGAGAGGCCTAAAGCTAAATTTCACTGTACACCTGAATTTTCCTTACATCCCTAAAGGTCAATCTGTACACATTTTGTACTTCTAAGTGACACCTAGCAAGACATGCCTAGTATCCTACAGCTTTGATTTGGCATTTCCTATGGCACAGTGCATTCACTTTCATTTCTTCAGACCTACTCACTCCATATGTAATGTGTAACATAAGATAGACTTGCTCTGGGAGCTTTAAAGCAAATAATTTATTAAAAGATTCAGTAAATAAGAAAATATCTTTTTATATGCTTAAAATATGCATATTTGAATGCATTTATTGCCCATGTTGCTTAGACCACCCTAATTCTTTAGGGCAGCACTGTGCCTAGACTCCTGGCAGCCCTGGGTGAACTTTTAGTATTGCCCCCCGCCCTTGCCAGCAATAATGATAATAAAAATTTTTAAATTACCATTTTGGGGCCCCCTTTTTGTCCAGGCCCAGGGCAACCACCCAGTTTGCCTATGCCTGTGTCCAGCCCTGCTTTAGACCTTTAGTTTATGTTCTTACTGCGTTACTTTATACCCAGGTGAAAGATGGCTAAACTCTAGAGTTGATTGTTGCTAAAATAAGGTTTGTGTTTAGATCTTATGTTAAACTGCAAATGATATGCTTGTGTGTATGCTTATACACATATGTAGTCATCTATAATTATGATATATTTATATGCGTACCCACACACATGCACATTTTTGCTTCACTATGAATATATACATTTTATTAGAAATCGGTGCTCTTGACCATGCTGGAAAATATTTTTGTAGCTCTGAACAAATGTTTATAACAATTTGAATAAATTAAGCCTGACCTGAGCGGTAAATTACAGCGCACAAGAGACAGGTGATGGTTTAAAAAAAAGTTTGATCCAGCACCCAGCTCGGGCGTAGAGGCCAGGGTCCGTTGGGAATAACAACACTGCTTTGGGTGTCACATCCGGTTCAAATAGAAACCGACCAGAGGAGACACGTTTTATTGTCGTGCTAGCGAGGAAGATCGCGCGCGGACCAAGCAATGCGGGGGGAAAGGAAGCGCCCGCGTATCACGACCGAAAGCTTCATTCCCCTGAACCTGCCTGTCAGTTCCGGGCACAGCGAAAAGCGGAATAAAGCAAGCCCCGCGCGGGGAGGGGCAGCGCGGGCGCGGGCGAGACCCGATCCGCCTCGAAAGTTTCCGTCTCGGCGGAGGCGTGCGCCGGCCGCCGCCTCCTGCCGCAGGGCCATTTCCCCGGGAAATATGGACCGGGCCGTGTGGGCCCCTCCCGCTTCCCTCCGCAGGGCGCAGCTCGAGAAACGAGGGCTTTAAAAAAAAAAAAAAAAAAAGAAAAGAAATCCCTAACGCAGGTGTTTCCCCCACCCGGCCCTTCCGGAGCCTCCCGCCGTGGGGCTTTGTCAGCCCGGCTCCCTGCCGAGCCCCCGCGCCGGGAGCCTCTAACTGGGACATCCATTTTAAAGCCGCTCTTGCAAAATCTGCGCTGCCGCCGTCGCGGTGCGGGGGACCCCCGCGCCCGGAGCTGCTCCCCGCGCCGCCGTTTTAAATCTCCCTCCTCCTCCGCCCCGCGCCGGCTCCCCACCGCGCCCAGCCCCGCTCCGCTCCCCGCGGCGCGCTTCGGCTTCGCCTGCCTCTCCGCAGCCCCCCCGGCCCCGGCAGAGGAAATATTACCATGTTGCGAGCTGACGTAAGGACATTACAAGGAAAAGGCTACATTTCGGAGTGTTTATGAAAAGCCTCGGTACTGTACTGTCACCAGGGGGCATGCAATATCATGCGTGCCGCCAAACATTTGGAATAATAATCATTTCACAACAACAACCACCCCCAAACGAGAGCCCCGGGCCGGCCGCGGCTGGCGGAGGAGCCATGCAGCCAAACTTTGGGAAGCCCTTTCCGATTTTTCTGACATTGCTACCGCTCGCCCTTGAGGAGCCGTAATTGCATTATCTGATCCCCCCTTCTCTCTGTCTCCCCCCCCCCCTTCTCCCCTCCCCCGACTCTCGGCGTTGCAAATTTGCTGGCGTTTGGGAAGGAGAAGCCGGCAGCTACCGAGCGGCAGGAGCCGCCGCGAGCCCAGCTCGCCTGCCTGGGAGCCCGGCGTTGTTTTGAAGGGAGCTAACATGGCGACGGTGCCCGTCTATTGCATCTGTCGGCTGCCTTACGACGTAACCCGCTTCATGATTGAATGCGATGCCTGCAAGGACTGGT
>NW_017728917.1:26144205-26151861 GCF_001723895.1 Crocodylus porosus
GCCGGGCCGGGCCGGGCCAACCCAGCCCGCAGGCCCGGTTGGCGGCGCGGCCGCTGCCGAGCCCGGCTCCCCAGTACAATGGCTCGCTCCTTTGTCGCGGCGCCGTGTGGCAGCCCCTGCTGTCACCGCGCAGCGCCGGGCTCGCCCGGCCGGAGCCTTTCGGGGGCTCGGGGCCGTTCAGGTGGGAAGAGGAGGAGGCCAGACCTGGACGGCTGGGGCGGGGGAGAGGTGTTGCGGGGGGGAGGTCAGCTGGAGCAGACAAAGGGAGGGACTTCTCCTTTTGGTTCGTGTCTCACTAACCCAGTGGTACAGAAAGTGAATGTGGCTGTGCTTTTCCAGCGGGAGGGAGGAATCCCGTGTCCGCCCTGAACTTGAAGGACAAGGGATTTTTTCTTTTAGAAACAAGGAAGTTAGTTAAAAAACAGTGTGAAGAGAAAGTAGGTTAAGGCAGCAAATACAGTAACATTCATAGAGCTACCTTGAAGGTTTCTTTAAGGCAAATTTGTTAGGGGCCTAGGTTTGCGTGCACCAGTTCAACATACCTCCAAGGCCAGGGAAGCATCTAGTAGTCAAGGGGTAGGTGGCTTATTAGTTGTCAGAACTCTAGTATTTAAAAAAAATGACTCGTATTATGCTTGTTAATGGAAGGTGGCTTTGGTAGGTGATAGTCAAATCACAAGGAAATCTAAGAAAGGGACGGACGAATGATACACTTACGAGTTTATCCACAATACTCTATAGAGCCTTCAAGTGTGTCAGTATTGCTACTTGACCACCAGGGTGTAAAGGCAAACATCAAAGAGGAAAAGGAAATGGCAAAGAAGTTTTCTTTGCTTTTGTCCTCATGAAAGAGCATGATGGAGAATTACCTACTTCACAGTGATTTACCTACTTTGTAAGTTGTAAAGGTCAGGCACTGTGAGAGAGAGAAGTATCAAAAAGAAGTGAAATTAAGATCCATTTAATTACCAGGACTAGACTTTATTCATCTATTAGTTCTAGATGAATTAAAGAACAGAGTTGAGTGACTTATAGGTTTATAGGGGCATAGGGCTGGACCAGACCTCACAAGATCATCTAGTCCAGCCCCCTGCTAAGCAGGATCATGCCAGCCCAGTGTCTGTCTAACCTGCTCTTGAAAATTTCCAAGCATGGAGATTCCATAGCCTCTCAGGAGCCTGTTCCAGTGCTTGACCACCCTCATAGTCAGAAAGGTCCTCCTCATGTCCAGCCTAAATTTCCCCTGCCCAAGCTTTGTCCTAGTCCTGTCCGCTACAGCCACATCTCCATCCGCTCTGCAATCTTCCTTCAGGTATCTGAAGGCTGTTATCAAATCCCACCCCTCAGTCTTCATTTCTCCAGACTAAATAATCCTAGCTCTTTCAGCCTTTTTTGCAAGTTGTTTTCCAGGCCTCTAATAATTTTTGTTGCTCTCTGATGGACTCTTTCCAAGTTGTCCACATCGTTCTGAAGTGTGGGGACCAAACAGTACTCCAGGTGAGGCCTTGCCAGTGTTAAGTAGAGTGGAAGAATAACTTCCTTTGATTTATAAGCGACACTCCTGTTAATGCAACCAACACTGCTGTTGGCCTTTTTTGCAACAAGAGCACATTGTTGGGTCATATTCAGCTTATGGTCTCCGGTAAACTCCAGTACCGCAGCCTAGCGGGTCATTCCCCAAACTGTATTTGTGCAAGAGACACTCACACAGGTGTAAAATCTCAAGAAATTCCACTGACTTCAGTGCAGATGCTTTGGATTTATGCTGGTGTGACAGAAGGATTTGGTGCTAAATACCAAGTCTGGAGGTTCTTATGCACTTGTTACTCCATCCTTACTTAGGAAACTTTGACTGAAATCAGTAAGGAGTTTTTATCAGTAAATATAGTAAAAAATAATTAATGGCCTCAGGAGTGGGCCCTAAACGCACACAATTTATCATTAAAAGCAGGTATGAAAGACTTGAAGAGCAATCAATGTTGCACCTATACAATGGTACTAAATTAATCTTGCAAATAAAAAGCATACTTCAGTATCAGGAAAAACAGTAGGAAAACCATTTACAGATTGTTATTAAACTCTATATAACTGCTGCCTGATTAGTGTCCTATAAAGGTATACTGTATGTTCTGTAAGGCTCTACTGTGAATGCTTTAGAAGAATTCTCACAAAATAGTAGATAAAAGGGATAAGTATGAGCAGGCTAAACGTCTGTTTCTGCTGTCACCGAAGTTCATGGGACTAGACCATGAAGTGGAATAATAGAGACTGAGTGGAGATTGTTTATAAGAATTAAAAGCTTTTCAGTAAACTTCCTCACAAGAGGCTGTTTTAGAAACTTGCTGAGAGATGAGAGGTAAAGACTTTAAAAAGTGTTCCAGCAATATGAACTAAGGCATATCAATGAATGGCCAGTTCTTGGATTGAAAAATGTTAACAGCAGGGTGTTTTAAGAAAATGCAGTAGACAAATGCTTAGACTGTTGCATCTATTTATTAAAGATTTGTAAAAAGGCATGAGATAGAGATGAAAAATATTTAGAGAAAACTAAGGAGAATTTAGAGGAACTCAAGGAGCACCTGAAAAACAAGGTTATAAGACAGCATGATGGTAAATAACAAAAGGGTAAGCTAAGCACATAAGAAAGGACTAGTTACGTTGCCTGTGCTGATGTGTTTTGAAGGCTTTGATTCCCTAGGAAATGATCTTTGCTCTTCTGTGAAGAGCTCAGGGAAGATATCTGGTCAAATAAGGAGTACTTGGTTACATTAGAAAGTGATAGAATGTAATAGCAGGTCTATAACAACATCATATAAACTGATTCTGTGTCCTAACCTTGAAAACTGTTTTCAGATGTAATGGTCTTAAATAGAAATAGCCTCAAAAGGAAAGGTTCAGAGGTGGTCTGTAAACTAACATGGGGCTGAGAGAAGGATGGGTCGTCTTTAAAAGGAGAGAATAAAAAAACTGTATTTATGCCAGAGGAGAGGAGTATCAGGAATGACAGAACAGCAGCGAGATGGCTTTTTAGAAGTTTCTTGTTGCATTTCTTTTATAACCAATCAGTATACAAACAAATCTATCAAGGCATTTTCATTTCTAAAGGGAAAAGTCTAACTGATTTCTTTAATTCCACAGTATCTATTCTGTTGCTGCAGAGATGAGCCAGATTATTTCCTGGTTTCTCCAGAAGTCATTACTCCAGAAGTTTTGAAAAACTTTTTGGCTGTCATTTATTGCCATGTCTCAAACTTTACAATTACAGGAAAGGTTACATTTGAGTAGGATTCCTTCTTTATCCTATTTTGGTTTTTGGTTTTAGGGCAGAGTATAGTAAAATGATTGCATTAACACTTGGTTGGTAAGCTCCTGATGATGGGTAAAAATAGTCCATGTTGATTTTGTTAAATGTATGGCTTTGATAAAGTTGTGCACATTATGTTGCAGATATGCTGGTAGGTTCTGAAAAGGGTAGGTGGAATTTTTATTCATTACCTTCATTGTTTCCTTTTGGATTTCAGAGAGCTGTGTTGGGTAGGTAGGCATTTGCTGTGAGCGCTCTCATATCTGGTTCCATATCTGGATCTTGTGGAAGGCCCTTTGTTTATCAGATGTCTTGAGATATGTGTTGATAGAACCCGTATCTAGCAACTTCTTGGAGATGCAGGTTACCAGTATGCAGATGGATTCTCATTAGCTTGTGCCTGAATACTGTAGTTTTCTTTGCTCTACCAGAACAAACTTGTGGAAACAGTCCAGAAATGATAGAGGAGATACCTGTTGGCTATGGAAAACAATGCTCTCAGCTCATAAGGGTTTTGACTGGTTTTTTTTTTATTAATGGAGGATATATGTACTTCGCCTAAGAGATTCTCTCTCTCTCTCTCTTGGAATTATTTTCAGTTCTCAAGTGTTTGTGATTTCCTTGTTAGTGGTAGCTCATGTTGTTGCTTTCTTGCCTGTGGTTAATTAAGCAGTTATAACCTTTCTTTAACACGTCACAGTCACCTCCACATCGCAGTACAAGGGTTGTGGTAGACTCTCCATCACTGGCAATTTTTACTTCGATAATGGATGTTTTCCCAAAAGATCGTAACAAGACTTGCATCAGAGACATCTCGTTGGCCTGTTACACAGGCTAGTTGATTAGCACGATCTGTTCTGATCTTAAACTGTGAATTTATTATTATATGCTCTGTCTGCAGTTATCACTAATAGTAACTTGGAACCTTAAGATACTGGAGAATGTGGTGGTGGATCAACTTGGGGGAGAGGGTGTAGGCAGAACACCAAACACCTGTACGTTATGAACTCTGTGCAGGCGCCCCAGCGGCTTCCAGGGTCGACGACAGGTGTTGGTGCTAGTATCTGCAGCTATTCATAGTTTGAAACATGTCTACCTTAGGGAAAGTCTTTTCTCCTGTGCTGTTTTGCTGCAGCTGGGATCAGCTAAGTTACTTTTACTGACAAGTTTTAACTACAAGTTTCTAAGTTGTGGAAGGAGGCATAATCACTGACAAGCTATTAAACTTGCTTATTGGTATTACAGTACTTCTAGAGTCATTGCAAAGTCAGTCATGATATCAAGACTTATTTGAATCAGTTTGTTATTAATAAAATAGTATATACATTCATTCTCTCTCTTTTTCTCTGTCTCTATAATATATAGTACATGTGTATAGACTAATTCTGGGAGCTGGCCGCACTTTCACAAGGACATGGTAAAGCTTGAGAGAGTCCAGAGAAGGGCCACCTGTATGATCAGAGTCTTACACAGCAAGCCATATGAGGAAAGGCTGAGGGACCTGGGACTCTTTAGTCTGAAAAAGAGAAGGCTGAGAGGGGACTTAGTAGTGGCTTACCACTACATCAGGGGCGTACATCAAGGGCTTGGTGAACAACTGTTCACCAGGGTACCCTTGGGGAAAACTAGGAGTAGTGGTCACAAACTCCTTGAAGACCGTTTCAGGCTCAACATTAGGAAAAACTTCTTCACAGCTAGGGTGTCCAGACTGGAATGAGCTCCCTCCAGGGGTGGTGCAATCACCTACCCTGGAAATCTTCAAGAAGAGACTGGACGGTCACCTCACTGGCATCACTTGACCCCAGCTGTCTTTCCTGCTTGGTGCAGGGGGCTGGACCCAATCATCTTCTGAGGTTCCTTCCAGCCCCTTACAATCTATGAATCTGTATACAGAAAATAGATTTTCATGTTACTCTCCTCCAGATTTATTTTCATGGGAAACAGTTGCTAAAGGAAAATGTCTACTTGGTGGAATAAGGGAGGCTGAAATAGTAAGCCTTAAAAAATAAAATTCACAATGATAAATGCAAATTGACCGTAATTCTAGGATCCGTGTTCTAATACCGACATTCCCAGGCAAGATGCTTCAGAAGTTGCACAGCACTATTTCTGAAGCGTGGGTTCCATGTTTAGATGTGCAGGCTTCCTCAGACTATTCAGTTCTTTTATCTCTGAGTCTTCTGCTCCCTTTTGGAACAGTGCCTAGGTATTAAACTGGTATTTAGCAGCTGCTAGCATGATATCTAGGGCTATACTGCTGACTTTTGAACAAAGTGGGCTTTTTACCCCTGAACATCTCTGTGTTGTGGGACTCAGCATGACTGTTTATTAGGAATCTTACAGATTCTCCATACCTGCCTGTCTTAGATTTAAACCTGCAATCATATGTAAAAGAGCTGTATGATTGTTCAGAGCTCCAGTATGAAACTGGGGATAGACCTGTTGAAAGACTCTGGGGTGATGTCATGATGTCTGTTATAGATCACCAGACTAGGAGGATGAGGTAGATGGGCTTTCTTCAGATAACTAGAGGAAGTTTCCAGATTACAGACCCTGGTTCTCATGGGGAACTTCAGTCACCCTGACAGCTGCTGGGAGGGCAATGCAGCAGCACACAGGCAAACTAGGAAGTCTTTGGAGAGCACTGGGAACAACTTCCTGGTGCAAGTGTTGGAGAGACCAGCCAGGGGCCATGCCCTTCTTGACCTGTTGCTCATAAACAGGAAAGAATTGGAGAAGTGGGCAGCAATTTGGGCAGAAGTGACTATGAGATGATTGAGTTCAGGATCCTGACAAAAGGAAGAAAGGAAAGCAGCAGAGTAAGGACCCTGGATTTCAGAAAAGCAGAAAGCAGACTTTGACTACCTCAGAGAACTGATGGGCAGGATCCCTTGGAAGGCCAGTCTGTGGGGGAAAGGAGTCCAGGAAAGCTGGTTGTATTTTAAAGAAACCTTGCTGAGGATGCAGGAACAAACCATTCCAGTATCAAGGACGACTAGCAAATATGGCAGGCAACCAGCTTGGCTTAGCAGAGAAGTCTTCAGTGGGCTTAAACACATAAAAGAAGCTTACAAGGAGTGGAAGCTTGGAGAGATGACTTCCTTCACTGGCTTGCAAGAATGCTGTGGGAGACAGTATCAAAAGCCTTGCTAAAGTCAAGGTATATCACATCCACTGCTTTTCCCACATCTACAGAGCCAGTCATAGAAGGTAATCTGGTTGGTCAGGCATATGACTTGCCCTTAATGAATCCATGTTGACTGTTCCTGATCACTTTCTTCTCTTCCAAGTGCATACAAACAGGTTCCTTGAATATCTGTTTCCATGATTTTTCTGGAAACTGAAGTGAGGCTGACAAGTCTATAATTCCCTGGATCCTTCTTGTTCCCTTTCTTAAAGATAGGCACTATATTTGCCCTTTTCCAATTTTCCAGGACCTGCCCTGATCACCACAAGTTTTCAAAGATAACGGCCAGAGGCTCTGCAATCACATCAGCCAACTCCCTCAGCACCTTTGGATGCACTGCATCTGGCCCCATGGATTTGCACACATCCAGCTTTTCTAAATAGGCTCTAACCTTTTCTTTCACCACTGAAGGCTGCTCACCTTCTCACTGTGCTGCCCACTGCAGTAGTTTGGGAGTTGACCTTGCCTGTGTAGACCAAGGTAAAAAAAGGCATTGAGTTCTTCAGCCTTTTCCTCCTCATCTG
Organism: Crocodylus porosus; assembly: GCF_001723895.1. Classification (NCBI taxonomy): domain Eukaryota; kingdom Metazoa; phylum Chordata; order Crocodylia; family Crocodylidae; genus Crocodylus; species Crocodylus porosus. Next base: position 26,151,221 of record NW_017728917.1, read on the forward strand.
TCACTAGGTTGCCCCCCTATTCAGTAAGGGACCCACACTTTCCCTGTTCTTCTTCTTGTTGCTTACATATTTGTAGAAACCCTTCTTGTAACCCCTCATTGTCTCTAGCTACATGCATCTCCAATTGCACTTTGGCCTTTGTGATTTCATCCCTGTATACCTGAGCACTATTCTTATACTACTTGCTAGTCATCTCTCCAAGCTTCCACTCCTTGTAAGCTTCTTTTTTGTGTTTAAGCCCACTGAAGAATTCTCTCGTGGAGTGCCCAAGAGCTGTGTGTGGGAATAGGGTGGGCTGTGCTCCATGCCCACGGCTGCACACACTATGGCCCAGGCTGCCCGAGGGACCGAGGGACTCACTACAGGCCAGATAGAATCACTTGGTGGGCTGGATCTGGCCTGTGGGTTGTATTTTGCCCACTCCTGAATTAGCTGAACCACTGGCTGTTTCTTGTATCCTAAATATTAGGGATGTGCAAAGCTTCGGGTGCTGATTTGATTTGGAAGAGATTCAGTGGCCAAATCTCCCAATCCGAATCGAATCAGGAGACCAATAAAAAGATCCGAATTGATTCAAAGCTCTCCAAATCAATTTGGAAAAGATCGACCCACCATGCTTCCTGCCCCCCCTCCCCCCCCCC
>NW_017728917.1:26151961-26183508 GCF_001723895.1 Crocodylus porosus
GGATGCTTGGGCCAGGTGGGGCAACCAGTGATGGGGCTAGGAGAGCAGGCAGGGGGATGGGGTTGGTTTGGTTTGGCGATTCGGCCAATTTGGCAGTGACTGAATCACCAAATCAGATTTGACTGAATCGATTTGGGACAGTGATTCAAATGATCGAATCAAATCGCTGTCCCCCGAATCAACTGGAACTGAATCTGAAGCAAATACTAGCCACTTTGCACAGGCCTACTAAGTATATTTATAATGGGGTAAATAGATTTTAAAAAAATACTTCTGGGGAAAAAAGTCAAAGCAGTTTAACTATGTGTGGAGAAAATTGGAGAAGGATGTCAGTATTGTTATAAAACCTTTAAAAATGTTTTTTCCTTTTTTTTTAGTAACTATTAATCCATTCTTTTCTCACCAATTAATATGCACATTCTTCCGTTAACATTGCCATGGTTTTTAGATCATTTTGATCCCAGGTAATTTGAGTAGAGACATTATCGTTCTTTCATTGTTGTCAGGATTATTTCAGTAGTTTTCTGTAGTGGACTATGTATTCAAGAAATATGTAATGGAGATACTGAGCTTCTTCCTGTTGGGTTTTTAGTTTGCATGTGGTTATACTTGTTGATATCAACTGCTACTACCATCTATTGGCTGTTCAATGACTTTTATGAAATAAGCTGGTCTTTTCAATACATTCATTATCTGTAGTAAATAAGCACATCACAGAAACACCATGACTGAAATCTCAGATTCACTGAGGTCAGGAGCAAAATTCCCATTGACTTGAGTTCAGAGAGGCTGCATAGATTTGTCTGGGACACTGGGTAAGTACTTGGTGGATGCATCTCATGTTACCACAGCTAAACTACTACTGATACTCAAAATGCCTAAAAAGCTGGATAGAGGTACAGACATACCTACAGCCAGTGTTGCCTACCAATGTTACGAGCATGGATAAATTCACTCTCCAGTGCTGTCAGTCTCTGTGCTTTGCCTGTGAAGTACACATGCTTCAGTTTTAAAAGCAAATGGTCTTTCTGCTAGAACCTTTATAAGCAAATATGTATTACACTTCAAAATAATATTTGAATTCTGAGCAAAATCTCAGCAAATATAAAATTGTACCACTAGTGTAGTATTCTTATTACAGTATAATCCCAGTTAATACAACACTCAGTCAGCCAGAGGGCAGTAACTTTCTCTGATGTAATGACTTCCTTTCCTCTTAATCAGAAACTCAGTACATCCAAAATGTTTTGCATCTCCTCAAAGCATTCCAATAAACTTGGTTGCATAACATTAAAAAATCAGGTGTAAAGATATACTGTGATAGCTCCAGAGGCTTTGCTGCAATATAAGTATGCTAAGTCTCATTGAAATCAATTGGATTTTTTACAGTAGCCATTTTATACATTTAATGTATTAAAAATTCTTAGACATTAGTAGTTTATATATGCAATAGTTCCTTTCCAAATTTCAATTTGAAAACAATAGAAGTTTGTCATATCTATTTTAAGATTTCTTATTGCTGTACTTTTCTGTCATGTCTGAATATTTCCACATAGAATGAATTTGCAATAACAAATTTTCTTGTAATGTCATTACATCTGTTTCTTCTCCCTTTTTAGATTATAAAAATGGGATGTACTAGTTTAGTTAAATGACTATAAAATTTTTAATTATATGTAAAGACAAAACTGTTAAATTGTAAAAGGACTTGTAGATAGATTATAGGGGCACATCAACCACAGACTAATCAAAAGAACACTGTAAAATGATAGCTTTCTGGGCTGAGAATGGGTGCACCAAGTTTCATCCCAATGTGGTCTGGAAAGGCCAAATAACAAGCACATGAATATGTACAACTAAATGAATACTAGGAAACAGCGATATTATGCTAATGCTGTATTTAGCCCACAATTATGTACCACAACTGCTGCTATGTTTGTAACTATGAGGATACACTTATAATAGCAGTGTATATTGGTGATTTACCTGGCTCCTGTAGCTGTCTCTTTTAAAAAAGGGAGACAATCTAAAGAATGAAATAGTCCAGATGCTTATAAAGAAATCCACAGTACATGCTGCTACTCTTTAAGAGGCTTGCACTAAGGCACCAATGTTTGTTGTATGGAACTGACTGTGAGCAGTTGCTTAGGCTGTCCCCCATATCTCATGGCCATTTACTGGTATTGAAAAGCTGGATTTCATTTCCATATTTAAATATTAGACATATTTAATATCTGGTTATTGTAATACCTTTAATATAAATAATCTTCTAGTGTTCCACCAACACAGTGTAAACTGTATAAAAATGTATTGTAAATAGGTGATGTCTCCAAATGTAATTGCCTTTGAGCAATTGGCTTAACAGAAAGAGTGCTTTACCTTGCAACAGTAATATTCTTTGAATGGATGTATTTCCTATAAAATATTTGTGTCCATTCATAGGAATGTTGGGAGAAATTGTGACTGAATGTGGCAGCCATTAATACATTTTGAATGATAGTTCCCTTCATTTGAATGTTGGAAGTAAGCAGATGAATAAAAATCAGTTGACTTCAATGTAATTTAGATAGGTTAGAAGTGAAAGTGGTCAAAAGAGGAAATAAATTCCAAGAGTTGTCTAATTTCCCTACTAGCAACCAGTGGCATCTAAGCAGCAGTTGTCCGATAAGTGCATAACTTTGGGGTCATATTGGACTCTTGGCACCTCCTAGATGCATTTATTGCAACAGTGACAGAGAACAATTCAGAAGTAAGCAAGCAGGCCTAATAAATTGAGAACCTATGCACTATGATCCATGAGTTCATCATCCGCAGGTTGGGCTACTGAAGTTCACTCTATCTGGGGGCAACTCTAATTGCCAGTAGTGACTACAAGTCGTATATCATGCAGTAGGTCACTCGTTAAGTTAGAAAGGCTTGTGTGAACATAATGCACACCTGTACCACACAACCTACTGACTCCCTGTCCACTTCTACTCAGGATTGAAATCCAAGTCTGACTATTAATTAGGCTCTTGCTATCAAACACCCACCAAGACAACTGCTGTTCACATGGAACTGCAGCTTCCGGTTCATATTGCAGCTAGGGGAGTCCAGAATAAATATCTTAAGCACATGTACAAGAGATTTCTTGGCGCCAGGATCATGACTTGTACATTTCTTACCAGAAAAGACTAGTATGTTTGAGCCTTGCTGGTGACAACAAAAATGTCTTGACACTGGGACAGGACTACAGAGAATGAAGGGTTATGATTGCATATAAAGAAAATAAAGACAAGATGGGAAGAGGAATCCAGAAGTTCAAAATAATGGATAACAGAGCACAGATCTCTAGAAAATGTCCACTGCTTGGAAAAAATAATCTAGCTAGTCAGCAGGTCCTGCCCGAAAGAACTCTGCCTACATTTGTACTCTAACCATTGCAGCTACGGAGCATCTCCACCTATATTCCTGCTCCTGGACAGATGGATGGTTGGATGCTATGAGATAAGAAGGTTACTGGAGGAATTCAGATTTATTTCTAAGCCTAATCTTTAGATAAAAATGCAAGACCCAGTTGGGGGACAGCTTACTTTTTCATGATGAGGTATGGCCACTGCCTTGCCATCCTCCTCACTGGTTGGTTAGGTAGTTTGGTTAGAAGTGATCATTGAAGCAAGAGAGGCTTTTGTCTGTGTAGGAGGAATGGACAAGGAGCAGCATGGTAAAAAATAGAAAAGGCCTTCCAGGAAAAGTGGATCAACAGGTGAAGAGCGCTGATGTTGTTGATTAAAAATAGTGGGAATTTGTGCTAGTAGTGCAGAGGGTACAAAGCAGGCACATGGGTAGGAGTGGGATAACTGTCGGAATAATATCCTAGGCAGATGATTGTAACAGCAACATTTTTATTGGACCTAAGTGGGGTAAAGTACCAGGAAAGTCAAAGAGAAGGTTGCATTTGTTAAAATGGGAGGTAGTAAGGGCCTGGATGATAATTTAAGTAGCATGGACACAAAGAATGTGTTTGATCTTGGCAAAGTTAAGAGAAGGAAGTAGCCAGGTTTGGGATTAGAAGGGTTTTAGCAATATAACTTTCAAGGCAATTGCATATTATACCTTGAATAAGGCTTTGAAAATGTCCCTCCTAATAAAATCAGTTCAACAAAACTCCTGTTGTATCAAGGATTGGAATTTAAATTACAGAGTAGGAAAAGAGACCCTTTGGGGTAAAGCCTGTGATGCATGTTCTACATCAGAACGCTACAAAATTGCGGGTACAGTGCATTCTGGTATGTTCCTATGCATAGATGTATATTCATTAAATGTGAGCCATGTGGTGAAACCCTGCAGATTTACCCTTTCAGTTCAGGTCATCATCATTAATATTAGCATAATGTAAAACAGTATCTCATTGTAAAATTCTAGCAGTGGGTACAGCAAAATCTTCAATGTTCTGATGCCAGATACAACAATGAATGCAAATGTTTTTCATTATGTTTTTGGATGAATAGAAGCTATCGTGGGAGTACATCAAACAGTGAGTGATGATTATTTCAGAATAGAATCCAAAGAGCACAAAAGTCTCTTCAGAGTTTAGGCAATATTTAGTCTCTTCTCATTGAGCAACATCATCAAAGTCTCCCTATGAAGGGCTCTGAATTTTTTTTGCAGTAAAACTGTGTTTTAATGCTGAAAATATCCCACAGACTACTGTCCTGCCATTTCTGATTCCATGAAACACCTTCCATCCCTTCAGGATCACCAGACAACCCTGGGAAGCAACAATTAATGTGCAGGAAAAATAAAATTAGGAAATTCTTTAATGTATTTCTTTAGCTTTTAATGCAGTTTAGCTGCTAGAGGAAAGTAAGAGCACTACTACCCAAGCAGCCAGTTTTCTGCAGTCTGCTAACAAGCACTCTGGGCAGCATATTTGGGGAATTTCTTTGGTATGTACGAAGTGTGTCTTGTACAATTATAAAATGTGGTCATGGGGAAGAATCCTAATGGATATCTGACTCAATTCTAATCAAGGCCAGAATGGTAACCTGGTAAAGAGAGGTAGTTGGTCATGTTAGTCTGAAGTCAAGCAGGAGGTAGGATAGATTGGCACCTTATAGGCTAATTAAATGAGAGCTGCATGGCATAAGCTTTTGTAGGCAGTGGGTTTACTTCATCAGATACTTTTTGATCTGATGAAGCATCTGGTGGAGTAAGCCTGCTGCTTATGAAACTTAAGCTATGCATCTCTGATTTAGTTAATCTATAAGGTGCAAATCTACCCTTCCTTCAAGCAGCTAGAGAGTCATCAACTGCTGTTTTCTTTGCAATATCTGGGGGAGCGAAGTCACAGAAATACCATAGGGAGTAAAACACTCTTCCTTCTATGGCTAAGTACAGACAGTCAAAAACCCTGGGGCTGAATTGATTCAGTCTTCACAGGTGAGTTTAAGCTAGGTAGATTGAACCAATAAGCAGGTGAACAGACATTCACTTTTGATTCCAGAATTGCAGCTACATGCCTGCAGTGGCTCAGGACAGAAGGGGGGTGCTAGAGCAGATAACTTGGGAAAGGCTAGCTTGCCCACCCTGTTTTTGCCATTTTGAAAGTGGTTTATGTGCACTGAACTTCCATGGCTTTATGGCCCCCTCCCTGTCTCCAGCAGTGCATGCAGAAGTGGGGAGCCAGCTTCCCCTCCCCCACCTGCCTGAGCCCTTACCATGCAGGCAGCAGGATGGGAGAGCCAGGCTTTGCTTTGCTGCAGCAGCTGCTGCTTCTTGCCAGGGGAAAGGGACTGCAGACCTGGGTCCCTGACCCCATAGCCTGGCAACTGGAAGCCCCCTCTGGCAGGGCTGGGAATAATTCCTGTTCCTGTTCCCTCCGAGCCCCCTGCAGCATAGCTGGAGAAGAGCCAAGCGGAGCCTGTGGGGGGTGGGGGCAGATGCAGGTTGCCTGCTGTGGGCTCAGGGCTCCCTGCCCTGCTGTTTGTTCTGCCCCTGGGAGCCTTGCACCACCACAGCAAGGCACTGCCTGCCTACCTGGCAGCAGCAGCGGTGCAGAGTTGTGCCTCCTAGTGCTGCCGGGCAGGCAGGAGGTACCTTATCATGGTGGCATGCCTGGCGCAGGGCTCCCAGGGGCAGGAGAGCAAGACAGGGAGCCCTGAGCCCACATCTGCCCCTGCCCTGTGCACACTCTGGGCAGGGCCTCCCATGCCCCTCACCCTGGGAGTGCAGGCAGAGGAGGGGAGCTACCGCCCCCCCCGGACAAGCCGCTCTATCCCACTCCCTGACCAGACCACGTGGTTGCACATTCCTGCCCCAGACCTCATGCACTCCCCAACCTGGGCAGCAACCCCAGCCCCAGACACCAACCCTGCTCCACTTCCTCCCTCACTGTGGGTCCTCAATCTGCTCCCCCTCCCCGACTTACCTGCAGGCAGCTGGGGGAGTTTCTCTTCACCGCTGCCTAGGGCTATTCCTGGCCGCATGCAGTGTGCATGTGTCCTGCTCTCCGCAGCCCCTTTCAGGAACTCTACCAGCCTGCAGGGTTAGAAACCTGCCATATCCCGCATTTTTCCATGGTGAATGGAAAACCTGGATCCCTGTATGATACTGGGGACAAATGCTGTCCCATAGTCATTCAGCGCAGGACCGGGACTTGACACTTAAATTTTAGGACTGTCCTCCCAGTTAGGGACAGGTGGTCACCCTAGCCTAAAGGAAGATCCCTTTGTTTTTCTAGGTGCTTAAAGATAAAACAGTTTGTTTGGGTCTTGTGAGGTGGGAGTTGAACTGCCTGCATGGCTCTGAAGCAAGGAATATAGTTTTTTGGCTTTGTATTCCCCTTGCCCTTTCCATATACACACTTTCAATGGGTTAACAAGCCTGGATTCCCTCAGGTGTGACAGAGCCCATTTTCATGTTTCATCTGCTCAGTACTTGTCTCTATTAGATTTATATATGCTCATTGTAACTTAAATTACACTTTTATTGAAAATAAACCACATACCTTGTATACCTCAAAAACAGCTGAATGGATTTTTATGAATTATTTTTGAACACCTCGGGGCTTAAAATGCTTTTCAGCCTTTTGATATAGTGTCAGTATAATGAGAAGGGACTACATTTTGCACTTGGAAAGGCTAAAATCTGGGATCTAGTGGGTTTTTTCTGTCTCTGGTACTATGAAGTAGCATTGATGATACCAGAGACTATACGTATTCAAGAAAGCTGGAGTCACTGGAAAATACAGGTTAATGGTGTATTTAATTACATCTATAGTGTCATTGATACATGGGTACAACCTAATAATTGTTAGACTTCTCACTTTATTGTAAAACATTTTTTTTTCATTTTATAACCACGCTTTCAACATTAGGATCTGTCTGCCTCTTTTATGATACAGTGGTGGGCTGGGAGTGTGTTTTTCACCTTAATGGTTTATATAATCCAGTATATTTGTTGAAAATCAGTACAGTATCTGATGCTGAAGTAGGAGGTGCAATATTCTCATAGAAGTCATAATGAATCTACTCAGTGAAATGGTCACAAGCTGGCAGAGGGTAGATTTAGGCTAGATATCAGGAGGTGCTACTTCACAGTCAGGGCGGCTAGGGTCTGGAACCAGCTTCCAAGAGAAGTGGTGCTGGCTCCTACCCTGGGGGTGTTTAAGAGGAGGTTAGATGAACATCTTGCTGGGGTCGTTTGACCCCAGTACTCTTTCCTGCCATGGCAGGGGGTCGGACTAGATGATCTACTCAGGTCCCTTCCGACTCTAGAAGCTATGAAACTATGAAATGGTGCTGTAGGTGGAAAAAAAAAAAATCCTTCCTGACTGCTTCAAGGAAGCACAAGGATATATTCTCTCTGTGACATTTTATTAGTTTGTAAGAATCCCATACAAGAAATTCTGTGGATGAAGTTTCTGGAGAGTAAGATGTTCTGTGGACAGTAATAAAATTATTTATTTCCCCAGAATGCCTACTAAATTAATTCAGAAAGTAATAGCTCTATGTTTATGACCTCACATACCACATCCAGCATGACACTTCCTGTTCCTTGTTTGTTCCCAGCATCATAATACAATTTTCCAGTATTTTACTGTCCCTTCTATTAGAAATAATAGCATTTTGCCCATCTGCTGTTACCTTTAAATCTTCAAGTCTCTTTTTAGTCACTTGTAGTTTATTCCAGTGTCTTCAAGCTTCTTATTTTTGAAAGTCATAGTGGCCTAAGTGGCATTAAAGTTTTTCAGTGATATCTTATGCAGTCTTTTTATTTTGCCTCAAGCTTTGTTTTTACAAGATCTTGTGAACTAAGTAGTGTAGCCAGAGCCGTAGGTGACTCAGTAAACCTGAGCATTGCTGAGGATTGTGACACGCTGCCTCTTGATTGCATGTTGAGCCAATTCCCCAATGTAATTCTATGAGTACTGTCCTGATTAAACACAAAAGCACTTGTGAACTGACCGCTTGTGATCATCAGAGCTATTTTTACACTAGGTCTGGTGACTTGACCAGATTCTGATTTGGATAGTTCCATCCTGTTTTCCTGAATTACTCAAACAAATTGCACTGCATGTGGTATGCTGCTCTTTCTGTCCTGCTCTGTTGTGTAGACTCTTCATACTGTAATTTCATTTATCACTAAAATGCAGAAATTTCTCAGTTGCTGCTCCTAAATAGTGAACCCTACAGAAAGTGGCTGCATGTGTATGTGTGTAGAACTTGTAAACTTTGTTAAGAGGTGAGGCTTATGAAATTCACATTGCTGAGTAAATGACTTTACCTACATCTCAGTGTTAAACACTTCAGTACTATTAATGCAGTTGCCTTATCAAGTGTACTGTTTAAACACATTGGTTAATGCAAAAAAGGAGCTGGGACTCCTGGATTCCATTGCCTGCTTTGTTCCTGACTTGCTAGGAGACTTTGAGCCCATCATTTAACCTTTCCATGCTTCAGTTTAATCATTTCTAATGAATATAATAATAAATATATTCCCAAGGCCAGGATATAAGTCTGACCTAGTTTACAGGTGTGTTATGAGGCCTAATTAATTAATGCATGGAAAAGGCTTTGAAAGTAGTGGCTAAAAAGCAATTTTTCACTTCCCATTAATAGTTTAATAGCAAGTAAGATGCAACCAACTTGGAAGACCTAATTGTTTACATCTGGAAACAAGCTGGAATTAAGAGATGCTCCTGGTGACACTGTCAGAAAGAAAGAAGGTTTAAGATTTTCAGGGAACCCTTTATAGAAGCGCCATTATATACCTCCATCAGATTCTGTTTGCATGTTTTTGTCTGAAGACCAGGATCACAGTTGCTTCTGAATCTTGCAGTTTTCATTGCAGCCACCTTTATAAAGTATCTTCCATCTTGCATTGACTCCTACTATGTAGCTGCTACTCCTTTATGGTATTTCAGTTCATTTTTGTGTGGTGACAGCATTGCAAGTTTGTAATTCAGTGAAACCTCTGTCTTACTGCTGCAGATTGCCCGCATATTTGGTATCGTAAGAAAAAATATTTCTTTAAGGATCAGTACGGGCCTTGAACGTACTGTGCTTCTTCGGTGCTTGGCAGTGAGATGGCGCAGCAGACAAGTGACGAGTTACTGTGATTCTCTCCGTGTCAGAATATTTAGCTCTAGTTACACATTCTATTTGAATTAACAAATCTGTGTACAGTTTACAGCTTCAGGAATGCCACATTCATAATCTAGGGTTTAAGCCACTGGCTTTAATGAGAAGCTTTTTTAAATAGGGACTGAAAAGTTAAATCTTTCTTTCCTCTATTAGCAATCAGAGTAGCTGAAGACAAAGTAGGCTTTGGCCCTAACTTTGTGTGTCAACAAGAAACCTTTATTTTAAAGCAGCTGATTTGCAGAGGTTGTGATTGTGGGCGTCTACATCAGAAGCTGGTGTTGATTTGCATTTCATTAATATTAACTTGTTTCCGTAAATGGTATTCTCGAAACTCAAGCTTCATTTTTCTGGAGCCTGACATTTGAGGGAGAGAGAGTTGTCAAATCATGTTAGACAGAAAAGTGTGGGGCTTGAGGAGATGTGATGTTCAGATTGCACTCTTGACGAGCTGTTCATTTGTATTCAGCAGCAAGCAAAAATGTATTTTGTGTTCATATTCCATCTGACTGCTTACAAGCACAAGCTAAAATCATGTCCACATCTCTCTCTCTCTTTTAATGTTTTCCTTTACATTCCCAGAATCACCAAGTTCTTTGGAAAGCAGAATTGTTTATTCTATACACAAAACCCAGTTAGGTATATGTGCTGCAGCAGAAGTAGGCCTTCATCAGTTTACTCCTGTTCCCACAAAAATCAGAGGCAAAATGCCGACACATTGTAACTGGAAAAAATTCAGTCTTCTCTCTTAATTAGGCCACAGGTCTCAAAGTGTAGGAGATGGCAAGAATTAGATGCCAGGGAGCAATGCCCCTCTACTGATACTTGCACCTGAAGAGCAGAATTATGCACCAAAGGGACACTTTCCTTCTATGTATGATGTGATTTTTGTCTGTCAATGCGCTGAAAAGGAAAGGGAGAACAAACAGGGCTCTTCACTGTTGGTGGAGCTGCTCACTCCCTAGAATGTTTGAGAGTTATTGTAACAAGCCGCAAATGCACTCATGGTAAAAAACAGAAATTTTTTAGTAGGGAGAGGGGATATGCATTGAATCCCCAGGACAGATGCACATCCCTTATGATGTATCTGAAAGCAAAACTCACATGTACCTTTGCCCCTCTACAGGTCAGAATTTGTTCTATATTTTTGGCAGCTGGATGTACACCATCTCTTACCCTAAGTTTGAGCCTTCGTTCCTTAGTTAGACTTCAATGAAAGTTTGGCTTACATAAGGTGAGCAAAACTGGACCCTAGTTGTGTATTGATTAATATTATTTTCCTACATGAGCTAATACAACTCTGTATGCTGTATTTGTAAAAACTCATTAAAAATGTCTCAGGAAATAAGAGGAAATTAATTACTTCCCATGTGATAACTTACCGGCTTTGGAAATACAATACCCTAGATAACACAGCTTTTTTCCTCCTACAATTTGTAAGTACAATGTAATCAAATAAATGTGCTTTTTTAATACCTGGGCATTCATGCTTTTTCCTCATAAATGTATTGTTAGCACTACTGATATGTGTATATGTGTGTGTATATGTATGTATGTATGTACATACACACACATTTTATATATACACATATATGTGTGTGTGTGTGTATATATGTATGTACAAAGATAAAATGTTTTATATTAAGGTTTGTAGAAACCCCCCCAACAATAGTCAGGTGTGATAAATATTGTTTATTCAAAGAATCGGAGATTCCAGGAGTATGAACAATCAAATATATTGTGTTTTTATTGAGACACATAATCCATGTCTCAAAATATAACACGATTACATTTTTAAAAATTCGTCGGTAAATGGATATCTGCTTTATACATGGTGTGCAATAAATGTTTGTCAATTTACAGACATCTGAACCAGCTGAAGCAAATAGCAATTTACTACACTATAACATAACATACATAACAACGTGCAATCTCAGGGGCATCATTCAGTCACTAATGACAGCCCATGTTTTGAGGTATTTTAAGTTCTGTTTACTAGAATATGCTCTTCTGCAATTCAAAGTAAAGTGTCATTAAGGAATATTTCGGGGTTTCATATCAACTTGAAAGCAAAGAGTTTCAGAGGTGTAAGGGTAGCAATTTCTAAGGCATTAAGAGTAATTTGGAAATAGGGTAAGAATTACAGGGGGTAACCAAATATACTTAATTCTGTAATCAAATTAATATGCCTATTACTATCAATACACTTCTATTTAGTAAAACCAAAGAAGAATTTAAAAAGGAGGAAAATTCCAGATTAATACATACTAGATGACCTCGCTAACTTCTGTGAAGAACTTATACAGTTTTCACTGTTTTGAGGTAAGTGAGGGAAGTATCAATATTTTTACTAAGCAAGTTGAATGCTGTTTTCTTGGATTAATCAAGCTGCCCCGAACTTTGGGTTTCTCTTCACTGCTGCGTGATATTCCTGAGTCTGCTCCCTCTTCCCACATCTGAGCCTTGCCTACACACAAACGTTGTAGCTCCCTTAAGTGATGTTTTGAGGTTCAGCTAGCTTACTGATCAGGTGATGTGGGCAGAAGCTTGAGTATTGCTGATCCTAAATTAGTTTGGTACTCTGCGTTGCTAATCCAACCAGGCCTTGGTTCTTATGCAGGGTGATTGCTCTTACTGAAGCCCAGGGAACTCCAGAGGAGTTATCTCAAATGCATATAACTCAAGCTAACACTGCAGAGAAGACAGTACTTTTATTGGAATCTGAGGTGATTTTTAGGAAATTAACTTGAAGGTGACATTTGAACCCAGTGTACTAACTGTTATCTGATGATTTTAATAAGACTTAGATCCCTATGCTGTGATTTAGGAAACCTGTCTCTGCCCCTGATCTGCTGGGAGATCTGGGGCAACTCATTTCACCTTTCTGTCCCTCTCCTTCATTCATCAATCAGTAAAACAGAGATAATGATACTAACCTCATTTGCAAAGTGCTTTGATATCTGCTGATGAAAAGTAACAACTAGATGACGCTAAACCCTGATTCTGCAGAGACTTATGCATGAGTGTAACTTTATACACATGCCTACATGTGAAATTAATGTGAATGAATAAACTCTGGTGCATATCCTGCTGGAGTTCATTGTTCCTGGGCACCACCACATCTTTATGCATGCCTGGGACTGCAGCATATTGAGTTGTGTCAGAGCAGCCCCAGCTGGCAAGGGTCCCTGGGGGGAAGAGAGGCAGGATGCTCTGACCTGGCTCAGCATGCTGTGGAGGAGCTGGCTGGGGCTCAAGGGTGCTTTAGTATGGGGCTAGTTAGCAGGCAGCCCTCACGCTGAAGCACTCTTGTGCCCCAGCCAGCCAGGTCAGCGTCTACATGTGAGTTGCTGCACACTAAAGAACGCTGCCATAGGATAGTACTCGTGTTTGGCGATGTTAACCTATAGCACAGTTAATTAGTTTCCTGCTGCCTAATAGGGCCACTCATGTAGATGCTGAGATCTTACTATGGAGCAAATTAAGCAGCTCTGTAGTAAATGTCTCGTGTAGATGTGTCCACTGAGTAGTCCCATAGAAGTCAATGGGACTCTGTCAGGATTAGGGCCCAGTCAGGAAAGAGAGAGTCAAAACACCAAAGGCAATGGTCTGTATAAAATTTTCTTGAGTTAGAAGAAGTTTGTCTAAGGCAGTAAACTCAACGAAAATAACACACCCATACCAATATAAGGAAAGGAATTGCATTTTGAGAAAAACAGTGTTTACGGGTTATTTTAATTTTTAAGTTACATTATTTGTGAGGGTTCTGTTGATACAGTGTTTACAGGAATGTGGATTTAGTGTTACATTGCTAGGAACTTGACTTGGTCTGAGACACACCATCTGACAAGATTTTTTAAGAATTTGTTTTAATTCTATACAGCTGTACTAAGAGTCAGAGAGAGAAGGGAAATAGAAAATATGTCAACCTTCAAAATGATGTACGTTTTTGTTTACATTGAGTTTTAACTTTTAAAAAGCTCTTAGCATTTTAAAGGGTAAAGAGTTGTGAGTAACATTCAAAAGAATGGAATGTGGTGGTTTCCTGAGGGAAAGAAAGGAATCATTTAAGTAGGTAGAATATATTGCTAAAATTAATTTCCAAGTTCGACCATCTTTATATAAACCAAGGCAAGCTCTTACAAGGAATGGTGAGAGAGAGAAAAGAACAGCACTGGATAGGACAATGCAGCTTCTTTTTTCTATATTTCGGTTTGGTGGCTGGAACACCTTAGTTGCTGCAGAAGGCATATAACCCAGTTAGCCACTTTCAGGGACTTTCTTAAGCTTACTCCTCTGATCATAGCAAAGTAGTACAAGATTCAAGTAGTACACGATTCGAGTTCTCCTGATTGGCCAAGGCAGACTTGATTGATTGATTTAACATAAAAAACAAAAGATTGCCAAGCAAGAGAGAACACAAGTAAGATGAGGAGTAACATGACACATTAAGTAGAGAATAATAACAATTTCTAGATGAGTTGCAAAAGATGCTATCACCCTGGTGGTAATTTTTAGTTTTCTCATTTCAGTTTAACTGGGATTGTTTTTCTGAGGTCAAGAAAAGACTCCTATAGTGATCAATAAATTACAAAGGTTTGGTGAATTTTGGTGCTAGTGAGTATGTTGGTGCTGGCTGATGTGGTTAGCATGAAGCTGCCACATGCTTCCCGTAAAAAGGATAGCTGCCTTGTTTCATGAAAACTGCCACATTAAAACAAATATTCTGCTATTTAATATACGTAGAATCTTTCTTTTTTTATAACTGGAGGTGGTTTAGAGCTATTCATTTTGTAACTTTGAAAACTGCCAGCTAGGTACTGCTGCTGTCTGTAATTATTATTATTGGTTTAAGCAAGCTTAATGTGCAGGAAAGTTGTACTTTGTTTTGGAGAGATTTAAGGACTGTTCTGCATAAGGAGTGGTATTTTCTAATGTGTTCATTGTCACCTTAACTCTGCTCAGCAATGCATCTCATTGATTTAGTGGCAGCAGAATTTGCCTACTGCACATTGAGCAATTCCATTAACTGTGTTTATCGATTAAAATAACATTTGTCTTCTTTTTGGCATATTGGACAAGTTAAGGCCCAGGTCTTGGAATCACTTCCATGCTTGTGTAACTTGCCCTAAGGGCCTTATTACACCTTAAGCTGAAAGTCTCACACATGTTAATTGATTTAGTTTTGTTCGGCTTAATGTAGCAGTCACACATTAAGGCAAAAAACACAGTCTGACTGCCCCCCACCTGCAGAGCTGTGATTTGCCACTAGATGTCTGGTGAGAAGGGGCAGGACTAGGAGCTTGGGGAAGGAGAAGCTCGCTACTCCTTCTGGGCAGACTGAGTGCCGCGGCTTCAGAACACCTGGCAGCTACAGTGCCTCCTGCCACCGCTTGGATCGGCGCTGAGCCAGTCCAAGTGGCAGTAAGCTGGATCCAGGAGGGGCCACCACCTCCTCACCACCGCTTGACCGGCTCTGCTCTCCCCCACCACTTGGATCTGCTCACTCTGCTCCTGCCAGGAACAAAGCTGGCCCAAGTCACAGTGGAGAGATGGTGTCCCTTGCTCAGACTGGCTCGCTCTGCAGAGCAGAGCTGGTCTGAGCAGTGGCAGGAGGCATTGTGGCACCAGGTGCCCTGGAGCTGTGGTGCTTGCTCTGCTGGACACGCCAGGGGGAGAGGAGGGAAAGGTGAAGTTCTGTGCCCATGTCCCCACTTGCCCTGACTCAGGAGGGCTCACTACCTCCTGGGATGCTGAAGGATTTCAACTTGGGCGGAAAAACTGTGCAGAGTGGCCACACGTTAATGGAACAGGAGCAAAATTAGGCTGATTAGAGATGATCCTGCCCTGGAGTGGCATAACATTAAGCCAAATAACGAGTGCTTCAAGACACTTAAAAGATGTTAACCTGCACTCAGCCCTGGGGTTAAGAGCTCCAGAAGCCACCTAAAGTTACTGTGTAACAAGTCCCTAATATTCTACTCCTCTTACAAGGCATCATGCCCTGGGATGTGTGAAATTCTTGGAGCTGCATGTGTCAGAATGTGTGAGAAGAGAGGGTGAAAATATCTGAATATGTTGGTGAACAATGGCCAAACAGTGCAAAACACATACCCAATCTTTAAAAACACACAAGCTTTGGGATTTCATCCTGCCAACAGAACCTCTGTGCACAAGAGACTCTGACCAGGACCTTTTGTTTTATGTGCTGACTGTTCGTTAAGCGCTGACATATATTTTTCTAGTGGTTATTACTGGAGTCTTGTCTGTTGATCATTTGACTGTTACTAAAAGGCCCACATAAATTATCTTTAACTGCACAAGTTTATGTATCAGTGCATTAGATTATATCTTCTCCATGCATTTTCTAGTGTTTTAATATATATGCTATTGTTAAATAGCTTTCTGTAGCCACACCAAATGTGACAGTAATTTCAGCTTCAACATCTTTCTTTAAATTCATTATCCTCTACCTAATGCTCTTTGCTAGCTGTAAAAGTTAAACAAATATTTTCTTTGTGGCTTAGCCTAGAAACCAGTAGTACCAGTTTAATCAAGGAAGAGACTATTCAGGGCTGGATTCTCAGTTGGAATAAATCAGTGTAATTCCAGTGAAGTAAAAGACAGTACAGTAATTTATGCTGGCAGAGAGTCTAGTGATTAATCATTTTATAAGTGTTTGATAAAGTAGAAATCACTGGCTTCATGCCTTTGGGAAGTGCAGATATCACCAGTACATTTTTCTTTTTAACAGTGCATTTCCCTTCTTAATTTCCTGCCTTGGCCATCTGATTTGTACCATACACAAAATACTCAGTGGCACATCCCATCCAGTTTAGAGGAGGATAAAATTAGCTATGGATACCGACACTGATCTCTTCAGTAGAGTGGAGGGTGTCTGAACCAGGCAGTCATATACTGCCTAGCTAGTAAATTACTCCTGAGGCCAGTCTGTCAAGGGTTCAGAAAACTGTAAATGAGAGACAGATATACAGTGCTGAGTAAAACTATTCCACTATCTTGAATGCTGTAGTAAAAACAATATACATCTATAATCACTTATTTGAAACTGAATATTAACTTGGCATTTGGAAAACAACAGTATTTTATTGTACTAAGGAATCTGCAAATTATGATGATAAAGTATTTAAACTGAATATAAAATCATGTTCTGATTTAAGTTTTTGCTTAGTAATTTCTTTATGAATATTTTTTCTTAATCACAGATAAGCTACAAGTATATAAAGAAAAATAGTATTGTATTGGATATGAATCTAAAATATTACACATTAATTTAGCTGTGCTGAGTTGTTAGTAAAGACACCTAGATGAAAAGAGAACATGAACATGTTCAATTTTTCTCTTAATGGCATCTGAAAATATATCTATACACATATTTTATTATATTTATTACATGTAACAGATCTATATATCAGTTTAGGATCTAAAACAAAATGGTCATTGCAGAAGAATAGCAACTTTCTCATAACATATTTCTACTACTGCTTGGTAAACTTAATTCTAGTGTAGGCACTGACATTCTTGGTTGCATAAAGACCTATTCTTGAAAGTGATAAAACTGTTTTCTTAAAAATGGCAAGAAGGGGGAAAAAAAAGAAAAAGTGAAAAACAAATTTGGTAGTGGCAACTCTGAGCTTTATGGGTGGTGAGTATTCACTTTGGATTTGGGCGATTCGGGGGACAGTGATTTAATTTGGTGATTTGAATCACTGTTCTGAATCAATTTGTCTGACTCTGATTTGGAGATTTTGGCAGCAGCCAAATCTCTGAATCACCCAGGCTAGGCCCATCCCCTGCCCACTCCCCCATCCCCATCAATGGCTACCCCACCCACTCCAGCTCCCGGCGCTATGGGAAAAAAAAAAAGCCCCAACTTAGCAGGTGCTACCAGGCAGGGGGGCAATCCATGCTGCCCCCCACTTCCCCATGCTGCATGGGGGGGGCTCTGCATGAGCCCCCCAAACCTCCCTGTTCCCCCTGCCCACCCCAGCTATGGCCCTTTAAGAAAAAAATAAAACCGCAAAAAACCCCAGACTCACCATTCCTGCCCAGTGGGTCCCCTTCCCCTCTCTTCCAGCCCCTCCCCCCGCCCCCTTCTTACCAGCTCTGAGTCTGGCTGCAGCTCCCATGGGGAATTGTCCAAATCATCAAAGCTCTCTGAATCTTTTGCAAAGATTCGGAGAGCTTCAAATTGATTTGGACCTTTTAATTGGTCCCCTGATCTGATTGAGATTCGGAGATTCGGCCACCAAATTGGGTCAAATCTTCTCTGAATCGAATCAGCACCCGAAGGTTCACAGAGCCCTAGCAAACACTGACTGGGTCACAAAATGTAAGAAAATTTAAGAGACATGATGTCATTTGCTAATGCTTATGCCTTCAGCGTACTGTTGTTTTACATGGTATATGACAAAAGGCCACCAGTAATTCACTGTTCCATGAAGAACAAGCACCATAGCAGACAAAACAACTTTGGCTGTCTATCTAGTTAATATGAAGATACTGAGAAGGTGTGGTGCTAATGTCTCTGTCGTAGCATGTGTTTTTGCTACTATCTCCCCCTTCTGTACACAAACATAACTTGAAGGGTTAGAACTAGGATGGCCCCAGGAGATAGGTTCTGACATATTTAGCTGTCTTAATGTTTAGAGTTATATAGTTAAGAACATAAGAAATAAGAAAGTTCTCCTTTTTACCCAACCAGAAACACAAAGGGTGGCATACTGGGAAACTAGGTAGCAGCTGGCGGCAGCCTATATGGCAACAATATGAAAAAGAACCTTGATGAGTATCTGCCTACATCCATCTCTGCAGATCACAAGATAATTCCACAAAGGGCAGTACCAGGCTGAGCTGGAACAGGGAGATAGAGCTGAAGGATATTTTGATAAGATTATTTGAAATTCTTCCACTCATTTTTAGTTGGGGTCAAGTGTTCTATTTTGACCCTTATGTTTTAAATAGATACTACATCACTTTAAGAATACACACAGAAGGGTAAAATGGGCATGCTGAGGACTGACAGAATTAAGCCACAAGATAATGCTCTGAGAGTGAAGGAGAGGCATAGTCAAGAATAAATACTGGGAGTATTTTAATAATTTATCCAAAAGGATATTACAGAGCAGTATTTATTAATGCTTCCATCTAATTGTCCTATTATTATGATAATTTGTTAGTGAAAATGGTCACTGAAATTATTTCTTGACTCTTTCTGTGGAATGAGTTTATCACTGGGGTTTCCTCTGGATGTGGCACAGTTGGTTTTGGTCATTTTTTTTTATTTGAATAGGTGCATGACAAAAGAAACATCTATACAATGTAAATAATAGTGTTTACATAAGGTTGGAGATATAAATGTTCATGTAAAACAAGAAAAGGAAGATGCTGTGGGTAAGGCAGGAACAAGCCAAATGCCACACTGGTTTTCCAAGTGAAAACGTCTGATAATATTGGCATAAGAAAGTATGGCTGGACTAGAGGTCATCTAGTCTAGCCCCCTACTCAAAGCAGGATTGGTCCTAGTTAAACTATCCCAGCCAAGTGTCTGTCCATTCTGCTCATGAAAATTTCCAAGGATGGAGATTCCATAGCTTCTCTAGGTAGCCTGACCACCCTCCTATTCAGAAAAGTTACCTATACCCATGCTTTAGCATGCTCTAATTCGATCACATTGAAGCAAACTTGATTAATCAAGTGTGCTGGAGTGCTCTAATCAGAACACTCCAGTGTGCAGCAGCGTCTTGTGTGTTCAGCATCCCAATGTTTCAAAATGGCAGCACGTGCACTTTAATTAAGCTTGTCAAATGAGCTTTAGTTAAAGTGCCCCTGTCACCATTTTGAAATGTGGGACACCGAATTCATGAGATATTGCAGACATTTTAATTAAAATGGCTCCCAAGAGCTGCTCCAATTAAAACACATCTTCTCACTCTGGAGCACATGTAAAAGTGCCCAAAGTTCTTCCTAAGCACCAGGGATCCTGGTTTTCTCTGATTAAAAATTGCATATTCTCTGATTAAAAACCCCAAATCTGTGATTAAAATTAAAGGCCCCTACAGCCCCCCCCCCCGCAGTGCTGCTGGTGCCCCTCACTCCCTCCCACAGCCTCCTCAGCCCTCCTGATGCCCCTCAGTTCCCCACAACAGCCCCTCAACCACACACACAGGCACAGACACGCAGACACACACGCATGCACAGACACTGACATCCACCCCAGCAGGTAAGTGTGTGTGGGGGGGAGGGGTGGGGCAGGGCGGGGGAAAAGGAAGGTGCTGGGGGGGCAGATCAAGAAGGGGGGGAGCATGCCCTTGTACTCGCTCCCAGGAGCAGGGCTGGGGGGTGAGGGCAGGGGTGCCCTTCTGCAGGCTGCACATACACCGGCCGGCCTGGTGGGGGGTTCACATATGGAGGCTGTCACTGTACCACTGCTGCTGCCCCTGCAGTGCCTTCCTGCAGGCAAGCAAGCGGCATGGGGCACAGCAGCAGTAGTGCGGTGGCAGCTGCCACATGTGGGCCACACGTGTTGGCTAGCTGGCAGGGGAGGGAAGGGTGGGGCTTGCATGCGGTGGCCACCATTGCACCGCTGCTTGTACCCCATGGCCGGCCGCACAGCTACACAGCAGTGTGGGGTGCTGGCTGTGGTGGCTGCATGGCTGGTGGTGTTCGGGGCTCACACGTGTTGGCCACCACTGTTGCTTCCTACCTGTGGAGCTGTGCCTGCATGGAGGCGGCTGCCACACATGAGCCCCCCTGTCCATGAGCATGGTTCTGCAGACAACTGGCAGTGGTGGTGTGAAGTGGTGGTGGCCACTGCGTGCAAGCCCTGCTCACCCCACCCCCCCAGCCAGCATGCAGCCACCACAGCCACCATCCCTTGCCACCACTGCCACCGCAGAGCTGTGCCCACAGAGCTGTGTGGCTGGCCACGGGGTGGCAGTGGTGGTGTGGTGGCAGCCGCTGCATGAGAGCCATTCCTTCCCTCCCTGCTGGCCACCTGGCTAGGTGGCATGTGTGTGGCCTGCACGTGGCAGCTGCCACTGCACTGCCACTGTTGCATCCTGTGCCACTTGTCTGCAAGTGGGACACAGAGGCAGCAGTGTGGTGGTGGCCACCGTGTGCAAATCCCCCCAACTGGCCAGCGCATGTGTACCCCTGCCCTCACCCCCCAGCCCTGCTCTGAGGATTGGGCTGAGGTGGGGGGTAGGGAGGTGCTGTGCTGTGCTGCCTGGAGCTGGCAGTGTGTCCCCAACCACTTCTCCCCCCCAGCCCTGCCGCACAACCTTCAAGCCCCACTTACCCCCAGGGGCAAGAGGTGAAGGGTGAGCTTGACCCTGAGCCCAGCCATAGCTGATTCAGAGGCTCAGGTCCCACTCTTCACCCTCTTCCTCTGGGCAGGGTTAGGGGTTGCCCTTTCTGCAATCAGCTCTTGTAGGCTGGAACTGAGCCAGCTGGCAAGAGCTCTTTGCAGAAGCAGGAAATCCACAGATTTCTCTGCTAAAAGGGGAAATCCGTGTTTTCTCCGACAAAAACAGAGAATCCGTGGTTTTCTCTGTTTTTCCTTGGAAAATGGAAAACCCAGATCCCTGCTAATCACCAACCTAAATTTCATCTGCTGCAGCTTGAGTCCTTTGTTCCTAGTCCTTTCCCCTACCGCCACAGAGGGTGCTTGTACACATGATGATATTACCATATATATGTGATGAAAATTTCCCTTTGTGTAGCTTATTGGGGTCACACTTTACACGTACATGAGTTTTAGGGGTTTTAAATGAGTTTGCGTTATCACAAACTAAACCACATCCTGATGTAGTTTAGTTCGCAGCATTGCAACTTGGAATGTTGCAGCCATTAATCTATCAGCTTGCCCCCTGGCTGCGGGAGAGGTGGGCAGTCTCCACTGAAAAAAAGTATCAGGCCCCTTGCTGCTTCTGCCTTCAGCAGGTACCTCCAGCCACCAGGGCACCTGGGCCACCTGGGAATGGGCTGGCTTGCCCCTGGGGCAGCACAGGGAGGTGACAGAAGAGCAGCTGCGCGTGCTGGCAGCTGGAGGAGGCGTTGAGGACCGTGCACAGGGTGCCGGAGGCCCGGCTGAGCTTGGGGAAAAGTTGGATTGGGTGCCTCTGAGCTGGCCCACTAGCAGCCAGCCTGGCCAGCCCTAGGGGGTGCTGCCACCGTGGAGGAAAGGATCAGGCCCCCCCACAGCTCAGGGGCCACTCAGCCTGCCAGCAGCTCACCCCCTAGATGTGGGAGAGGCAGGCAGGCTCTGGGAGAAAAAAAGGCCCCTCACTGCTTCTACCTTCAGCAGGCACCTGTGGTTACCAGGACAAAGCTATGTATACAGTGATGGAAAAATAAAACCCACTATTTCAATTAAAAACTCACTGTTTCAATTTAGGGGGCATAGAATGCAACCCTGAAGGACTAATGCCCCATCACGTATACAGGCACCCTCAGAAAAGGCCATTTCCATCTTCCCTATAATTGCCATTCAGGAATTTAAAGATTGTTATCAAATCCATGCTTAGTCTTTTCACTCCAGACTTTGGGCCTTGTTACACATTCATTTTAAGTGGCTCCTGGAGCTCTTAAGCCCTAGATTGTCCACACATTAACACGTGAAAATAGTTTTAAGTACTCATTGGGAAGCTTGAAGTTATGCCACTCTAGCCTCGGTATATCTCTGATCTGTGTTACACTAAGGTGTAGCCACTTTACACATTAGTGTGTAAACCCAACCTATCCCCCGTCTCCCACTAGCCCAGATTGTGCCCACTGACTCCCCATCCCATCCTTGATTGGGTTGTTGGCCCCCCAATTCTTTACCTCTATCAGCTCTGATTGGCCCGCTGCCCTTCCATCTCCCCCGCTTCCCCAGATTCCCCGCCTCCCATGTTCCCCAGCTTACTGCTGGCTGTTGGCACTCTTCCAGGGGGCAGGCAGGAAAGAGGAACCTGCCTGCCTGGCCCTTGCCACTGCCACTCTCTGGCTTGGGCTCAGCTTGAGGAAGGGCAGCGACAGTGGCTGTGGGGGCTGGGCAGGCAGCTTCCCTTTCCCTCCCTGTGTCCCGAGGGGCTGTGCTGGCAGCTAAAAGAAAGCCAGAGGGGCAGACAGGGAGTCCTGGGGCTGGGGGAATACTTACCTTGCACTCCTCAAGACCCCTTTTGGCTTGAATGTGTGACTGCTAGCACTAGCACTAGCACTGCTCAACATCTGAGCAGCTCAAATAACCCAGGCTCTTTCAAGCCTTTCCTCACAAGTTTTGGTTCCTAGGCCCCTAATCAGTAGTTTCATTTAGATTGTCTTCTCTTAGCTTATTTAAGAGAATGCCATGGGGGACTATATCAAAAGCCTCATTAAAGTCAAGGTATATTACATCCACTCTTCTGCCTCCATCCACCAAGACCCTATACAAATCACAGTTCCTTGACAACCCAGATTAAAAAGCAGTTAGTATAATGGGCATGCAAACCAAACATATGTAATATCAGAAAATCCTCTTATAGATTTAGACGCACATATACACTACACACATGCTCAAGCTGTTCTTTTAGTAAATGTGCATATATTTGTA
Source organism: Crocodylus porosus (assembly GCF_001723895.1). Lineage (NCBI taxonomy): Eukaryota > Metazoa > Chordata > Crocodylia > Crocodylidae > Crocodylus > Crocodylus porosus. The sequence continues at coordinate 26,175,179 of NW_017728917.1, forward strand.
TGTTTATATCTAGAGTGGTAGACGGGCATTTTCTCTGGTATGTTACATTGTGGAATTAAGTGTCCTGTGCTTTCTTTTTCCACTTTCCAGTACAGTATCACTTTTACCCATTCCTGGGAACAGGGCCCCCAGGAGGGCGAATCCTGGCGATTGTTTCAGGCCCTGCGCTGTACAGGCCTGCTGCCGAGCGCTGCCGGCTCCAGCCATTCGCCCCCCTGCCCTCCCTCTCCCTCCCGCCAGCTCTGGCCATTTGCCAGCTCTGGCCACTCGCCACCCCCACCCCCTCCGCTGCTCCCCAGCCCCACACAGGCTGATATGCTCCAGGCCCCACATGCCCCTTGGGATGGCTCTGCCTGGGAGGCATAGTACTCAGTTTGATGGACTGGTGGACTGAGCTACAGCTGATCTTACATTCCTACAAGAATAGTGTTATATGCAAATTACAGTATACAAAAGCCATTGAAAAAGTTAAATACTTGCTTACAAAGTGGTCATCTTGGTGATCTTGTTGGCAGTGTAGTGTGCTCCCAGACTCACAATCTGTGTTCATGACTGAAGTGTTGTAGAAGTAGCATGCTGATCTTAGTGGAGAGGAAGTGTCTTTTGAATAATCTCTTCTGCTTAGTGCATAATGGCTTCGGTGGTCAGCAGTGAAGATTCATTATGTTGCCATGTTTTGGAACAGGATAGTTTATCATGCTTCAATATATATTGATTTCAACTAATCTGTCCCCGTATTACTGGGGCACAGGTTACTGGGGATCTGAACGTCTGTGGTTAGGAATGTGGGAGCTTCACAAAGTCCTCCTAAAATATGTCTTAAAAAGGAAACAGCCATGTTCAACCATATTGCGCAATTTTTGCCATTTTAAAAACCCTAAATCTTCCATGCTTACACATTTTATTTTCCCTATTGCAAAGTTAATGTTTTCCAATGTGACTCTGAACATTTTTAAGTCAAACTTCCTGCACATATGAATAAGAGAAGGATTTCGTGGGGTTCTCATAATATCTTTAAATTGTTCTTTCATTTCTAGTTCGGGAATAGTTACCATTATGCAAAAATTGAAATGCACAGTGTTTTCTGTTGTGCTCTTTGTTTGCTGTTGTAATTCTTAATGTGTTTTTTAATATTTTTATAAGTGCAAGTGAGTGTAAAAGAGTGAACCTGCTTGCAATGGAGCCTGGAAACTTCAAGTGTAGTTATGTGGTCTTACAGCCAAACAAACCTGTGTTCTCTGTGACTGATTACTAGATTATGCATTTACTTAAAAAACTGAAGCACTCCCCAAAACTCTGATTCAGCTCTCCATCCATATTCAGTAAAGCACTTCAATACCTCCTGAACTTGTTTTAGGGTTTAGATGAGTGAGGATGGACTTAAGTATTGTTAAGAATAAATCATGCTTAATGAACTGAATGTTATTCTACAACAAGGTAACAGGCTTGGTGGATGGAGGCAGAGGAGTGGCATGATATACCTTGACTTTAGCAAGGCTTTTGATACTGCCCCCTACTGCATTCTCTTAAGTAGTTTAAAATAATAAAATCAAGCTGAAACTACTGTAAGGTACACAATTTGTTGGATCATTGTGGTCAGAGTAGTCATCAATGGCTCAATGTCAAACTGAAGTGTTTAGTGGCGTTGCCCAGGTATCTGTCTTAGGTTCAGGATCTTCCTTAATGACTTGGAGGTTGGAATTCAGTGAACACTTAGTAAATTTGCAGCTGACACCAAGATGGGTATGGTATCAGGCACTTTGGAGGCTCAGATTAGGGTTCAAAATGACCTTGATAAACCAGAGAAACTGTCTGAAATATATTGGATGACATTCAGTAAGGAAAAATGCATAGTCCTGTGCTTAGAATGAAACAATCAGCTGCACAAACACAAACTGGGGAATAACTGGCTAGGCTACAGTACTACAGAATAGGACTGGGGGATACTAATGGACTACAAACAGAATCAACAGCATGCTTTTGTTGCAAAAAAGTCAGCAGCACACTGGGCTATATTAACAAGGCAAGTCACAGGAAGTCCAGTCTGTTGAGCAGTGGTGAAGCTTCTCCTGGAGTACAGTGTCCAGTCTGGTACACTGTGTTTCAAGTAAAGCATGGACAAATTGGAAAGAATCCTGAGGAGAGCAACAACAATTATTAGAGGTCTAATCTAAACATGCCACACAAGGAAAGGTTGAAAAAACTGGCTTTCCTTAATCTTGAGAAGGGAAGACTGAAGGGTGCGCTTTGCTAAAGGTGCTTCAAATAAAGAAAGAGAAACAACCCCTTTCTTGAAAGAGAGGAAGGTGTCTGCAAGGAACAGGACAAGACGTAACAGGCTTAGATTGCAATGGGATTTTCACATTGAATCTTAGGAAAGATTGTTTAGCTATAAGGGTGGTTCATAGATTCATAGATGTTAGGGTTGGAAGGGACCTCAGTAGGTCATCGAGTCCAACCCCCTGCCCTGGGCAGGAAAGAGCGCTGGGGTCAGATGACCCCAGCTAGGTGCTTATCCAGTCTCCTCTTAAAGACCTCCAAGGTAGGAGACAGCACCACCTCCCTTGGAAACCCATTCCAGATTCTGGGAACCCTTACTGTGAAGAAGTTCTCTCGAATGTCCAACATAAATCTGCTGTCTGTCAATTTGGGGCCATTGTTCCTAGTTACTCCAGGGGGTGCCCTAGTAAATAGGTCATCTCCGATTCCCTGCTGCCCTCCCTGATGAATTTATAGTCAACCACAAGATCATCTCTCAGTCTTCTCTTGTGAAGGCTGAAGAGATCTAGGTCCCTCAGTCTCTCCTCGTAGGACCTGACCTGCAGGCCTCTGACCATTCAAGTAGCCTCCTCTGAACCCTCTCAAGATTCTCCACATCCCTCTTGAAGTGCGGCCCTCAAAACTGGATACAGTACTCCAACTGCGGCCTGACTAGTGCTGCATGGAAGGGAAGCATCACCTCCCTGGACCAATTCGTCATGCATCTGCTAACGCATGATAAAGTGTAGTTAGCCTTGTTGATCACTTTGTCACATTGACGACTCATGTTCATCTTGAAGTCAACTGTGATTCCAAGATCCCTTTCCTCTACTGTGATGGTTAAGCATTGGCGCAGATTACCTAGAGAGGTTATGGAATTTCTATCATTGGAAGCTTTTTAAGTGCAGGTAATGCAGGCTAGATACAGACATTCAAAAAGCCTGAGGTTGAATTGATCTAAGTTGCATAGTTTTTTGTAAGTAATATAGTTTAGATTGGTAGTGGACAGAACACATATTTACCCTTGGGAGGGGGAGGGGCACAAATCTTAGACCAGGTTACACCATTTTTTAAACCAGTCTATGTGCGTTGAACTTCTGGTCTGTTACTGGTATAGACCAATTTTCATTCACTTATTGGAAGTGAAAGTGTAATGTCTGTATCTGGCCACGAATGGGATAGCTTATACAGGGATAATCCTGCCTTGAGAAGGTAGTTGGACTAGATGACCTCCTTAACTTTCTTCCAGGTCTATTTTTCTATGGTTGCTGGGATTGTTTTGCAGAATTGAGACCTGTGCATTCATTCTGCTATTGAAATACATGATGCAAGCATTCTGTAGACAAGACCCCAGATCATCTGGGATTTTTGATACTAGTTTTAAGATCCAGCAAGAACTGCAGGGTTACTACAACTATAGAATTGCTGAGTCGTCTGCATTTATTCCTCCACCTTTCAGAAGGGCTTGTCTACACCAGGAAAATTACCACATAACTAGGGTGATACAGTTATGCCACCAAAGTTACACCAGTAAAAATCTTTGTGGCTCTGTACAGACAGTCAAAAAGCCTGAGGCTGAATTGATTCAATGTTTTCAGGTTACTCTAAAGTCCGTAGATTGAACTGAGAAGGAAGTGAACAGATATTCACGTTTGATTCTGGAAATGCAGCCACATGCCTGCAGTGACTCAGGCTAGAAGCTGGGGGGCACTAGACCTCCCTTCCCTTTAGCAGCATCTGGAAGGCTGGAGGAAAACTGGGAGAGAAACCCTCCAAACTTTTCCCCCTTCCTTGCTTGAGCGGAGAGGGGAGAGGGTCCAGCCAGGCCCACTGAGTATAATTGGCAGGGGGGTTTAAACCCCCACCTTGGCTTGCATGGACCCCAGCCAAGGTGTTCCTAGGGGGAGAGAGGGGAAGCATCCCCTGCCAGGCTTTCCCCTGCTCCCTGCTGGACCGAAGGGGTAGAGTGTGGCCAGGCCCCAGCCCAACTGACATGCTGAAGCAGAGGGGAGGGAAGAGGGGTTTAAAACTCCTCCCCCACCTTCATGGGAACCCAGCCCAGGTCTGCTTGGCAGGGGTGCAGCAGCTACTGCCTGGCTTTGCTCCACTCATCACTCCAGTGGCTAGCATGCCAAGGCAGAGAGAAGGGAGGGGGGTTTAAATATCCTCCCCCTGCCCACACAAGACCCCAGCCAGGGTCTGCTTCATAAGGGGATACAATGGTAGGAATCTACTACAGACCTCCAAATCATGAACAAGAACTTGACCATGAATTCACCAGGGAACAGGCTGAGGCTGCACGCTCGCGGTGCATGGTTGTTATGGGAGACTTCAGCTACCCAGACGTCTCATGGGAAGAGCACTCAGCCAAATCCAGTTGGTCTCAAAGCTTCCTCACATGCGTGGATGAACTCTATTTGTCTCAAGAAGTTTATGGGCCAACAAGAGGTAAGGCGCTGTTTGACCTGGTACTGGCTGAAGGAGATGATCTAATCAGTGACCTAAGAATTGAAGGGAAACTGGGCAACAGTGATCATGAGTTGATCACTTTCACTATCCATTGCAAAGCTGGCAAATCAGCCAGCAATGCAGTAATCCTTGCTTTAGGAAAGCCAAATTTCATAAGCTCAGGAGGCTTGTTCTCAAGACCCTCAGAGGCCATGATTTGACAGGGAGGAGAGTTCATAATGAGCGGTCACTCCTTAAGGAAACAATTCTAGAAGCACAAGGAACGTCTGTCCCAACCCATAGGACAGGTGGTAAAAGGGCTCAGCAACCCCCTTGGTTCAACAGGGAACTCATGGATCTCCTATGTCTAAAAAGAGAGGCTTAAAAGGATGGGATACAGGAAACACCACTAAGGAGGAGTATTCTGCACTGGTCTGCACCTGCAGGGATCGAACTAGGAAAGCCAAGCTGCAACTGAACTCAAACTGGCTATCAGGGACAATAAAAAGCCCTTCTTCAGCTACCTGGACATCTCATGGGAACAGCACTTAGCCAAATCTACAAGGAGTAGACACCTACACAGTCAGGTGGGTAGCTAACTGGCTTAGAGACCGCACCCAGAGAGTGGTGGTTGACAGGTCAGTCTCGGCCTGGAAGGAGGTGAGCAGTGGGGTTCTGCAGGGTTCAGTCCTTGGACCAGCGTTATTTAATGTCTTCATCAGCGATTTGGACAAGGGTGTGGTGAGCACCCTCTCCAAGTTCACAGATGATACCAAATTATGGGGCAAAGTGAATTCACCAGAGGACAGGGGGAGCAGTTACAGGCTGACCTGGACAGGTTAGATCAATGGGCGGAACGTAATAGGATACAGTTCAACAAAGATAAATGCAAGGTACTCCACCTAGCAAGGAGGAATCCCCAGCACACCTACAGGTTGGGGGATATCCTCCTCAGCAGCTCAGAGGCTGAGAGAGATCTTGGGGTCATAGCTGACTCCAAGATGAACACGAGCCGGCAGTGTAATGAGGCCATCAACAAAACCAATCATGCCTTGTTGTGTATTAGCAGATGCATGACCGACAGATTGAGGGAGGTGATATTCCCTGTCTATGCGGCATTGGTTAGGCCACAGTTGGAGTACTATGTCCAGTTTTGGGTGCCGTACTTCAAGAGGGACACAGAGGATCTGGAGAGGGTTCAGAGGAGGGCCACTTGCATGATTAGTGGTCTCCGTGAAAGACCCTATGAGGAGAGGTTGAGAGATCTGGATCTCTTCAGCCTGTACAAAAGACAGCTGAGGGGTGACCTTGTAGCCACCTATAAATGTATCAGGGGAGGACAGCAGGGAATTGGGGATGCACTGTTTACCAGAGTGCTGCAGGGAGTAACTAGGAATAGTGGGTGCAAAGTAGTGGAGAGTAGATTTAGGTTAGACATTAGGAAGACATTTTTTACAATAAGGGTGGCCAGAGTTTGGAATGGGCTTCCACTAAGTTAGGTCTTATCACCTAACTTGGAGGTCTTCAAAAGGAGGCTTGACAATCACCTTGTCTTCAAGAGGAGTCTGACCTTGGTCCTCTTTCCTGCCAGAGGCAGGGGTTCAGACATGATGATCCATTGGGTCCCCTCCGATTCTATGAATCTATGTAATGCCTCCTGATATCAAGCCTGAACCTGCTTTCAATCAATTTGTGGCCGTTATTCCTTGTTATTCCAGGTGGTGACTGGGGGAACAGAGCCTCACCTATTTTCCGCTGGTCCTCCTGGTGAGTTTATAGACAGCCACCAGGTCTTCTCTTGTGGAGGCTAAATAGATTCAGGCCCTTTAGTCTATCTTTGTAGGGCCTGGCCTGCTGCCCCCTGATCATCCTGTGGACCCTCTCAGTGCTGGCCACATCCCTCTTGAAGTGCGGCGCCCAGAAGTGGACACAATACTCCAACTGCAGTCTGACCATTGCCAAATAGAGTAGAATGGTCACCTCCCTGGACCTGCTTGTGATGCATCTGTAGATGCACGACAAGGTGCAGTTAGCCTTCCTCACATTGGCAACTTATGTCCATTCTGGAGTCAGCAATGACTCCAAGATCCCTTTCAGCCACTGTGTTGTTGAGAAGGGTGTTCCCCAGCCTGTAGGTATATTGCAGGTTCCTTCTCCCTAGATGCAGCACCTTGCACTTGTCTGCATTGAATTCCATTCTATTCCCATCTGCCCACCTCTGTAAGTAGTTTAGATCTAGTTGGATTCTGTCCCTCCCCTCCAGTGTGCCCCCTTCTCCCCACATCTTTGTGTCATCAGTGAATTTGGACAGTGTGCTTTCCACACCCACTTCCAAGTCACAGATAAAGATGTTGAATAGCACAGGCCTGAGGACCAAGCCCTGGGGGACCCCACTGCCCACATCCATCCAGGCTGAAAACAACCCGTTCACCACCACTCTCTGGATGCAACCATCAAGCCAATTTGCCACCCACCTGACTGTGTAGGCATCAACTGACTGTGAGTTAGCTTGAACCAGGAAGTGGTCTGGGACAAAAGTTCTATTAACCCGTTTGAAGTAAATCAGTTAAGTCTGATACTACATTCAACCAGGTTTATCTTAAACCAATTTCGGCCATTTTGAAAGCAGTTTACGTGCACTAGACTTCTGTCCTGTTATAGGTTTAAACCAGTTTCTGATCACTTAAATTGGTTTGTGTGTCACTTCTGTCCCTAGCCTGTGTATACACTTTTTTCTAGATTAAATGTCCACAGAGAAGATCATCCCAGTATAATTATAGTTATATCAGTAGATTTCCCCATTTAGACAAACCGTCAGATGGTGCTTTCAGCTTGCTGTGAAGAGGTGGAGGATGTTAGTACCAAACAGAGGTGCACTGATACATCAGTCCGATATCGGATCAGTACCAATATAAAAAAAAATTTGCTGTGTTGGATCTCAGCCCATTGGGGCTGATAATTTAGCCGATAAACGCCCGTGCTGCACGCAGCCACAAAGCGGGGCAGCCATGAAGCAGAGCAGCATGGAGAGCTGCCTCCAGCTGTTAAGTTGGAAGGGGAGGGGGGAGAGAAGAAGGGGGACAGATCAAGGCCCCCATGGTGAAGGAGGGAGGAAGGGGGCAGGGGCATGTGCTGCCCAGGGGGATGGGGGTGTGGGATGGAGTAGCGGCTCATGGGAGGTAATGGCTCCCGCTGCTGCTTGCACCCCAGGAGGGCAGGTGTACCCCCCAGATATGCGGTGGGCAGGCAGGTGTGTTGGAGCCAATGCTGTGCAGGGCTCTTTTTGGTGGGAGCTGGGCTCGGAGTGGGTGCCGGCGGCGCTGGGAGGGGCTGCAGCCACCTCAAATGTTTTCACCGCTCTGCTCCCAGCCCCACACCTCCAGGCACAGCCCAGCTCCATGTCCTGCCTCCACCCATGTGCTGGGAAGAGCTGAGACGACATCGGGCAGCTGGCGGCAGGAGTGGCACTGGGAGTGGAGCTGAGGCAAAATTTGGGGTGGATGCAGCTCCCCGGTGCTGCCGGTGCCCACTCCGAGCCCAGCCCCCGCCAAGAAGAGTCCATGTGGCCCTGGCTCCAGCCCACTTGCCTGCCCCATGCAGATCCAGGAAACAAACCCCCCCCA
>NW_017728917.1:26183608-26243874 GCF_001723895.1 Crocodylus porosus
ACTGTGTAAGCAGCACCTGCCCCTTCTCTCCCTCACTGTGGGGGGCACTGATCTGCACCCCATGCCCCTTCCCTCCCCCCTCCCCTTCCACCACAACAGATTTACCACCTGGTGGCAGCTGTATCGGATATCTGATCGGTATTGGCTGATATGCCTCCTTAAATATCCACTATCGGTATCAGCCCCCCAGATTTTTATTGGTGTACCCCTAGTTCCAGACTTTCACTATTTTTCAGGCTATCTTTTCCAAATATAACCAAGTATCCTTCTGGCATGCAAACAGATGGACCAACCTGAAATTTAAAATTCAAACCAGTTTTGTTAATTTGGTATGGAAAAAGCATTTGAACAATGGAAAAATGCTGTTTCTTGTCAAGTTAGTCATTGAAACAGGTTTTAAAGAGTTTCCTTTTAAATTTCTCACCAAAAGCAAAACTAACTTCTGAGCTAAAAACAAGGGTAAGAAAAATCAACCCCTGTCAGAGTTGTGTGGCTACTGAGAATGTAGGTATTAAAATTACAAAAAGCATGGTAATTTGTTACAGGACAAGATTTATGGGCAAGAGACTGTATTCAGAGACTGTCTATCAGGTATTGTACAGAAGCCTACACACATGTATATAAATGCCACCCCACACTTTTTAGCAGGAAGCCCTGGTCCTACCACAAACAGCGCACAACCCAAGTGCAAAATTTATTTTAAAATGTGGTAAATATGTTTTCCTCTCATAGCTAGAGTCGAAATCACTGCAGTCCATGTGGTTTGTCTATGGGAGGCAGCTGCTTGTTTTAGTCAAGAGCACATCTCGCTGCCAAGCCAAGGAGCAGCATTTCTGTTAGCTTCGGAAGCAGCTGTTTGCCCATTTCTGAGTGAATGAAATGAAGCTAGAAGCACATATGTGCCTGTGGTGGGGGCTGTGGATAGGAAAGGAAACAAGGGAAAATAGTTACAGATAAGGGCCAAATTATCAGCGGATGTAAATTGACATAGTTGACTTTAATGGAGCTATGCCAAGTTTCGTCAGCTGAAGATGTGACCCGCTCTTTCTTAGAGTGAAACATATATTTAGAGAAGATCAGGAACAAAAATTGTCAATGAAAGCAAGTGGCTTTAACTGATGGTTCCTTCCTGAGTGCTGTTTTGTGAGCTGGTTTATGGTGAGACAGTTCTCTCTCTCTCAGGATATGTAACTACCATGTTAAGGGCCAAAATCACGTCTGGAGAGTGGAAGAGGATAGGGCTTCTGAGTAATCATGGTGCTTTGTGGGTTATGGATGTTTGCTGCCAAGAAAGTGGAGGTGCAAGATAAGCATGTAGTAATGATCCTGTTGGTTGTCAGTCTAGGATACGTAGCCTGAGTAAGGTATTTTGCTTTATATAAATAGTACTCCATGATGGTGCAACAGTTTAAGTTGAAATGTATAGTAATGGACATTCTCTGATTTCTGTTTTGAGCTATCTGGAATTTCCCTTAAAATATTCATTGGCTGCCTAATCACTAGGTGAAGCTGATCAACTGCAAGTTTTCCTGCCATTTACCAAAGTTGGAATGTTACAGACAGCAGTGGGGCCTATTTTTGCGACTGAGGAAACATAACAGATCCTGTGATTTACCCATCCTCACCAGGGGCTAATGCCTGCATATCCTGCGACCTAGCATTGTGCCATCTGAGAAGAGAAACAGCATATTAACCTGCTCACCAGTAAAATTGGTATCCCCAAGAGTAGACTTTCCAATATACCTACTGTCATCATTCTACTGAACTACAGCATAGTTGTTCTGCATGATTTAGAGCCTCAGCTGTGGCAATGAAAGGGAGGAGTGTTACACGGTGCAGTGTTACTGTTAAAGTGCAGGTTATAAAATGAAAATCACTATGGAATCTATCAAAAGTGCAGTCATGGGTTCATAATATTCCAACATTATGGGCAGTTTTATAAAAAGTCATGGATTTTTCGTGACTATTTTTACTTGATCATTTTACTGTGGCGGTAAGAGCCTGCTGTGGTGATGTTTATAGCATATTTCTTTAACACCAGTTTTGAAAAAAACCCCAAAGCTAAAGGGATACTCAAAGCTGTACTTAATCTTTTCCAAGCCCATTTGCAAAAGTCTCTGTAATGTTTTACATAAATCTTTTCATTTTTTAAATTTAAAGCTCCATTAGTTTTACACATAATTAAGACCCTACAATAACAAAGGGAAAATAAACAACAAATGCACATTGTTTTAAAGATTGCTTTGCATTATATTGCAGAAATCTATTTGCATTATATTAAAAGGTAAATGCTGTCAGCTCCATCAGCAGCAACCGGTGAGCAGTGTGGCTCCTGTTTGTCAGTCTCTGTCAGGGTTAGTTCTGTGCTATCCTCCTGCCTTATGTAATTTAGAGCAGCCTCAGAACTGTTCCCGACAATATCGGGGACAAAATCCTGGCCTGGAAGAAGTCAGTGATAAAACTTCCATTGACCAGTTGGGCCCAGCAGTGTGAAAGTGGGAAGGTGGAGTGTGCAGTGCATCGTTCAGTGATGGCAGGAGTACAAAAGTGTCCTACTCTCAGCCCACTTACCCCAGCTGCAACACAGTGGCTTTGGAAAGAGGAAATTCAGGAGGTATTTCCTAACATGGTTCCTGTGCCACCCAAGAATGATTGCGCACTATGGGAACCTGTAGCTGGCCAGCTATGCTGAATTTTCAGCTTCTCTGCATCCCTAGAATAATAAACACAGACTGGGGTGGAGCTAAGGACTATGCCACATGTAGTTGGTCACTCTTTGTATTCTGTACCTTAAAGCCCTCATTGGGCACGTCCACACATTCAGGCACGTGCACTTGCAGGAGCTCAAATAGAAGTGGTGCAAATTTGAGCCAGGGATTTTTGCTTCAGTGCACATACCAGGACATGTGCTTTGGTGTGGTGCATGTTGTACCACTTGGAGCAAAATAACCCTGCTTGGCTCCTCCCAGATCTGCAGCCAGGGAGAGTTAGAGCCTGGGGCCAGGTGTGTAAAAAGCTGCCCTGTACTGGCCCCATCAGTACAAAAAGCTGCCCTGGCAAGTAGCTCAGGCCTACTCGCTGTCAGGAGCTTCTGGGGCCCAGCCAATTGGTGCCTGGGGACACAACCCCTTGTGCCAGCTGGACTGCTGCAGCAGCCCTGAGAGTTCCCTGTACCCTCTACCCACTGCAGCAGTCTGGCAGTGGGGCTGCTGCAGCAGTCTGGCAGTGGGGGCTGCTGCCTGGCTGTGACCTGCTGCACACCTGCCAGACTCAGATGGGGACTGCACAGCTAGTAGAGGCATCTGCCCCTCTGATCCAGCTGCCAGTAGGCTATGGCTACAGAGTTGGCCTTTGTGTGGCACTACTGCCATGAGTGTCCCTGCCCGGCCATCTGGGCAGCTATCACCCAGAAGATGTTCCAGGTGTGGTGGCCTTCTTTGAACTGTCAGAGCATGTCCTCCTGGCCCCAGTTGGCAAGGAGGTCAGCCACCTCCAGCTGGGTCCAAGATGCCACTGGCCTCCCTAGCATCAATTGTGATGTTCCCTATTTGAAAACTGAAAAATCCCAGATAAAAAAAATCCCAAAGTTACTCTGTAAAATATCCCAAAATCCATGTTCTTCCACAATTAAAATAAAAGACCACTATATCTATCTATCTATCTATCTATCTATCTATCTATCTATCTATCTATATATATAGAGAGAGAAAGAGAGAGAGAGAGTGCAAGTACAATCAGTTGGGTAGTATTTTATTGATATATCTACAGTGTTAAAGCAATTTGGAAGTCTACTAGTGTCTCTATCATAATAAGAAAATTAATTCTAAATACCTGTATTTTGCTGTTTACCTTTAGTTTTCTTACTATAGAGCAATTAGAGCTCCCCCTTTCCCCTTCACTAACCAGGATGTGGGGACAGCTGCCCCTGCAGCCATGGCTCCTGCCACCAAGTCTCATCCTGTCTGGCAGCTGGGCATGCAAAGTGTGTGCTGGGAGGATGTGGGGTTTGCAGGAGTGGGGTAGGAAGAGGGGTCAGAGGATGGGGGTGGCTGTGGTGGGATGGGGGGGGCTGTAGAGTATGTGGGTAGGTGTGGGTAGATCATGGGGGGACTGTGGGGGGGAGCTGCTTAGGAGGGGTGGGTCCCCTGCAGGGTGAAGCCCCCCCACAGGGGCCACAACCCCTCAGCATGGCCTACCCCACCACAGGGCCCATGTGGACTTGCTTTCCCAGCCCCGCGGATTGCTGCCCTGCCTGGCCTCATCCCCAGCTGGCTCCTGCAGCCCACCCCCCCAATGGCTGCCCCACCCAGCTCCAACCCCCAGTTTGCTCTCCCAGCCCCATCAATGGCTGCCCCAGTGTCCCAGGAGTTTAAAAAAAAAAAAAAAAGCCCTGCACTTAAAAAAAAAAAACCCTGGGCAGTAGCGGCAGCCATTGGGGTATTTCCCCTGGGGTATTTTTGGACCCCTGAATATTCTGGGGTCTGATTTTCTTTCCACCCTGCAAATTTGCAGCACAGGGATTGTTTTTTTGTTCCCACACATGCCTCTTGCAGCATCTAAAAAAGGCTTTGAGATGCAGCAAGAGGCACGTGGGCGCTCATCTGGATACGCCCACTCAGTCCAAACTCCAAGGTATATCAATTGCAGAAGCAATGGACAGTTTGCTTGTGTAAGGACAAAGGGCTTAGATCTCCACCAACTTTAGTCAGCTTTTACAACAAGGAGGCATGATCTAACTGAAAGTCAGCTTGCAGGATTTGGCCTATCAGAAGTCAAATCTTTGTTTATAAATATCATGGGTGAGGAATTAATTCTTGTGGTTATATACTGGGTGTGTGTACATGTTGCCCTATGGTGATGTACAGCATGCTAGGGCAACGTAGTGATCACGTTTCTACATGTGATTGTTAGCTACATTGCTGGAGTGGTGCACTCCCCAGGTATAGTGTACCACTACGTTGCAATAGCGGCAAAATTTACCTGTGTGCCATGTGCACAGTGCAGTAACCACCCATACTGCGCTGTGCTTTAGTACTTCCTTTTGGAAGTACTAAAGCACAGCGTCATAGCAACATTGCTGCATGGTGATGTGTAGATATGCCCACTGAAAACTAAAATATGATATGACATCATAGCCAGTCCTTCAGAACTCTGCCCTTCTGTGGTGGGGAGTAAGGATCGTTGCTGGAACCGCTGATTTTGAGTTTGTGTCTTTGGCTTTGGGAAATATATTAGTCTGTAAAATGCACCACTTTGAAGCAGGACAATTAACAGGATGATGCCAGCTGAAATTGTTGATGTTATAATAACTTTAAATTGTGGCGATTCAGCTGCCTTATGTATGTCTATTTGACTGTTTTACATTTTTTCATACTACATAACATTTCACTTATAAAATAGTAACATTTTTGTTTCTGCCAAGGGGAAAAAAGAGTAACTTGCTGCATAATATACACTGCTTTTCTCCAGTAGGTCTGACCCATACTCTGTCAAAAAAAAAAAATGCTACATTTATGTCAAGAAATGAAGGTTGAATCACAATCATTCTTCATGTGCTCCCTTTTTATGAATGGTACATGCTACTTTTGTTAGTGAGATGTAACACAAGACTATCTTGATATTATCTCTCATACAAAGTGAATTTGAAGGCACTTTACAGAGTCACTGTAAACAGCATAATTGAAGAGTTAAATGACAGCAGATCAGAAGAGATATTGATAGCTCAAGGGAAAGGAGAAATAATCTGCTTTCACATGAGAGTGAGAGAGAATAAGCTGGAAAGATGAAGTGAAGAAGGATGACAGGAGTGGAAGAAGAATTGTCTCTAGCACCTGCAGTGCTTTCTATTTTGCAGTATTCATGTTACATGCTCCTGTTCATTTTGTGGGGGTGTGTTTATATGGTTGGTTTTTTTTTAAAGCATTCAGTAAGAAAACAACTGTAAAGTATTGCAGTAACCCTATGTGATCATCGCACCTCGCTCAATGGTGCCTCAGTCCATTGTGGAAGCTCTGGTTCATGATGGAGCCTCTTAAAAAGTAATATCATTCATAACACAATGCAGTGTGCTTCTGTGATAGGATATGGAGGACTGTGTTCAGCCTTGCTTACTAGTATTAAGATTTGTCACATGGCGTGCCATTTGAAAGGGTAGTAGTGGTGGGATATGGACTAGGTGCAAAGAAGCTGACAGTCTATTTCTACCCAGACAAGGTAGGTTGACTTACCTGGATTATGTGCACATTTGATCAGACTCTTTTTCCTGCTAAAAGAGAAACATTTTGGGTTCCCATAGAACATCCTCTAGCCACAGCATAAATAATAGGAGCCTTGAAGCCTGATCCTCCTCTCTTGTCGCATAGTGCCAGAATAGGTTCATAAGTTAGCAGGGAATCCTCCCTGGCTGCTGCCCATTTAACCCTCCCTGCCATTAAACCTCTCTCCCTTCCCCCCTGCCATTAGTCCACCCACACAGCACAGGCCACAATGTGGCCCCAAAGCTTTTCAGCAGGCAGATGGAAATGAACATGTGTCTTCTTATTTTCATCCTTTTCTTGCCTTGCTTTCAATAATGTAGCTGTCACTTTTTCGGATACGGAAGGATTTCATCACTTAACTACCTGCAGCTGGTAAATACTGACTTGTTTTGGTTGATCCACTACTGTGTTTCATTTAAAAAAGTCTTGGTACATGAAGCAAGCATGCCCAGAGCTTTGTGGTTATCTGGAGGACTGCATAAGCATTCAGGTGAGATATAGAAAGCCAGTCAATAGGGAGAGGAGATCTTGTATTTAATTCAAACCTTTTTTGGTTTCTGATCTTTAAAATGCTAAGGAGTTTAAATTCAGGGCAGCTTTCAAGGTCAGTACCCAGTTTCTGGGTTTAGCCTTTGCTCATGCAGATCTCCTAGTGAGTTCTGTGGGAATTTTGTGTGGGTAATGACTTTGTGTTTTCCTCCATTTGTAGTTCAGATATTAATAACAGAGGAACTTCAAGTTTGGAGGCACTGTTGTATGGATTAATTTACTACACCATTCAGCTGCTTCTTCTAAAGTATTTTCAAGCCAGGTCTTTGGCATCTGTAAAATTTAGTATATTTTTAGTAAATTGCAGTAAACCAGTTATTGTGAACAAACACAGTGTTTTCTTTGGCCACTAAAGAACATGATGAGTCTGGGCTGTAGACAGAAAAATGTGTACTGCTGTAGTAATGACTGATATTCCTTGCACAGAACAGCAGAGACTTCTAATAAGTGTATTCAGAGCTCTGAGATTATCTAGAGTTTGCAGCTTGCATCACTAGCCTCTGCAGTGTATACTAAAACTTATATTGTATGCAGCCCACCGCCTGTGTTTTACGGTGAATCCCCTCCCATAAAGCTACCAGAATTGTGATCACTTCTGTCAGCCTCTGGTGTTGAATTGGGTATTGTCAGTGCTATCTGTGAACTTTATCCTGAACTGCAAGTAATGCAATTGGCTTAGTCCAGTCCTGTGCTCTGGTCTCTATGCATCACTTCACTCCTAGTTTGGCTCTGTAGCTCTAAAGGCTTGCACATCCCTGCTCTAAATGATCTGCTTTTGTGAGTGTGTGTCTGAAAGGTGGACAAATGGCTGAATAGTAGGGGTGAGGACGCTGGTATTGACCAAGTTGACTCGTGAAGATGTAGACTCAGAATCAGCTGGGAAAGAGTAACTAAAATCAGCCCAGTCCCTCCTGTGATGAGCAAAACTTTTACGTGAGCATTGTATGCGTACAGGCTGATGACAAGACTAAGACAGCAAAGTATTAACAAGATTCAAAAATCACACATGGGTATAAACTCTGCAAAGCTGCTGCAGACTAAATATTGTCAGTAAAAACTGACATCTCACATAGCCATCATTCCATGAACTGAACCTTCCTTGGCAGGCAAGGTTCTTTGGGTAGATGTGATCTCTGTTATTAGACCAACTGAGTAGTTGGAAAAAAGTTCTTTGCAAGCTTTCAAGAGCAGGCATTCACTCTTCTTCAGGCAGTTACCCTTCTTCACCCTGAAGAAGGGTGACTGTGTCCAAAAGTTTGCCAAGAACTTTTTTCCAACTACTCAGTTGTTCTAATAAAAGAGATCTCATTTACCCCAAAAAACCCATGGAAACTTTCTTGAAATAGACTGAATCTGTCTTATTATAAGATATAGAAAACACCTTCCTCAGATTCTAGAAAATGTGTACAGCATATCTTATCTGAAGCGTATCTTCTGCAGTGACTCACCTTGCTTTCTTCTGTATCATCTGTACAGGTGAATTGTGTTTACTCAGTCACATTTGACTTCAGCGGCAATACCCAGTTACAAGGCTTCTCAGGTTTCCTTTACTGCAGGGGTGGGCAATTATTTTGGACGGAGGGCCGCTTATCCAGTTTTGGCAGGCTGTCAAGGGCCACATGAGTAGCCCCGCCCCTTGATAGGTGCCCTGCCCCCTGGTCATTGTCTTGGGACCAATGTCCCAGGGCCAGCGCCCAAAGCGGGGCACAGGTTGGTAGGGGTCAGTGGAGCCAGGCTGTGCTGCACCAGCAGGGAAAGTGGGGAGCTGGCCTGGCTCCATAGAGTGCCTGCCGGCCGTGACCCTGTGATCCTGCCTCCCTGTTCTGGGCCCCACTGGCACTGGCCCCGGGACACCAGTGCAGGCCCCATGTTCCCGCTGGCTCCTGCGCCCACTGACACCCGGTGCCCCCCAGGCAGGGGGCAGTGCACAGCCCTGATTCCCTGCTTGCTGGCAAGGACAAAGCTGGTGCTGAGTGCGGGAAAAGAATACAAATTAAAAATAGACACTATAGCTGTATATCAGCTAAGCAGTAAGGTCTGAGGTCAGAGTCAGGATGTCAGGGCCATGCATCAGGCAAGAGCAGGAGTGGTCATTGATGGCTTAAGGATAGATAATGCTAAGCAGACCAATGCTGTTTCCTTGCAAATTCTTTAAGTGTCCAAGTGGCTTCCTGCCTTCTGTGTGCATGGACCAATGGGCATCAAGAAAGGGATGACCAATCAGGCCATAGTTGCGTGAGGATGAATCATCCTAAGTGGTGACCCCCCACCTTTATGTTAGGTGAGCTTCCTAGTATGTATTTGTTGCCCTGTGGGGTCAGGCCAACTCTCAGGGTCTCAATATTGCGCTATTAGGAGGGTGTGGCACAATTGCATGTATACAAACACACAAATCAGTTGGGTGCATACACACACACTACCAACTCAGGCACATACACATCCAAACTAGCCTAGGCACATGCATATCTATCACCAATTCAAGCACATACACTATACACCCCAAAAGTTAGATAAAAATCAATTGTCCATACCTGCACATTCAGTACACATACACAGATCACTAATTTGTATATCATGCACACAATGGTGTGTGTGTGTGTGTGTGTGTGTGTACACACACACACACACACACCAGTTCACACACAGACAACCCACCTACATATACACACAGGTGAGTTCCTAACTTGGGTGGTATGGTATGTATGTGTGTGCTTGGGGTACCTGGGATACTTGGGGGAAGGATAAGGTGAGAGAGAGAGTTAAAATGTAGGGAGTGAAATTTGCCAGAACTGGGATTAGAACTGGTGGACTAGAGAGAAGCTGACTGAGGAACTGAGGCTTTGGTTTCCTTAAGGTCAAGTGGCCCCAGGGTTACTCAAGGTCATTGGTGCAAAGGGAAAAAAAAAGCCTGGTGGCAAGGAGGAGACAGCCAGGAAAGAGAGAGAGACAGAAACCTGGGAGTTTGGGGCTGGAAACTGAGGCAGACAGCTGAGCTATGGGGAGAGGAGGCAGATAAGTGGTGGCAAGAAAAAGATAGCCAGGAAAGAAACTGAGGCAGAAACCTGGGAGCTCAGGGGAAAAGGCTGTGGGGATAAGACAGTGGCAAAGAAACAGAGGTTTTGTAGGCAGAGAAGAGCTCAGGACAGGTGTTGAAGATGGTGGTGAGCCAGAAGCAGGAGAGGGAGAAATGAGACAGAAGTTAGAGGGGCAAGGAGCATAGATTGGAGCAGGTCTGGACTGTAGTAAAGCAGACCCAACTCAGGGGTCCAAATAACAGTTTTATTAAACAAACAACACACTACACAGCCCCATGAAGTTATTGGTTCTCACACACACACACACACACACACACACACACACACACACACACACACACTGGCAGCAGGAGAAAAAGACTTAGTGGAAGGGTTGGAGTCCAGGTGGGGAAGAGAAGCCAAGTCCAAGTCCTTGGTTGAAGAGAGGGTGGGGGGTGATAGCTACCTATCCAGGCTAGAAAGGGGTCTTTGCCCAGTAGGTGTTGTCCAGAGGGGGGTGGTCACCAGCAGGGCCTCTGGGTGGATAGGTGGTATGGCATGGTGCTGGTCCAGATGGAGAGGGCGTCCCAAGGAGTCAGTCTTCACAACCCCTTTTTATGGGGCAGACTACCTCTGATCTCCTGTGGGAAAGGCCTGTCCAGGCAATGTCAGTCCTGTTCCAGAAGGTTCCAGATGTTCTTACTGAGCATGTGCAGCCTGGCACAATGGTGGGTTGCCTCATCTTTTGTTTCTTGAATGCTGAGGGTGGTACCAAGGGCTGGGTCGTTGGTCCTGGTATTGGCGTTGATGGTTCGGTCATTCAAAGGGAGCTATTTTTACACCTACTGCCATTGTCTCTCAAGCACCCTCATTCATCCCCATTCATCCAGGAACCAAGTTACACAGGAGGGATAGGTATGAGGTATAGGTTATGACATCAGGGGACGCAAGATGGAAACTTGACATGACTTATGCTAACTTATATATATATAGGGCTAAATCATATAGTACCAGTAAAAGAGTAATATGAAAAAGTATATATCAATGTAAACATAATAACTGTACAATATAAAGAAGGAGAAAAAACAAAACAAATACAACTTGCTACCAAAATAAAATGCTGAAGCTTATCCTATTTCTTAGCTCAATTATACTTATCTATAGGGAATAGAGAGGGAGAGAAAAAGTCAGAAATGGTTGGGGAAGGGGAGGGAATGTGTTTTAAAATTAAAAAAAAAAAGAAAAACTGGGGGGTTTGCTACATATTGATTGCTTTTTGGTTCCATATCATTATTCTTTATTCTTTATATTTCAGTTGACTTTAGATTTCCTAACCAAGAGTAGTGCCCAATGTGCTTTGTGCTGTATATGCATGTACAGAGGACAGTCTCTTTCCTAAAGTGCTTATAATCTGCATATATTAGACAGACAAGGGGCAGAAGAAAGAAAGAAATCTTGTTGCATGAATAGGGATCTGAGATAAAAATGACTGTAGACATTGTAATTCAGGAATTAAACCGGATCTCCAAAATCCTAGTTCAGTACCTTAACTACAATTGTATTCTTCCCCTCTACAGTATGCTCATCAAGGTGATTTTTCTCTACTGCTTCAACTAGCATATCAGATACAAAAAGAAAACACACGTTGAATGTTTGGGAGGCAAAGAAACCTAAAAACAGTGTGTTTTTATAGGTGTAAAGAAAGACATCTTCTACAGCAAGATTCAAATGATGAGGCAGAGGCATGTGTAAACAAAAAAGCTGGTCTTAGTTAGAAAGAGCTCTTTATGAGTTAGCACAATTGGTGCACACAACAGTTGCCCACTGAAACCAACACAGGAACGCTTCTGTTCTTGCACACTCCCTAACTCACTGAGGATTTTAATGATATAAAACACTAGTGAATGGACATTAAGCTTTCCTTCCTGAACAAATACAAATATAAGTTTATTGGCTTTTTGGGTGGTTTTTGTATCAGAGCTCAGCTCATTCTCATTTCAGTCCCTAGTCTTGCATTGTTTTGGGTCCTCTCCTCCAGAACCTTAACCAGAACAGTAGAGAATAAACTTAGGAGAGAGTGGTTCTTAGTGAAACTGGATCTAGTGCATGCTGGGATTAAACTCTCAACATTTAGTTAATGCTGTATGAGTGCAGGAAGCTCGCAGTGTATTCACATTATCATCAGTACTTAGTGCCTTGTTGATTACTGAAAATCAGAGGGTGTATAAAATATTACTTGCATCACCAAGTATTTTTTGCACATACCCCTCCTGATGCTTTAATTTTGCTTTACAAATATTTTTATGTAATTATCTGTATTGTATCATTGGACTGTATAGTAGAATAAGTTTTGTAGCTAATACAATATGACAAAGCCTCATCTGCTAAAATTAAGGTCATGATGGTTATCGGTTCTGTTGACTCTTGTGGGGGCAGGCAGGCAGGCATTGAAACCTGCAGGAAGATCATGTTAATTTTAGTGGGTATTGGATTGGGTTCCATTTGCAGTTCTTAGCAAAGTACAAATATTCTACAGTGGACCAGCAGACTTCAGCGTCACACTGACTATATTTTGTTATAGGTGCTCCATGGGTACTTTGCATTAATATTTGATCTTTGACACTGGTTGGGGGTTGCCTATTCTTTTTCTCTATTATATTTCATACTCTGTGTGATGGTAATAGTGTGCCAAAGCTGCTGAATATTTATAGACTAAAAGATCTGCATCAATACGCTTAGGATGCTCCTTTTCTGCTGAATAGCTCTGCCAGATGAAAGCTTTATTCTGTTCCACATTAACATAAAACATATTCAGGTAGTATCAAAAGGCCACTTCTCCAGACTTCTGAAGGGAAATACAAGGAAAGTATGACTGGGATTGATCACCTGTGAGAACTTCCAACAAATGTACTAGATACTAGATTGCCAAACAGACATGTACAGTTTACCTGTCTTGTAGTTTAGCTTCCTAGCAGAAAACTGAATCTTTCTGAAGTCTTACTAAACTTAAATAACAGTGTTATTAAACTTGGAAAGAACAGAAACAAATGTGATGGTCTGTATTCTTCTTTATCACTGATAACTAGCTGTGCCTCTGCACAATTCTGCATAGTGCTGTTTTGTGTTGGCCAGGCCACTGCAAAGAACTTTTTGAATATTCGGCTTGTTTGATGTTAAGTATATTTTCATGGTAAAAGACTATAAAAAAAATCACCGTTGTTGGTCTGTGTATGCTATGCTGTGGTCTGCTTCAGCAGGATTGTATTGGCCAATACCTGACATATCAGCAGAAGATGAAACAGAAAATTGTGCACAAGACACTTATGATAGCTAGAGATAAAAATGTATGCATAAATTCTTCTTTGACACCTGTAGGCTATCAGTTTACTTTACAGCATGAGGCTTTATTGCCTTCATCATAATATCATGTTGAAGAGCTTAGATACAGTGGAGTGTCTTTAATGTTCCTGTAATGGTTTAGTTATCCAGCCAGCTTACTTGTCTTTATGACTTGCTCCAGCAATGAAGTCCACAGGGTGATGATGAGTATTTTTGTGCTTTGCAACATTTTCTTTATATCAAGCAAAATTAGGGGTGGGAAGGGGCAAAATGTGGCCTGCGGGCCAGATGTGGCCCACCAGGCCATTCTATCCGGCCCACGGGGCCCCTAAAAATGTAGAACGTTAATATTTATCTGCCCCTGGCTGCCTGTCATGCAGCCCTTGAGATGCCTTGCCAAAACTCAGTAAGCAGCCCTTCACCCAAAATAATTGCCTGCCCCTGAGGTAGATGCTTAAAATCCACAGAGATTTATTACTATCTGATACCAGAATCTGCCATGGAGTAACTCCCATTTAGTTGGCTGAATTGCAACAGGGAGGACTTTTGTAAAAGTATGGCGTTGCTGTTTTTTTAATCCCATGTCTAATTTTGTTTGTTTCTAAGTCTCCTTCTTTCTCTTTTGGCTCTTGGCTTGTTTTCTTTCATGTGTTGGGAAGTAGAAGGAAGGAAACAGCATGAGTAGAAGAGGAACCAGCGCAGCTCTAACCACATAGGCTAAGTGGGATTGATAAATTTGTTTGCTAAGTATGGATGCCAGTGTTTTGACTAAATCTTTAGAATACTTTCTTCATGTGGCCTTATTCACCTTTAAGCAGGTGTCTCCACATATGTTCTGTATGGCTTAGTGATATGTGGCTGGGTGTTGGCAGACTGCTAAGAAAGAGGGACAGGATCAACAAAGTAATCCAAGGAGAAACATCCTGTCTACTAAGTGGTCTTGGATTCCAGCTATATGGATGTATTGTATTTACTTGAATATAGATGACTCCCCAGTAATTAGATTCTATATATGGAACATTTATAAACTTGTTACAACTTTACAGGCATAGAATCTAATAAATGGAGTTTTGCCTGAATTTTTCCCTCTCCAACTGCTACAGCAGGGAAAATAAATCTTAAGGACTCAGGTAGCCTCCTTACCCTCTGGCTCCTCCCAACTTCTTCCTCCTGCAGCCTCTTCCCCATCTCCTTACTGTCAGACCCTACTCTCCCTGAGCATGTGGGAGTGAGGAGCAAATTTGAAAACACTGACCTGACATAGATTTGCTTGTAGTACCCAGACACTTGTAGTAATATGCTTGTAGTACTCAGACACTTAGTTCACCCAGAATCGATACATTTTGCCTTTTTAAAAACTGATGCAAGTTGTAGCACAGGCACTCTGTGACCATACTTCTAAGCAGCACTTTTGAACCTACTTGTATATAGTACAAACTATGCATGATATTAGTCCAAAGCCAAAAGGCGCATGATTTATGACATAGTTCATTGGGCTGGGTCCTAGCAGTCAACAGCATTTCAGACCATGATGACCCCACAGCTCAGCACTGCTCAGTGTGCATGTATTCTCCAGATACCCACTATAAAGGATCCATGTGCTAATTAGCCTCCATTCATGACTGGAACCAGGTGCTCGTCATGAGTCCCAGGAGGCTCCAAAAACTTATATGCATATGAGACACAGGGCAACCTGATCCAGCTTCATCTCGTGCAGGGTGGGCCCACACTAATCATGTGTGACAAGTTGAGAGAGAGGGTACCAGAAGGATTCTGGGTTGAGGTTTGGGGCCCCGTTTAGTTGATGTTTGCTAGACATTTAAGGCTGGTGAAGAAACAGGAATCATTGGAAATGGGAAAGAAAGGTACAACTCAGCTGTGGGAGCGAAGCGGAAGTCAAAATTTATGCACTGTAGTGGCTCATCAGGACTGGGAAAAGAGTCAGTGCTGAGGAGGACTGTGCTGGGTTTTACGGGTACTACAATGTGTCTTATTCAGTGAGCTGTACCAACATATCCTTGTGGTAGGTTCCCATCAGCATGTTTGCCTAATATGGGCCATGTGTTTTATAGTCATGCTCAGTGTTGGCTGGATTTAATCAACTTCATAGTTGTTTTCTATTACTGAGCACATGCTACTTTTGGCAGCAGTTTAATGATAGACCAGGCACATCTACATGTTGTCCTACAGCAACATAGCAATGTGCTTCATTGCTGTACGGCACACAGTGGCAATGTAGAGATCACACAAGTTGACATGATCACCAGCTACATTGCTGTAGCTGTGCGCTCCCGTGGTATAGCCACACTACGCAGTACCACCTGTATTGTGCCGTGCTTTAGTACTTCCGCAAGGAAGTTCTAAAGTACGGCACCGTAGCAACGTTGCTGCACGGCGACATGTAGACCCACCCACCGTGTATTTAATAAGTTTCCCTTGTATGCAAATGTAAGATATAGCACTTCCCCCCCATGCTGAGTGGGGAAAAAAACTCATCTTGTATTTGAGTAAATATGGTATCTCCAGTGAACTTTGGATAGTTATAGACATATCTTATATATTAGTGTAAGTGTGAGAGCAAAATCAACCTGAATGGCCAATGATGATGATGAATTTAACACATAGATAGCAAGAGGTTTTGTTCAACAAAATACATGCACGCATCTCCCCAGTGTTTCCTCTGTTATAGGTGACCTTCTCACAGCGTTGCTCAATGTATTAGGCCAGTGGTTTTTAACCTGTGGTCTGCAGATTCCTGGGAGACTGTCCAAAGGGTCTGCAAAAGATGACTATGATCAAAAAAAAGTATGTGAATACCCACACTTACAATTCAAAGAGGTCCACACTTCCATTCAAAATTTTTTAGGGGTCTGCAAATGAAAAATGGTTGAAACCACTGTCGGGCAAGTATTCAACAGGAACTGTATGGCAAACCTATATACAGTTAATTTTATTGTTTTAAATCAAATACTAACTGTGTAGAATGGAGCAGGATTTTTAAGGGAATTAAAACAAGGGAAGAAACTGCATCTCATCCGATTATCCTCTGGGAGTTTTGCTGAGGCAAGAGTCTTGCTAGTGTGAGTGGAACAAGTTAGAAGATGGGGCAAAGGAAGAAGTTTAGGGTGAAGCACTAGCATGTCTAAAGATTGTAAAGAAATAGACTTTTCTTCATTCATTCTTTTGGTACTAGCACAAACTTTGGAAGCTGTGAAATGCTCCAACTTTGGCTCTTGGCTCCAATTTTTTCCTCTTGCGTGTTTACTTGAATTTTTGTACTGCCTTTTTAATTGTTGCTATTATGATCAAATTAAAATATGTGGTCAGATCCACCTCTGTTCAAAGGTCAGCAGAGAGCCCTTTGCAAGTCTATAAAAGAGTTCAGCATTGGACTAGGCTGATTTAGATGTGACTGTGCTTTGTGTGTAGGGGTGGCAGAAGGCATCTGGCACACTGCAGTGCAGCTCAGGGTGGAACTTTCATGCCCTTGAGCTCCTTCATTGCTGTACTAAATGACTGTGCGGTGGGCATGTCATGTAGATGCACCCCCTGAAAGCTAAATATTACAGGAATGTAGGACTGGAAGAGACCTAGTGGGTCATCAGATACAGTCCCTTGCAGGCAACTCTAACCAAATATTCCTGTTCCAAAATTTATCAGCTTCAGTCTTAAAACAATTGGGTTTTTTTGCCTTTCCCTTTCTACTGGGAAGTTCTTCAAGAACCTCATTCCTCTGCCAACTGGAAACTTCGTAAAATTTTTCAGCCCAAGTGACTCATAGTCAGTTATACTTACTTTTTTTTTTTTCTTTTTTTTTTCTTTTTTTTTTTGTGCTAATGTTGCCCTTCAGAGCAGGGACTTGGGAGAGCTGGACTCAATACCCAAGTCTTCATTACTGGCTCATTATATGACTTGGAGAAAATACTTACACTTCCCTTTGTCTCAATTCTGTGACTGTCACATGGGGATAATAGCACTTCCTTATCTCCCAGGGTGTGGTGAGGTAAACGTATAACTGATTACGATGCACCTAGACACTATATTGATGAAAGCCATTGTGAGAGTCAGACAAGTATGTAGTAAAGCAGTCAGAATGCTTTAGAAACTGCTGTTTGTGGGTCTCTGTGAACATGAAGTGCCTGTAGCACCTGCCAACATAAGTATCGCAGAATGCAGACATTAGATCGTTGGTCTTTAACATGTATTAAACTGATGCCATTAGCATCCCCCTCCCACATGCTTAAGTATATGTACAATATTGCATAGACTGAGGCCCTCATACAAATAAATATAGGTAGCCAGATTCATCCCTGTGTTAACTCCATGAATGTCTAAGTCTCTGTAGTTTACCCAGGGAAACTCTCCCATTTAAAGTAGTCATAATATTTATGGTGCACCTATTTTCACCATCATTAGTATCTTTTTGAAAGAATGTTGTCCAAGAAGTGTATACTCAGTCAGGCCATGCTCGTAGTGGAATGCAGTAAACCACAAGAGCTATATACAGGGCAACATGTCATCAAGCTGTGACATCTCGTTTTTCTTCTATCAGTGTTTAGTTATTCCCAACCCATTATTTTGTGTTCCTTTGTTTTCCTCTTAATTTATTGTCACCAGTCCCAGGAAAATACACACACTGTTCTCCACATTCTCTGAAGTATTAATATATTAGCTAAGGTCAAGAAACATCGTACCACAATGAGTTTAAAAAATGTCAGTGTGCGATGCATTCCTTTGGCCTATACATTGCATGGTATAGGAATGGGAAATTGAATCTCTCTTAAACTAACCAGTAAGTCTTCCTTCAGATTACTTCTTAATAAGAAAGGGAATATCTCAGGTAATCTTTGATTTGGATGCAGTGTATATTAAATAAGTTTCCTAATTATAGTGCTCATCACTTAACATTAATTTAATGAACAACCTCATTTATAAGGACAAAGTTGGCAACTAGAAATTAATGTTGTTAAAACCACAAGTCTCCCAAAGGAAAAAAAAAAATCAGAAAATCTGAGAAGAAAATGTAACCTTATTATTTATATATAAAATTTGCCAGATGTACATTTTGTATAAATGGCATGGGGCCTTTTAATATATGCCATTTTGAAACCACCAATTTTAAGCCATGTATGGTCTGTGACTCGAGTTGCTGCTCGCAGTGCGCTTGCTACCTGATGGGTGCCTGCACGTAGAAAATGCTGTCGTATTTGGCACTAAATGGCAAGCTTGTTAGCCTAAGGCATAATGGAGTTTGAACCCTAGAGATGATTTCTTTAGGTCAAGATCGAGACAAATGAGCTTCTGCTGTGGACAGAAGACTTTTGACTTTAGTTTGTCAATCCAGTCCGTCTTCTGAGGGCTAAAATAACCATGTCTGCTTATATCAGTATGATCAAATGGAACAAATGGCCTGTTTTACTGTATTATTCCTCTGAGTTGTAGTACTTGCATTATAGTGTTTTCAAATATTCAGGTGTATTTTTCTGTTATTTGCATGATGCCAATGGCCACATTCCTTTTTTGATGATGTGCTGAGGTGTAACCGCGTAGCATTCTAGTCACAATCCCTCTTGTATAGGACTTACAGTTTAAGACCCTGCTCCTGCAAGTGGATCCATGTGACTAGATCCTTAGGCCCCTGGATCTCAGCAGAGACTTAGGGGTTGCCCCTCTGGATCTAGTACCATGATCAGAGCTCTGAATAAACAAGCAACACAAGGAATGACAACAGAGAATAGTATAGAAAAGGCACAGAAGGACAGTGCTGAAAGAACATGCCATTGTTTTTCAGTGGTGTTGGAGAAGCGTTCATGTTCTGTTTCTTTGCCTTTCTCATTTTATTGCTTACTGCTAAACAGAACAGCTGATTTTTAAAACACAAAATCTGTCAGGAACAGTCATTTTATCCAGACCGACTTTCTTTTCCTTCCGGTTTCTCCTAGAAGGTTTGATTCTAATGTAACTTGAAAGTTGGCTCCTGTGTGCTCATTGTGCACCTTCCTCACTCGCATCCATGATTCTGGAGCTCTGAAGTTAAAGGAGAACAAATGAAGCTGATGAGTGCTTTGGCTGAGTAAGGTGAGAGTAAATTTGAAGGGCTACATTATGGTAGCTCCACAGACGCCATGATAAGAGAGCAATGCCATGCTTGTGTTCTCCCCGAGAGGCCTAGAATGCATTTTCGTTCCAGAGACTGAAGTCTCCCACAGTTGTTGGGTCAGCACACACTCCCCACTCAGGAGAACTGGTGCACAGTGAGCTATAGCAACTGCTGAACCTATCCTCCTCCTCACTTTGGTGGAAGAGCTGTTCTATAGCAGAACTGCATGGCTAAGTACAGATAGTCAAAACGCCTGAGGCTGAATAGATTCTCAGTCTTTGTAGGTTAGTCTGAGCTGCACAGATTATATTGAAACAGAAGTGAACAGACATTTACCTTTGATTCAGGAAATGCAGCCAAGTGACAGCAGCAGCACAGGTCAGAAGC
The DNA here is from genome assembly GCF_001723895.1 of Crocodylus porosus. Taxonomy (NCBI): domain Eukaryota; kingdom Metazoa; phylum Chordata; order Crocodylia; family Crocodylidae; genus Crocodylus; species Crocodylus porosus. The sequence goes on from NW_017728917.1 coordinate 26,203,255, forward strand.
TGGGGAGCGCTAGAGCATGGGGTTTCTGGCTTTGTGTTCACTTCCTCTTCCTGCTGCCCCCAAGGTCTCTGGGATTTGCAGTCCAGACTTACAGCAGTAGGACTCTGCAGAGTTGCTCATCATTTCCTCTTCCTGCTTCCAGGTGCCTTTGGGATTTATAGTCCACACACAGTTGCATCCAGCAGTAAGTTTGAGCAGGGGAAGGGGTATTTAACCCCTGTCCCTGACCCCAGACCCCAGCCAGAGTTTGTTGTGGGGAGGTGGCAACAGTCTGTCCCACAGACTGTGCTATATCCCAGCTGGGCTTGCCCCTGCCCCAACCCTTGTCAGCAAGCCTTCACTGCTGGGGCTAGGGAGCTGAGGGGTGGGGCCAGCCCTGTCCTCTGGAGCAGACAGCAGAGCCCAGCCCAGGGCTGGAAAGCTTTCTGGGATGCTGGGGGACTGTGATTTAACTTAAACCAGGCAGGGGTCTGGGACAGAAGTTTCATAAACCGGTGTGACCTAAATCAGTGAAGTCTGATACTACAGTCAATTAGGTTTATCTTAAAGCAGTTTCAGCCATTTTGAAACTGGTGCATCTGCGCTGAGCTTCTGTTCTGTTACAGGTTTAAACCAGTTTCTGATCGCTTAAATTGGTTTATGTGTAACTTCTATCCCTAGCCCATGTGTAAGCACAGGACTTGCAGTTCTAGGCCCCTTATATGGGCCAGACCAAGTGTGTGAAGTTCCTTGTTGCTTCCAAATACCACCACAGAGCCAGCCATATAAAAGGGGTGAGGAGGCACAACTGACTCCTAAAAAAGATTTCAGGGCTTGGCCCCTGGAGAATTCTACTCCTTAAGCTAAGGTGACTCACTGTGTGTGGTAATTTAGGGCTCGCTCTTTGAAAAGCTTTTTCATTGAGAACTGTAAATGAAGTCCAGTGAGAAGTTGAAGAGAATTCTGTGACCTTGGGTCTGCAAGTATTGGGGCTCTTTTTAATAACGGATTTAGACTGTGCTTTTTCCTTTGGTGTCTGGTGTCTTTCTGCATGGATCTCTACTGTAAACTTTTTTCCTTTCCATCATTTTGTATAAACTTGATTAATTTGCAAATCCTTAATTTAAACTTGTGCACTGACCCATCTCTCAAATGGTTTTCATTGTATAATACAAAACGCTTCCCAAACTAAAGTTTGCAAGCCTGATTTTGACTCATCTTCTGAAATACACAGATCTCAGCTTTGAGGCATGGGTTAAAATTGTTACCAGATGTAAACAGAATTGGAAAAGGGTGTTTGCAAATTATAGCAGCTTAAAAACAGAGTTCACCAGAATCTAAAAATATCCTGGTTTTGGCCACTTTTAATTGGAATGAGGAAGAGAGGTGAGAAGGGTATGATACAGTTTTTGCCATTGTAATGCTATAGTTTACCATCTTTGCTGAATTTTCATAGTTTCTAGGTCGGCATTTCTGGTAAGTTTACTCTTAAAACTGAATTCTTTGGTGTTTAACGGTTGTTTAAGTTCAAAATTATCATGGGAATGTAATTGTGATGTTATAGCCAACTTCAACTTCTTCTTAAAGATTTTTCTCTGGGAATTTTCATTCATAAATGTAATTACAGAAACAAAGCAAAATGTGCACTGTGATTATTTACTCTTCAGTGCTGCAGAGCTTTTGAGTAACTTTGTCGTGATCCTTCTTCCTTGCCAGTTGCTTTGAACTGGCATAAATCTTTTGTATTTCAGAACTTTCTGGATATGCTCACCTAGAGTGCCACATAGATGAGGTTTAGCTGTTTTGTAAATTTTGTGATATTTTCCTAATTTTTGTATATAGAGCTTAATTCATTTTCAGAACAAGACAAACTTAATAAAAGTGTATATATGCATATGTGTGTGTGGGGGTGGGGGTGTATATAATGCATACAGCTAAATATTTATTTCAAGCCAAGGTCCAACTGACAGAACTGGGATAATATGCAACACAGCAGTTCCTTTGTTCTTAATCTGACGCCAGTCCTTACATTTGATTCTGGTTCAATACCACACCATGGTTTAGAAATATGTGTGGTTATGACTGCCAGAGACAGTAACAAACAGAACAATTGGGGTACCTTTTGCTTTGCTGTAAAGTCTGCTGAAGTACCTGTTTTGCTGCCTTTTTTGCTTTTCTTCTCCAGCACACTGTGATCTGCTGCCTGTTCCACAAGTGTTTAGCATGTTCATTGCTTTCCTTTTCCACTGCCCTGAAATCTCCCCTTCCTTTGATCTGCTCTACTTCCTCAGACATTTCATATCCCTGAGAAATAAACACCATGGGGGCCTGCAGGTGTACAGTACACATAATGATCAAGCACTCATGGAAAAGCAACAGAGAGGAACACCTTTATCCCCCAGGTGAATCCACAAGCTGAGAATGTGTAAACTCACATGCTGGAGTCTAAACAGCACATGGCCGTGCCATTGCAGATATATCTGAGTTAGTTTTACACATGCAAATTCTGCCTTAGCATTGTGCCTTGTAACTGTGCTGTATCTGGCTATTTAGCCCAAGCGCAAGGCTATGTTAACATACTGCTTCTAGCTGCAGCTGGCTTACACTCTGTAGACACTGTCCTAGACTTACGCACAGCCTCCCAGTCCATTAGCATTTGAGCACCTTCCATGTAAAACCAGTAGTAATAATTCCGTAGTGGCTTTGGCTTTTCGCCTCTATGTAGCATATAATTCCCTCTGGCTTTTCTCCTCTATATAGCATAAACACTCTGGCTATGGCTAGGGGCTTTTCTAGTTTAATGAGTGTGTGTACACGTACAAGTGTGCTAGGAGCAGAAGTAGTGAATCTCTCATTTTTATTGTCTGTTACAGGGCCAGATCACAAATTTGGCAAATTCTGCCATTGATTTCTATGTGTGGAGGATGCGAGCCATGATGTTTCATTCTGTAAACAGTGTGTGTCGTTCATGAATTTGAAAAAAAATATCCCAGTGCAGTTCAATCATAGGCTAAATAAAGTAGAAAATATTTAGACAGAACTTCCACTGCAACTTGAGGAAGAAATTAGTTCAGATGAAACAATATGTCTGGCTGTGGGAAGAAGTGGAATAGACTTGGTGATTTTTGAGGTTCTAGGACTCTTTTTAACCAGTCTCAGGATAGAATTTTTTTTTGTTCATATTTAGGTCTCTTTCCATTAAGATATGACCACATCCAATTCAACTACCAGATGCATGAAAGAGAAGTCAATACAGTGAATTCAATACATGTGAGAGCAAAAAGTAGCTCATTGTATTTGCTTTGTGAGTTTGTTTTGCATGGCATTTTAACTTCTTCAGCAGTTAAAAAACCGTATTGTTTCTACTGTATCATGGTAACTCCTGCATCACGTGATCAGTATTCAGCCCCCAGAGAAGAGAGCACTTCAAGAAACACATAGCTCAGTGTGTAGTATGTATTGCTATGGTTTTTATACTGCTGTGGGAGGAATCATATTGTACTAAAAACATACTATATTTATGCTAATGTTTTAAAATGTTTTTTTCTACCTGGGTTTCCTGTTCCCTTGGTACCACTTTTCCTTTTGAAAAACGTTCTGTGTATCGCTTGAAGGAAAGGGTGAAAGAGAGATTACATCTCTGTGTTTGTTTCATGACCTATTTACTTCTGTCTAGAAAAAAGCAGCAGAATTGTATCTGTTTGCCTCATATAGAACAAAATCACAGCTCAAACACCCACTCAGTCATGCAAGTAAAACTGGTGAAGTGCTTACTTAATTTTTACTTACTACTTCTCAAGGTAAAGCAACTTCAAAGACAGTTTCAGTGGAAATGTTGGCTGAATTAAAAGCTACGTGAGGACTTTAGGAATTACGTGACGTATTCAGCGAAGTGTTTTTTTGCATGTGTTCCTTCCTAAACAAAGACCTCATCCAGCTCCTCACCCAAACTTGGTTTTAAAGAATTTCTCACTTTTTTGGTGGAAATGAGTGTTCTGGTAGTTTTAGCAATAAAGAGTCGGGGGCCATGAACATGTTAAATAAAATAAGAAGACACGCACCTGTGAGAGAGTCATTTTGAGAATGCACGCTCTCAGCATTTCTAGTTTGAAGTTAAGCATTGGACCGAAGAGGCTGTTGTTCTTCTCCCAGGCATCTATAACATGTATATTACTGCCTTAAAAATTATCAAGCATCCTTCTTCAAACTATTTCTTTTTTTTCTGATTACACACTTGGAATCTTGGGTGCACATCTTGAGGGCACATTCTTTACTGCAGGAATTTTGAAAGTGATCCCTGCCTCTCACAAGTGTTCTGCAGAGGTGTTCAGTGAGGTAGGGTGCATTTGTATCACAATTGGAGGATTGCTATGAAAAAATTCACAGCAAATCATTTATTTGAGTATTTTGCCTCTTTTTACTGTTTACAATTTTTTGTGAAGACCAAACATTTATTTTTGGTTTATTCATTATTAATATTATTGGCAGAGTATTTCCTAGGACTAAATCCTAGTCAGTTGGTTGTTGTTGAGTTATTGGGAGTAATCAATAACTGAAATTCACGGCACGTTGGGTGATCAGACTGACAGATAAGAAGCTGCTATGTAATAATGTATTAATACTTGCATTTCAACAATGGCAGGAATAGGAAACCTGGTTAGTGAAGTAAAATTACTGCATAATTATCTGGGCTTTTTAGTATTTTCTGTATCCTTGTACTTATTTGACTTAGTAGTGGGCATGGAAAGAGCAAATATGGTCCTCCTAGCACACACTTGAAAGACAATGGGGCAAGCTTTTAGTTTTAAGGATCCTGTCTCTTCTTTTAAGCCTTCCTAACTCTCATAGCCAGAAACTGTACATCGGAAAAACACTTTTGAGAGGAAGAAGTGGGATCGCTTCCAGAAACTGTATAGGGAGACAGACTGACAGGGAGAGAGACTGTAGGAGTGTAAAGAAGCAGTGCCCTCCCTGATCCAGGGAACAGGAAGCCTTAGGGAAAAGTTGGATATTCCTACAGTCTGTCACATTGCTTTTAAGATACATTTTCTCTGAAATGTTCTTGTTCTAAAGGAGTAATAATTTGCCTTTGTTTGCCTGCTGCTTGCTATTGTGATTGCTCCCAAGGGGGACAAAACTGCAAAGCCTGATCCTGTGTCAGGCCTATTGAGGTAACCATTTTGACTAGGGACAGACATTACACGCAAACCAGTTTAAGTGATCAGAAACCGGTTTAAACTTGTAACAGAACTGATGTTCAGTGCACATAAACCAATTTGAAAATGGCTGAAACTGGTCTGAGATAAACCTGGTTGGATGTAGTATTAGACTTAACTGATTTGGCTCAAACTGGTTTATGCAATGTCTGTCCCAGACCCCTTGCTGGTTTAAGTTAAATCAGAGTCCCCCAGCATCCCAGCATGCTCTCTGAGCTGAGCAAGGCTGTCTGCTCCACAGCAGGGCTGGCCCCTTCCCTCCTACTCCCTGGCTGGAGCTCAGCACAGACTGGCAGGCACAGCAGTGTCTGCTGGTTTTCCCCACCCCCCACACTCACAGCTTAAGCAGAGATGCCTCCCTCCTCTCTGCTACAGCGTGGACCATAGCCACCATGCGGTATGCTAGCTGACGCCAAGAGGTGCCTGTGTGTGTCTCTCTCTCCAATTGCACTGAGATAGGCAGACAGAATAGTGATCACGTAGGGCTTTCGGAGCTAGTCAACAAGTCAGTAGGTAAGCTGTTTAAGAAGTTTGAAGTAATGTGGAGAGAGGCTGTTCTTTTGCTGATCAGGTGATAAAGACTGTTACCAGCCCCATGGCTGGCTTGCTCGCCTGTCAGTTTGCTGCAGACAGTATGATGAAGTAGGGAGGAAGATTGAAAAGCTCTGTATCATCAACAAATGTAGGCACTGCACACCCCACCTTGCCTCAGAGTGCTAGCCCAGGGCTGGGGGCTGGTAATACTCTCGCCCCTTGAGCACCCAGCGGGGAAAAGCCTGCAACCATACAGGCAGACCTCCCTAATGAGAGAATCCTGCCAGGGCCTGGCCACACCACCCTCAGCTCAACTCCCTATAGAAGGGAAGGGAGGGCTACCCTAGTGCCCCCTCCCCCCCCCAGCTTCTATCTGGAGCCACTGCAGGCACGTGCCTGAATTTTCTCAGTCCAGAGAGAATGTCTGTCCAGTTTCAAACCAGTTCAGCCTAATCAGGTTAGACTAATCTACAAAGATTGAATCAATTCAGGCTTAGGGATTTTGAATGTCTGTCCCTAGCCTTTAGGTCAGTGCAATCTGCATGGGAGAATTGCAAGATTCCACCCCAAGAAACAGGTGGTGGCTGTAGGCTTTGGATTGGAAGGAGGACTTCCTTGAAGAGCCCAGGAACCTGGTCTGGCAACTGTGCATTCCACAGGTCATGAAATATGTCTGCAGTCTTAGACTGCATCAGTGTTATTTTTAGAATAAGGATTCTCATGCATAAAATTTACACCTAATACAGGCAGTCCTTGGACTTAAGACATAATTGGTTCCTGAAAACTGCGTTTTAAGTAGAAACATTTTAACTCAGAACTGTTTTTCCCATAGGAAACAACATTATAAATGGGGATTGGTTCCTGAACCAAGGCCCGATACCCTATTTTCACCAAAAATAACCCAGAATTTCATAATCAATTATAGATGAGTAATAGCTACATTAACGTATTTATATTGCAAATAGCAATCATATTGATTTGGAAGGACTTCATAGTTTCGTAGTGGTTTCATAGTAGTTTGGGGTCAGAAGGGACCTGAACAGATCATCTAGTCTGACCCCCCGCCACTGGGAGAAGCACATGCTGGAATCACACGACCCCAGACAGGTGTTCGTTCAACCTCTTTTTGAATTTACCCAAGGTAGGAGCGAGGACCACTTCTCTAGGAAGTTAGTTCCAGATCCTAGCCACCCTAACAGTGAAATAGTGCCTCTTAATCTCTAACCTGAACCTATTTTCCAGCAACTTCTGGCCATTGTTCCTCATCACCCCAGGTGCTGCTGGGGGGGAATAGGACCCTTCCTATTTGCTGCTGATCCCCCATAATGAGTTTGTAGGCAGCCACCAAACCCCCCTCAGCCTCCACTTGCTGAGGCTGAACAGGTTCAGGTCCCTCAACCTCTCCTCATACGGCCTGTCCTGTTGCCCTCCAACTAAGCAGGTGGCCCTCCTCTGGACCCTCTCAAGGCAGGCCACATCCTTCTTAAAGTGCGGTGCCCAGAACTGGACACACTACTCCAACTGTGGCCTGACCAATGTTGCATAGAAGAGGAGTATCACTTCTCTGGACCAGCTTGAGATGCATCTTTAGATGCATAACAAGGTGCAGTTGGCTTTGCTTGCTGTCGTCTGGCATTGGTGGCTCATGTTCATCTTGGAGTCAATAATGACTCCAAGATCCCTTTCCGCCTCTGTGCTCACAAGGGAGGAGCTCCCCAGCCTGCACGTATGCTGTGGATTCCTTCTCCCCAGGTATAGCACCCTGCATTTATTTACATTGAACCCCATCCTGTTACCATCTGCCCACTTCCGTAATCTGTCTAAATCTAATTGAAGCCTCTCTTTCCCTTTGAGTGTACCTACCTCTCCCCACATCATGGTGTCTTTGGCAAACTTGGACAATGTGTTTTCAACCCCCTCGTCCAAGTGGCTGATGAAGATGTTGAACAGTGTAGGCCCCAGGACTGAGCCCTGGGGAACCCCACTATTTACATCCTGCCAGGCTGAGTACAACCCATCCACCACCACTCTCTGGGTGCACCCCATCAGCCAATTTTTGACATTTTTGAGGTGATTTGGCTGGACTTCTTGAAAGGCTCTTGATTGGACTTTTGAAGGGTTCTTGGCTGGAGTCTTCTCAGGAGTCTAGGCTGCAGGTTTTTCTGGAGTCTTGTATGCTTTCTTAAAGAGAGTGTCCAAGCAAGTTTGGACAGATGTTCTCCAGGGATATGGGCGACGCAGCGAACTTGTTTGCTGGTGTGGCATCGCATCAGATCAAGCGTTGTAAAGTCGAAACTGATGTCAGAAAGTTGAAATAGGGCATCAATTTGTAAACATTGTAAGTGCAAAACGTTGTAACTCGAAATGTTGCAAGTCAAGGACTGCCTGTATGCTCACGAAGTACAGTTTCATTAACTTTGGCTAGAATAATTACAGGAACTAAACACAATGGAGACGTAAAATCATATTTCATGCAAGTAACTATTCCTGAAAAATCCACTCAGCATTCTTGAAAAAGTCTTCTTGCTAACTGAGTGAAAACAGTGGTGTCAGCTGACTCCCATAGTGAGAAGGGGTTAGGCGAAAAGGAGAAATAGGAGGCCTGGAAAGAAGGTGTAGACTACATGTTGATTTGACATTTGTATCCACAGCAGCTGCCACAAGGGAGGAATAATCTTAAAATGGACTATGCTACAAAATAATCCCTTAATAAACAGTTCTGGACCTGATATCTGGAGGCATTCTTATATGAAAATCACCTTTAAAATGCAAATATAAAAGATTACTTTAAAACTAGTCAATAGAAAGTCCAGTTTCCAAACATCAGACAACTGCCATCTTGCCCATCTGGGCATCTTGATCCAGGCATGCAACTCTGAGAATTCAGCCTGTAGTCTCAGAAAAAGCAGACAGTAGAACAGTACTATACAAACTGAAAATAGAGGCCTCAGCCCTTGTTTGGATGTCAACATTGCCTAGGCAGGGTATGCAGATTATTTTCAAAGCCCACCACAGCATATTCACAGAGCATAGTGGAATTTGGTGTGGTAACAGCTTTGCAGACAGTAGAAGGAATGTGACTAAGAAAATGGGGCCTAGCAAGGCTTTCTGTTTGTGAGAAATTCTCAGTGACTTCCATTTTCCCTGGGGACTGCTGGCACCATGGTTATTTTAGGACAGCTTTCAGGTTGCTCTACTTCAGCCAAAACACTAGCTGCATGCATGCGGGAGCACAAAGGTAGGGGAAACCTGCTTTTGCATTTCCCTTATGACTTTTATTGTACACTTCTCAGCTGCATTCAAGTGTCAGGGCCAGTTAGTCTACTAATTACATTAATTAACCATGATGGTAATTGAGATGGATAATTTGTTTTTATAACAGCCCACAGGGGCTCTGATCTTCTTATCCATACATTAAATATGTAAAGGTGATGATTCTCTACAGTGCACCAGCTGCAAGAATGATGTGTTTGTTAAGATAGCTAATGAAATTAATTTTGTGTTTGATATTGTCCTGAACCAAGTTACTCTTATTGCTTGATATGAAGCTAGGTTACATGAGGTTGGGTCTATGCCAGCCTGGAATCCCTTATGCTGCATGAATCCTCAGCTGCCCAATTAGAGCAATTTTTCAATCCCTTTGCATCACAGAAGCAGCCCAAAGGAGCCAAAATCTGGCTCATAGATTAAATATGCTAACACTCATTCAAAAATGAAAAATGAAACCAGCCTTGTGCTATGCTTTATTCAGGAACAAGGCCGCTAATCTGTACATGCAGAATGCTATGAGTAATCTTCACTCAAGGGAGGAGTGGCAAGTGCATGGAACTGTTTGTACAAGTGCAGGTTTGCAGAATCAAGTCCCAGGAAACTTCTGCTGATAAGAAATAAGCAAACATATCTAATCCCCTCATTCATATCACAGTGCATCTTTTGCATTTCACTCCTTTCTTGAGGCCACATTCATAAAAGGATGTAAGGATGCTGTACATGAGCAGGGAGGCTGCTCTGATGCACTGTAATTAATCGAGTCTGTAATTAGTCGATTAATTGAGTCTACTGGAGTGTTGCAATTATCGAACTCCAGCAGCCTTCTGTGTTTCATGGATCAGTGTTCCCACACTTCAAAATGGTGGTGGGGGCACTTGAACTAAAGCTCATTGGACAAGCTTTAGTTCAAGTGCCACTGACACCAAAGCACACAGAAATCAACATAGAGATTCCCCATGAGTTCAGCTATTTTTGGATCAGATATTTAGTGGCCTCAAAGCCAGAAGTCTTCCTCCCCGCCCTGCCCTGAGCTATCTGTTAAAACAGATCAAGGGAAGATTATGATTAATATTATCCACTATAATGGAAATCATTTTGCTCTACCACACATAAGGCAAAAAAACTTAGGGTTGTAGTTGGTAAACTCATGATCTACCTGTGATATTTTTAGATGTTTTAATGACTCAAGTCTGAACAATGTGGAGATTGCTGACTGCATGAAACATAACATTTCATAGGTTTAATTTGTGTCTTGTTGGTTTCATAGAACCTTTATTTTAACTCTCCTCCCAGTTTAGATTGCTCCTGCTGAAAAATGCTTGACCAGTGCTTTCCTCCCTACCCTCTTCCCAAAACTGATTGCAGTTTTTTTTTTTGCTGTAGCAGCTGTTTTTGTGGGTCATCACTTTTAGCAAATCAGTAAGACCAAGAGGCTATTCTAAGCTGTTTGCATCTCAGATCACTGTAAATTGTGAACTTAATATTTAGATCTTCCCAGCTAGGTCTATTCAAGATGAAAATATATTCTATATATTACAGACTGCACTAGTGTAATGATAGGGTCTCTACCACTGCCAAACAGATCAGACCCCTATGCTGGGAGGTGCTGCACCTGCTTTGGCCATTAACATCAGTGAAGTAACTGAAGTCATTTTTTTTTTAAATCCTGCAGATGGCTGAACTTGGCTGTAACAGTTGTTTTTCAGGGAGGTCCTGATTTCCCCCAGTTTTACAAATAGTTTTATAGAGGTCAAGTGATTCAGGCTTTTTCCCAAAGGGCTCATTCTCTGTTACATACCACAACTGAAAACACATTTAAAAATATGTGGGGCAGTCAACCAAAGAGCACAGTTTATCCAAGAGAGCAAAACTTGTACAACTGGCTAAAAAATGAATGCATGCAAGAAGGAGCAGTGCAAGCTGCTCCTCCCAGGCCTTCATGCCAACTCACATTTCTATACCCATCAGGGACATGGGCTTTTATTTTATTGCTTTCCACTGCAAGCACAAAAGGAAGCCCAAATAAATCATTTGGTGCAGATAAAATAAAGGATCTGTGCCCCAACCATGTTTAACCACATTAAACTCCCCCATGGATAACTTTTCACTACCCCAAAAACTTCTCCAAAATGAATGCTTGAAAAGTCTGTAGATATAGACTGGTTTAAATCAACAGGACGAACATCCTAAAAGTAAGGGACCCTCCAGGAAAGGAAAGCACTGCCAAGACTTTTACTGAGGGAGGTGCAGCACAAGGGCTCTTGAGCATAGTTGCAGTTTTGTCACCAGGACAATAGTGTTCCCTTGGCTAAGCAGGTCCTGGGCCATTTAGGGCTTGATAGGGGAATATCAGCATGGGCTACTAGGGTAGATTACAAAGCATTGACTGAGTGGGCTTGTGCTGTGATGTTCCACTTCCTGAGCAGGCTGCTTGCCTGCTGCATGAGCTTTTTTCTCTGTATCAGTTTTGTGACACACAGTAGTACCTACAGAAGGAAACTGTAGAAGTAATAATATTCTTACACAAGTGAGCCCCATTGCTTTTCATACTGAGTGCAATTCATGGAGTGCTTTCTAATGATATGGCTGCAAGTCACATTGACTTCTGTGACTTCAATGAGTGTTCAGAACCCTTTCACAATTCAGACCAGGTACGTAACTAAAGTGATAGGAGAATATTTCTTGTGCACCATGTATGCTGTAAGGGTATCTGGGACACATCTCTCTGCAATTTTGATTAGACTTGCTTTCATCAGGTTTAACTAAAATGGTGGTAAACTAGGTACAGGTGTCAGACCTGATCATAGAACTAAGAGCCAGGAGCTCATATCCTCTGTTTTGCAATGATGCTCTCTGTTGTCCCAGGGAAATTACTTAACTTCTCTGACTCAGTTTCTATATCTATATCTATATGTATTTGCTGATCCACGCTAACTATACAGAAGCTGAGTTTTTTCCTCCAGCCTTTTTGGTATATGTCTAAAGCTCTCAGTTGAAAGGGACACTGGCTAAGTTTCCAGAACAAAAAATGACTTGCCTTAAGGTGGGCAGTACCTTTCAGTTCCACCTATCCAGTATGCTTGTTTTAAAACTGTTTTTATTGCCAAGAGATGGCAAGAAATAAACAGACATTCTTTGGTTTGGTTTATGAAAGAACCTCAAGGTTTGCTGCTTTGTGTGCTGATTGTACAAAAGCATATATCTGGTCTACATAGAACAATGCTGATATCACATTACTTGTTTTGATGGGTAGTGAAAGATGCTCAGTCCCCATGCAAAGCAGTGGCCAAATCATACACTTGTTTGGTAAGCAGGACTCCCAAGTGAAGGCCTTGGAAAGTCCTGGAGGCAAAGCAAGATCAGGCTCAAATATTTCCATTCAGAATGCACAAGAATCTGAGGATCTGTGCAATGGGAAAGGACAAAGTCATCAGGAAAAGCATTTATTTAATACCACACACAAAGAATTACAAACAGGGGGGACCAAATGTTGAAGCAAAGAAATTGTGCGTGTTTACATGATGGAACATTTAGCTGGAACATCTCATCGTCAAAGCACTATACTAACATTCCCTAATTAATGTTTATAGTAACCTTTGAGGTAGGCAGGTAGGTATTAAGGCTATGTGAAATGGCAGCATTCTGTTTTGACGGAACAGTGTTTCGTTTTGAATTTTGTTTTGATTTGAAACAGCTGTTTTGTTTCATTCGGTCAAAAGGACGAAACTCTTTCCATGTTTCTCCCATAGGCTATAATGGGGAAGGACAAAACAACCTATAACTTTGTCATTTCTGGCTTGATCTGGATGAAACTTGCAGGAATGGTAACCCCTTCTGTGGGCATGAAGCCTGTCAGGTTTTAATAAGATAGGTGCAGGGGGTTTGGGAAAACTGCACCCCAAATCTTGAAATCAGAACTCATGTCACATGTATATATTAAGCCACAGCAGGGTCAAACCTGGTGGTATACTAGCACCTATGAAGGCCACAAAGCCTGCCAAGTTTCAAGAGATTGGTGCAGGGGTTTAGGGGAAACTGTACCTCAAGCTGCAGACAAGCAAAACTTGTGACATGGGTGACAGTGTGTGTGTTAAGGTTCAGCAAGGTGAAAACTGCAGGCCTGTTAGCCCCTGCTGAGGCTACAAAGCCTGCCAGCTTTTACGGAGATAGGTGCAGGGGGGTTTTGGGGCCCTGCACCTCTAGCTGCTGACAGGCAAAACTTGTGACATGGGTCCTTGCTCATTAACTCTTTAGCCTACTTAGCTACTGTGTTATGCAATCAATCATGATTCACTGAGGGACCAGCTCAATACACAGTAGCTAGCTAGGCTAATGAGTTAATGAGCAAGGATTAACACCTACAAAACCACAGACTAAGGAAAGGAAAGAATAAATATAGAGTTGGGAACTGCTTCTGCCCCAAGACATATAGTCAGTTGCACAAGCACCCATGTCACAAGTTTTGCCTTCAAAAAAATCACCTCATATGCAGACCAGATGGATGGATCACAAGGTGATTTAAAGCTGGAGGTGGGGGGAAGCAGGACCAGGGGCAGCTGCCACATCCCTAAGTCCCAGCTCCTCAGCTTGTATATTGCTGCTAGTGTCAGACAGCACATGTGGCATTTAAAGCCCATGGGGCTGGGAACCAGAGTGGGGATAGTTTATTCAAGGCCTGGTTTCCTACTCCAGGACCTGTTCAGCTGGGCTATGGGAGCATTTTACAGCTTGTGGGCTAGGAACTGAGGCCCCAGGCATTCTCTTGGGAGTGCTCCAGCCCTGGGTGAACCTGCTTCCTGCTATTAAAACAGAGGAGTGCAGCGGGTGGTACCTCTTCTCCCAGGGCTGGAACCCTCTTGGGGCTCCAGGAAGGCTCCAGTTCTGGGCTTGCCTGTGGGACTGTGGCATAGGCAACACATAGTGGGGGAAAGGGGGATATGTCCTCTCCCGAGATTGGCCGCTCGTGGCTTCTGTGGGCAGTCACCGTCCCCTCCTCTCCCCACTTGCTGCCAACGCGGCTGCGGCTGGTTCCTGCGCACTGCTTGTCATCGCCAACAGTGCAGACAGCGGCTGCGGGTGGTCCCTGCTTGCTGTCCACCACTCGCTATCCCCCGCTCACCACCAACACAGTTGCAGCTGCCTGTGGGTGGTCCCCACTCAGCCCACCCTTGCCACCGTTGTCACTGCAGGCACCTGTGGGCGGTTCCCGCTCGCCACCACTGTGCCCCCACCGCCAACACCACCCCCGCTGCCTTTGGGTGCTCACCATGCCCCTCCAGCCTCAGGAAGTACGTGTCGTTCATGGACTGTAAGATGTGGATGTCTTCCACGCCTGAGAGAAGTGGACAGCCATTCAAGTTAGATCAGGAGGAGGGAGATCTGTTTCATAGGTATCTAATTTCATTTCTTATGGAAGAACCAGTTATTTTCTGCAAGAAATCCTTTGAAAGACTGTACTCTTCCCTTTTTGTTCTGAGAATTTTCTTCCAACATAAATGTGGCCTCAGAGTCTTATCCATACCACGTGTTGTCTGAGAGTCTCAATCCTGTGGTTATGTTCTGGAACGGAGACCCATTGTATATAGAGACTGTTTCTGTGTGGGGCCTACCACACTGTAAGTGCTTGGTCTGACAGATACTGTAAAAATAAATATAATCTTTTTAAGTTGTTGAAAAAGTTAAAATGATCTTTTCCAGTCTATTCTGGTTGTGATGTCTTGCTTGCCATAAGTTCATGCACTGTTCCCTTGATAAGTCTAGGCTGGAAAACCACCACACTCATCCAGAGAAGTTCCAAATTCCTCCTGCCTTATAATGGGTGTTGATGTTTTCAAATGCAGCTATTAAAATTCAACCTAATTGCTACTGTGAACTAAACTGCTGACTTACTGCAGGACCTTGGGCATGCTTTGACCTTGTACCTCAGTCAACTCACCTGGAAAATTGGATAAAAAAGCAAGCCCTTTCTGAAAAGTTTTGTGCAAGTGAGACCTCTCTCTAGACTGACTAGGTAGTCAAGTAATTGTTTTAGTTTTGCTGAAATTGCAGCTACTTTGTCAGATCTGATGAAAAGGAACAATAAAAATTTGATCAAACAGATAAAGGAGTGTTGGATAACTATCAAAACAGCAGAAGATAAATTATGATTCCTTTCACTGCTCGAAAGTCCTCATGTCTCCCCACTATTTATAGTTCAGATAGAAGCTTCTGAAATTGGGTTAGGTGTGGTGTTCCATCAAAGTAGTGAGGGCAGGAACACTTGATCCTTCATATAAGCTGCTAAAAGAAAAACATTTCTGTGCAAGAAGTGAGTAATGTCTTTTAGGGAAATCGTCCATTTGAATGCTATATTCTTGTATGGGGGTGAATGCAAGTTAATTACTGATCACTACCTTTTCTGTGAGTGAAATACTATGAACCTATGTTGTGCTCTGTGATAATTGTTCCACATCATGAAGATAGAGCAGGGGAGGGCAAAATATGGCCTGACGCCCATGGAAGGTCTTTGTCCAGCCCACAGCAGGTCCCTGGGTCCTACTTGGCCCAGACATCGCCCGCTCGTGGTGCATCCTGCTGCCCCATGGGCATGCAGTGGGGCTGGGGTGGATCTGTGGCTGAACTGCCCTTCTAGGCATCCCAGGTAGCTGCAGCTCCTTCTGGCTGTTTCTGCCACTGGCCCCAGCCCCACGGTACCATTGAGGACCCACGTGCATAGCCCTGACCCGGCCCACCCTGCATCAGCTCCGGGACTAGCCTGTGCTGAGCATCAGTGGCAGCCAAGCAGAAACTGTTGCTTAGTGTGGGGGAAAAGAGGCTCCTCCTCCCTCACTGCTGTCAGGCCCTTCCTGCTGCAGCTGCCCAGAGCATACGCCAGGCTGCCCTGCATCTACACTGCCATCACTGCTGCTTCCGGGGTGGCCAGTGGGTAGAGCAGCCACAGGGGAGTCCAGAATGGGCTCTGGGTGGCTGCATCAGGAAGGGCCTGGCAGCGGCAAGGGGGAGCGCCTGCTATTCCCCTGCACTGAGAAACAGTTTCTACCCAGCTGCCACCACTACTCAGCAAAGGTGAGTCCAGAACAGGTGCAGGGAGGGCCAGGTCAGGGCTTTGTGCATGGGTCCCCACTGGTACTGTGGAGCTGGGGCCAGCGGCAGCAGCAGCTGGAAGAAGCTGCCACTGCCTAGGCTGCCTAGAAAGGCAGTCCAGCCTCTGATGCACCCCAGTCCCACTGCATGCCCGGGGGTGACAGGACACACCATGGGTGGGCAGGGCAGAGGAGGTGCAGGGTTGGGCTGGGGTTGGGGATGTGCACATGGGTTTCAGCTGATTGGTTCCTGTTGGGGTGAGTCTGGAGAGGGGGTGGGACTGGGGCTGTGCGCAGTGGTGGGGAGGTGCTGCAGGGCATGTGGGCTCTGGGCTGTTGTGGGGTGGGGATGGGTGTTCAGGAGGGTGACAGTGGGGGGCTCCCACGCAGACTCCACCATACCCACAAACCCTCCCCTACAACCACCACAATCACACCCTCTCCGGCACACAATCACACACCCCACAAACACCGCACCCACCTATATCCTCCCCCACACCCTGCAGCAACCCCCCCCACCGTTCCCCACATGTACCCCCCCACACACACCTGCACACTTCTGGAAGGAACCCTGCTCACTGCTACATTCAGACACCCCATCACACACACTCACTCATACCCCCACATACACATGAACCTACACCCCCCCACACACATTTCCAGCCCCCTTCCACATACTCCCACACCCACACATACCCCAACACCCTCCCCCACACCCTTCTTACACAGCCCCCCCCCCAAAACCCCATACCCACCCCTTCACACCCCCGCAATATACAAAAGTAAGACCTCATTTTGAGGTATTATGCAATCACTTCTATATACACAATGCAAGCACACACAAATCTGTACAAACACATTTTTAAAAATAAAATTAAAATATTTTATTGTCAATGTTTGATTTTTAGTATATAATTTGTTTTTTTCCTGGTTTCAAGATGGCAAATCCCCTTCCCAAAAGGAGTACATCTGGGGTCAAGGGGAGGGACTTCTGGTGGCAAAGGTCAGGGGTTAGGGGGTGGGACATCTGGTCCCAAGGTGGTGACCAGGGGGCAGGGCTACCCTTGCAGCCCTCAACAGCTCACCAAAACTCGTTAAGCAGCCCTCCAGCTGAAAAAATTGTCTGCCCTGGGATAGAGGCTGGATCCTTATATGCTAGGCACCCAGCATTTCTGAGTCTCTGTGGCTCATTATGGGTCCTGTGTCCTTCTTCCACTTAGGAGTCAGCATCAGGCCTTAAGCAGCCTACACTTGCTGCCGTTTTCAGTACCATGTTAACTAGGTAGGCCTGAAGGCAAACAGCAGAATGGCTTATCAGTAGGATCTGTTCACCTCCCAGCAGTCAGCTGCCTGCACTAAGCCTCACTGCAGATTCCTGATCAGTGTGCAGTGAGGGAAGTACAGATGTGGCACAGCTCCATGGTGGAGGGGAGTGCTGTGGAGGGGAAGGGCAGCATGGTGCAGCTCTGTGCCACCAATCCCTTGTGCTGGATTGGACCTCTTCTGGCCCCTGGACCTCTTCTGGCTCCACTGCAGAAATCAGTGGAGGCTGGTAGTAAGGTGAAAGTGAACAAGGGAAAATGGTAAGTGTGTTCTGAGGCAATTTATAGCTCCAAGTAGATATTGTAATTGCTCAGATTCAAAAGTGTGTATGCAGCAAGTGCCCTAAGAAGTCCCACAAGCTTCTGTGTATGCCTATGTTGCTGTAATTCTTTACTAGAAGGGAGAATAATATTTCTTTAAAGGCCTGATTGTGTGTTGGAAGTTGTGCAGGTTTATTGCCCAGAGATGTCCTTAGGAGAATTCCGAATCTGTTTTAAAAAAGATAATTAAAAAAAATTGTATTTTAAAATCCTATTTTTATTTAATTCTTTACTTTCTTCTCATTTTAGTTTTCAACAATTAAAGGGGTTTTTTAAAATGTATTTCTGTTTTAGTCCCCTAGTTAACAGTAGTTAAATTAGTAAATGTTCCATACTACTATGGCCAACAAGGTTCTTTGGGTAAATATCGGATTTACCCAAAGAACCTTGTTGGCCTGTGTCCTTAGACCAACACAGCTACAACCTATACCCCTCATACTAATATGAATATTTTTCTTGCAAGTTCTCACTTTCTCATCTGTTTTTAAAAAAAACAAATCTAGAACTTCGTTAATGTCTCTGCTATGAAAACAACACAAATGCAAACCAAACTGATGAGCAAATAACTTGTGCTATATTTGCAACCAATAGCACCTTCCATCAAGACAGCTTTGACAAGGCTATACTTTGCTATCAGGGAGTACAGTCTGAAGTCAGCGAAACTTCCATTCCTTGATCATGGTTTTTGAAAATCCTGCCCACAGGTGCTTAAATATGGCTTAGGAGACGAACATTAGATTCCTAGTTTTGAAAATTTTGGCCTATGGGTATAAAAAAGTGCACAGTAACTTTGTTAATAGATGGAATGTTTGAATAGTTTTTCATTGTGAACCTGGCAGTGATTTTGATTACAGATGTCAAAGATTTTGTGCCTTAAAAAGAAAAAAATTGTAATAAAAAATACAATTATTTTAGCCTCTGATGATACAACCACTTACTTTGGGCATGTATCATTTTAACCATGTGAGCAGTATAATTTAAATCAGCAGAAAGAATCATCTAAATAAAGTTATGGATCTGCCTAACTGACTGCAGTATCAGGGCTTTCATTTTCAGTACTACGGTATCTTTTTTGCCTATAGCAGTTCTTTAAAACTCAAATAAGAAACTCTAGCAGCAGTGGTGTTTACACTTATACAAATATGTGCTTGTTTGTTTGCTTAAAGAACTATGCTATGGCTTAAATCCATTATTTAAATGTCTTTATTCAAGACATTCCTTCTTCTCTGTTTGTCCTTCAGATTGGAGGACGCTGATGTAACAAGTAAATGTTTTGGACACCAGGATGGTTCAGGTCTAATTCCATTTTTACTATAGGTTGTACAAGAAAATGGAACGAAAACCCAAATCTTTTTCCCTAGGTCAGGCAAGAAAAAAAAAAAGCCTAGCATTTGCTAGCTGCATTTATAAGTTTGTCTCCCTACCTGGGAAGAACCTTATTGTCTTTGTTTCTGACACGTCTTGCATCATGACTTTCTGCACCAGATGTTTCCTTGGTTCCTAACTGACATGTTTGCTGCTGTAGCTTCTCACATATTAATATCGGTGTCACAGTGAATGAGGTTCTTTTCCCTCATTTTTTTCCTTCACTAATTAAAAGCTCTCAGCATTTACTTTGGGAGCCTGACATCATCCACAAGGGGCACAGGCTGAGGCCTGCAAAACTTTGCATTTGACAACATGTCAAAAAATGTAGAGAGACCTCAAAAGGCAGAAACTCAGGGACTGACAGGGTGAGTTGCAAAGACCTTATAAGTATGATGATCATCATACTTGTGCACACAACTGTAGGACCTGCTTGTACACATTAGAGGGTGTCTGTGGTAATTAGGTAGACTTTAATGTCCTTGCAGTGCACACAGGACTATGTTTGTAAAGGTCTCTTTCAAAAGACTCCTGTAGAGTAAACTGCATGGTACTTAACTTGTGTGCTTCAGAAATGAAAAGAATTCCACTGGGATTTGAGTGTATTGTTGCAGGGTGTGTATGGACTTTTTAAAGTGGATCCTTAGACTGCTAATACAAATGAATCAAATAAATCTGTTCCTGCTGATGCCCAGAATCCTGCACCTGAGCTCTACCTCCTGCAGCATCACCTCTTGCTTTTTGTTCTTCCCTTCCCTTAAAGGAGCAGCATCTCAGAAACTGCACCATCTCTCGCTTCCCACTGCAGTGCATTGCTCCACACACTAATCTAATTCCTTGTCAGAAGTGTAACAGCCCTCACCACCTTCCTCCCTCCTTGCATCTCTTCTGAAATTCAATTCTCACCTCCTTGGCCTCTGCTCCTTGCCTCTGCCTAGGGTTAAAGGTGTACTGTAGCTCAGAAGCCAGCTCCTGAGATGTGGTCCCTTTGTAGTCATTGCCTCTGAAAGTGGAGTATAGATTGTGCAGTGGCTGGCAACTGCTAGTGTCAGGGCTGTTGGCTGGGCTGCCAGTTCCCCAGGCCTGTTTACTAGGGCTGTCCAAAGCTTCGGTAGCTGATTCAATTTGGAGGAGAATTATCCTGATTCAAAGATCAAATCTCCAAATCTAAATCAAACTGAGAGACCAGTTAAAAACTCTGAATTGATTTGAAGCATCCAAATCGATTTTAAAAAGCTCTGGAAAAGATTCAACCACTTTGGAGATTCAGCCATAGGCTAAACAGGCAGCTGACACAGCTGCCTCCAGCTGGTAAGTCTGTTGGGGCTGGGGGAGAGGGGAGAAGAGGGAAGGGGTGTGGGGGAGGGAGGGATTGGGCCTGGGACAAGCTGCCCAGTCAGGGTGAAGGGGCGCATTATTTAGGGAGGGGGAGGGGGGGCACAAGATGTGGGTGCAGCACTGCTGGGAGTGGGGACTATGCCCTGCTACCACTTGCCCAGCTGTGGGGGTGTGGGCAGGATGTGGGCGTGGCTTGCTCCAGGCAGAAGGAGGCAAGTAACAGCAGGGTACAGCCCCCCGCTCCTAGCACTGCTGTGCTTGCATCCCACACCCTCCATGCCAGCTGGCAAGTGTTTGCAGGGCAGAGACCCCACTTCCAGTGCTGGTGCAGGCATGGCAGCACTGGGAGCAGGGACTATGCTATGCTGCCACCTGGAGTGAGCCGTGCTTGCATCGTGCCCTGCTGCCATGCACCAGCTGGGTAAGCAGTAGCAGGGCATAGCCCCTGCGACTCACCCCACTGGAGCAGAGGCAGGCACAGCTGGAGGAGCCATGGGAGAAGCCCCCATGGCTTCCCTGCTCAGCCCCATCCCCTGCCTGGCCCAGCCTCCCAGCACTTTAAAAAATAAAAAAGAAGTCCCGCACCCACCAGCTCTGGCAGCAGGGGTGGGGGCTCTGGGAGCTCATGACAGAGTCCCCTCCTCTCCCTCCTGTTGCAGTGTAGGGCAGCAGGGGGCAGCAAGGATCAACCCCCCACTTGGCACCCATGTGGCAGCCTTCCCATGGCATGGGTGCAGTGTGGCTTGGCAGGGTGGTACACGCTGTCTGGGAGATGGGGCTGCTGGGGCTGAGCACTGCCAGGCTCTGGGTGACAGGTGGAGCTGCCCCAGCTCCCAGACAGCACGTGGTGCCCTGCTGAGCCACGTTACGTCCATGTGATGTGACACTCACTGCATGGGTGCCAGGCAGGGGTGGGGGATGGACAATTGCTTCTGCTGTATCCAGTGAGTGCGGTGCTTTTTTTTTAAGTGCCGGTACTAAGCTGGGACCAGGCAGGGCAGCCATAGGGGTTCTCCCATGGTTCTCCCCGGTCAATCTGAATCTCTAAATCAGTGCTGAATCAGCAGCGCCAGATCTCTGTTTCTGATTCAGCCGAATCAAATGAGGATTTGAATCACTGAATCGAATCACTGTCCTCCAAATCAGCGGAATCCGAATCCAAATGGAATACTTCCCTATTCACACGGGCCTACTGTTTACAGCTTGGACTCAGCTTCTGTAAGCTCTCTTTCAATGCTGGTTTTGCAGTTGCTTTGCAGAACCTCTTCTGTATGACTTCAGGTCATGCTTGTTTGATATGCTTAATAACTTAAAGGCAGTTCTGAGACCACATCAGTCATTGTGGCAGTGCTGGTAACATGTCCAGGTTGTAGAGCGAAAGAATCATGATGGCACTTCGGTAGGGTGGCTATCATAGAGGACAGTCCAGTTGTCCTTTGTCTTCTCTTTAAGAGAAAAACAGAGGACATAAAGGCATCGGGTTTCGTATCAATAGAGGACGGAGGACAGAGTAGCAGAAAATGAGAATGTCCTCTATGATGGCCACCCTACACTTTTGCCATTGTCCATTCTCACCTCTGTTGAGCAGGGTTAGACATTTGACTCAAGTAATGACCTGTTTACCCTGAAAATGAAGTAGAGAGGGACAGAAAGAGCAATTCTTATGAAATAAACAAATGCTACACATAGGGTGCCAACTTGTGCTGTCCAGGCTCTTTTTAGGAATACTTTAGCTGAAGAAACTTTTTACAATTTGAATTATTCTAGGGAAAAATAAGAACACATCCATGGGCCTGTATAATTGTGCATAAGTTTTGAAAACTATATGGGTTTCTCATTTCCACAATCGGGTTCTTTATAGTAAAAATCAAGTGTCAGGAAATAAATCAGTGCTATTGATTAGCAGCTCTGGTAAGAGTTGATCATTGCCTTTCCAGGTCTTAGGGAGCAGAACTGTCTGTGTCTCTTTGTAGTGGGAGGGCATGTATGAACACCTTTTTCATATGAACTAAGATCTTCCAGTATGAATAGTCCTGTTGCCTATCCGTGGAAATGCATGGAGAATAAGGTGTTTCCCCCTTGTACTAGCTGTCAGAATAGAGGACTTGTAGCATCACACTCTGCCACCCTTACTCATTAGTAGACCTACTTTTGGAGAAGAGTTCTACTCTATAATGGGGAGGCAGACTCTGGTCCTTAATGAATATAAATAGGCAACCCAGATTCAGAAATTGTGCTGCAGGTGAAGAAGCTAGGTCTAGTCAGAACTAGGTAGGCTGATAGAAAGCTCATGTTATTACTCCCCTAGAATCCTATTTTGATGGGGTCACTATGACTATGAAGCCTGTTTGTTGGCTTTTATTCTCATTTTCCCTTTTTATTTTGGTTACATAATTTTTCTTGCCATATGAGCCAGTAAACCCTCCACACACTCAGTCCTTCACCCCAATCTTTGTATGATTTCATACTTTTTCCTATAGAGATGTTACTAGTAACCAAGAGTCTCAGCTGCTTAGCTTAGCTAAATATAGATTTTTTCAAAGCTCCAGTGTAAAGCCTAATCCATACCTTTACTAAGCTTGACAAGTACAATACATAGCTGATGCAGCATTTTGGAGACATGGTTATACTTGTGATTAATCTGGTTGGTTTGTTTAAATTCTCTAATACTTAATCTGGTATTTTACCACCTCTATAATTCTTTATCTAAGGGACCTGGATTGTTGTGCAAATTTTCTAGTCTAAAATGTTTTCTTTAAATTTTCACATCAATGATTTTAGTCAAGTTGCTACTTTGTATTTATTTAAGTAATACACTAATGCAAAAAGATACATCCACATCCACTCTTTTATGGATGAGTTAAAAGCTCTTTGTTACCTGTGGTGCCAAATGCTGTTAGCAGTACAAGTTACTGGACCATCAAAGGTACAGGCTAACACAGCGGAATCTACTTTGTCCTAGCGAACTTCCCTTGCTTGTACCATTACAGCTCTTTGAGAACTGCTGTTATTGACAATACTATGGACTCCTTTAGGAGAAGAGCATAGTGTCCATGATTCTGGTTGTAGGGCCTGATGAGCTTCTACTGTTTAACTCTGAATGGGGATCTATCTATACTACAGGTAGCTACAACTGCATAGATAAATCATCCAGATTTCTGATGGAGTCCTTGGAAACATTTTCTAAGAGGATGTAGTTCATTGATTTCAGTGTCTTAGCCATACTAGGAGAAACCAGGTTATGGAACATCCCTTTTAGAAAGGTTTTTCTAACAAGGTAATTTCATGGTTTGTCAGTATAGTAGAAACAGATGCGCGTTATATTATAACTGTTTCAAAAATGGTATTGCAAATGCCAGTGTGGTTAAGGCTTTAGTGCATTTTGAAAGTAATTTCTTCATCTAGATTTCAGTGAGAATTTCTTCCTGCCTGAAACGCACGTAAGAACACAACCCGTGTTAGTACTGGACAACAAAGGATGTTTGGGAAAAGCATAATGTGATTGACAGAAATAGCACTGTGATGTATTCCCATAGCCATTTTCAGAATGGAGCAGCATGCTCATTTTTGTGGTTCAGGAATGCTCTCAGCCTTAGTAATAGGCAGCTAAAGATCATGTTCTAACTCATGCTAAAGCCAGCTTTACACCTCTGGAGCTCTGCAGAGGGTGTGAAAAAGCCAACCTAAATGTGCAGCTGAGGGCTTCTGTAGATCTAGCCCAACCCTTTTCTTCTAATATGGGGGTATATTGGAGGTTCTGGCAACCCCCGCTGTCATAACAGTTCTATGAGGACCTTAGTGTTAAAGTAGAGAAACCCTCAGGGAAGCCCAGGGGATCAAGGTAAATGTAGCTGTGCACTTACATTTGGGTCCTGTGTGGGACCTAATCCAGAAGCAAGAATGGAAGCGTGGATCCAACAGCTTCCTGCCTTCTCAGAGCTCTTCTCTGCGCTGCAGATCTGCTTTGCGAAAACTGTGCTGTTTCGGGCAGAACAGGCATCAACAAAATCCTACTTGCCTTTGTTCCTTGTGAAAAAACATTGCCATTCTGGATTTTGATCTTTGGCTGCCTGCTCACAACTGACTGTACGACAACTTCTTATCATGTGTACTTAATTTCTTTGCAATTTAGTTTTGTTTTTCCCTAGTGCTGTGTTCTGCCATTGCGTGGCATTCACACAGTGTGCCCGCAGGCTGCACTGTATTGTTACATATGTTGTGACATCCAAACTAATCTCAGTGGGTGTTCTAAGCAGCTGCCGCGATACAACCTATCTTCTTGGCAGCCGAAAGGGCTTTGAGCTCTCCTGTCACCTTTTCCTCCTCTTCATATAGTATGGTAATAGAGATGAAGCCTATTGAAGTTTTACATGCTGCATATCTTGCCATTGTTGAACAGCTGTCCTTAAGCACCTGGATACAAGTTACATTTGTTAATTCAGCTTTGGGCTGAGCTGATGTTCTAGAGCAGGGGTGCTTAACCCCGGGCCTATGGAGCCACGGCATCTGGCTTGCGGGGCTCCCCATGGATTGGGAAATTTGGTGGCATGGGAGCAGTGTCAAGAAATACTGCCACTGCCAAAATCTTATGTCCTGCATTGCTGGGTGGGGACTGGGCCTTGCCTTTTGTCCCCTATGCACCTGGGTTGGTGCCAGGCCATGCCCCCTTTCCCCTCCATGTGGCCAGATGGGGCCCCACCTCACCACCCTCAATGCTGAATTGGGTTTACTGACAGGATCTGGCCCATTGATGGACTGAGCTCTGTTCATCCAGCCTGAGGGGCCAAAAAGTTGAGCACCACTGTTCTAGATGGAAAGAGGGATCATAAAAACGTAAGAATTTCCATTTACTGGGTCAGACCATAGGTCCATCTTGCACAGTCTCCTGTGTCACACAGTAGCAGAGAGTGGATGTTGAAGGGGAGAGTGAACTGGGTATGACCAGGATTTTTCTACATTGTTCCTTTTTCACTTGCAGCCTCCAGCATTTAATATCTAGGAGGTTCTAGTTCAGAGGCTGTCCCCTTAACTCCCATGCTCAATAACAACTGATGCCCCTTTCCTCCAAAAATTTGTCCAACCACTTTTTGAATGTGCCTAAACTGTCAGCTTCTACCACATCTGGTGGCAGTGAGTTCCACACTTTAATGTCATGCTGGGCACATATATATATGTGATTAATGTGCACGAATAAACCCTATGTATTTAAAAAAGGACTTCTTATTGTCCTTATTCTGAAAAGCTAGTCCTAATTCCGTCTTTGCCTTGGCCTTCCTAACTGCCCCTCTACAGCCCCGAGCGACTGCAGAATAGTCATCCCTGGTGATGACCCCTTCCTTCCATTGGGTGTAAGCCTCCTTTTTAGCAAGGAGACATTCTCAGATGCTTTTGGTGAGCCACGGAGGCTTATGTGCTCTCCTGCTCCCTTTGATCCTCATTGGGATTACCTTCTTTTGTGCTTGGAGGATCGCCCCCTTAAGGAGCAACCACTCTCCTTGGACATCTGGCTCCCCTCCCCTCTGGGACCTCAGCACATCCTCAACTATCCTCCTTTCTCGCTGAAGTTTGCCCTTCTAAAGTCTAGGGCTGCTGCCTTACTGCATGCCCTTGCCACCTTGCTCTGGATGGTAAATTCCAGCAGGCGATGATGTCGCCCAGGTGGTCGAGCACCTGCAGCCCCTTCACCAGGTCATCACCCGTGGCCAGCACTAGGTCCAACAAGGTGTCCCCCCTGGTGGGGCTGTGCACCTCCTGGGTTAGATGGAGGTCCTGCACTCTGTCTAAGAACCTATGTGAGCGGTCAGACCTGGCTGACTGCTCCTCCCAGCAGATATCTGGGAAGTTCAGGTCCCCCATGACTACCACATCTTTAGCCTTCACCACCTCTGTGAGCTGACCTAAGAATTCCTGGTCAAGCTCTTCTCCCTGGTTGGGTGGTCTGTAGTAGACCCCCACCGTTAATTCTCTTTCCCCTCGACTGCCTTGTACTCTTAACCCAAAGCACTTCAGAGTGCCCCTCCTCTGACACCTTACTAATTAACGAGGATGTGAATTCCTCCTTGATATAGAGTGCCATGCCCCCACCTCTCCTTCCTATCCTGTCCCTCCTGTACAACCTATAGCCCTTGACATTCACCGCCCAGTCATGCTTGGAGTCCCACCACGTTTCCGTGATCCCCACTATATCCGGGCTGGTGTCAGCCATCAGGAGGGTGAGTTCCTCCTGCTTGTTTCCCATGCTATGAGCATTTGTGTAGAGGCATTTGAGGCCTCCTGTGGATGTATGTACTGCCCGCGTAGTCCCAGCGTTACCCTGGCCCCCACTGCTTACCTGTTTGCTCATTTTGCTCGTTCGTCTGGGCTGGGCTGTAGTTGTGGGTGTTGTTTGGTCTGGCAGTCTGATGTTTCCTCCGCCCTCATCTTCCCCTTCCCCCGACAAGCCTAGTTTTAAAGCCTGCCGGAGGAGGTCCGCCAACCTAGAAGAGAACACACACTTATCTTTAGGGGAAAGGTGGAGCCCATCCCATCCCAGCATGTCTCTTGTTGTGATGTGCCGGTCATGGCTGAGGAAGCCAAAGCCCACCTCATTCCTGTAGCCTCCAGTTGGTCTCCGTGATGCACATTTCATGCCATCTGCCTTGTCCACTCACTGGCAGGATAGAAGAGAAAACCACCTGTGCGCCCATCTCTCTCCAGCACATGCCCCAGAGCATGGTAGTCCTCCATCAGGCGATCAGGGGTGCTCCTGGCCGCATCATTACTGCCCACGTGGACTATGACCATGGGGTAATAATTGGTGGGCCAGATTACGGTCTGGAGCATCCATTTCACGTCCTGAATCTTCGCTCCGGGTAGGCAGTAGACCTCACATGCCAAGGGGTCCCAGCGACAGATGGGGCCCTCCGTACCTCTCAGGATGGAGTCACCAATGACGATCACACGACGCTTCTTCCTCCTGGCCTTCTTGCCTTCTTCAGCTTGCACGGGACGTGGTGAGCGTGGAGTTGCCTCCGCCCCGGTTTCGTCCTCTCCTTCCTCCTCCTCCAGGGCTGCCAGGGCCTCGTACCTGTTCTCCAGCCGGACTGGAGGAACTGGTGCTGCCATGGTACGAGCAGCCCTGGCACGGGAGGTGACTGTCTGCCACTTAACAGTGGAGGGCACTTCTTGAAGTGCATCCTCCTTGGTCATACAACCCTGCAGGGAAAGAAAATACCTGTCAATTTCCTCCTCTGCATCTCGGATTCCCCTCAGCCTGCTAACCTCCTCCTGGAGCACCCTCACCCGCGCCTCCAGGGCCCTAAGGCGGGCACCTGCAGGACAGGTGTGGGGGTCCCCCGTCCCTGTCCCCCCAGGCCCTGCTGGGCAGCTCCTGCAGGCCAGGGAGGTGGGAGGTGCCAGCCCCCCCATGGGCTCTGTCTGGGTGGAGGCCTCAGACAAGCCCCGGGAAGGCCACGTCCCCCGAGCAGGGGCCCTGGTAGCACTCCGTGTCGAGACCATCGTAGGAGTTGCTGCCTGTTACTAGTTGGATGCGGTGCCTCTGCCCGCGCTTGCAGTAGTCAGCCTCCGGGCCATTCCTGCTTGCCCTCCGGCGCGAATGCCGATGCAAATGCCGGCACGCTCTTACAGAACGCGCCTGTTTGCATGCTCTGTTCGCGCGGCTTGGGAGCACTCCTTCACATGAAAAGACTCCACAGCAGGTTAGGACTTATATTTACAAGTCATAACCTGATATGGAGTTTAGTAGTTTTGTACCCTAATAGCGGTGTATGTGTAGACACTGAGACATTTACTGCGCAGTTAACTGGGCAGTTGTGTAATAAATGTTGCACTCACTGTGTGAAAAAGAGCTTCCTTTTGTTAATTTTAAACTTATCAGTTTCATTTTGTGGCTTCTACTTCTTCATTTGTGAGAGAGAGTAAATTAATCCCTATTCACTTTCTCTTCTTCATTTAGTATTTTGTAAACCCTCTTTATGTTACCCCTCAAGCATCTCTTTTTTTAAAGCGAATAGGGCTACCTTCTTTAGTCTGTCCTCATATGGATTTCCCACCATTCCACTAATCATCAGTCCCAGCCAGGTAAAACAATTTTTGTAGATGAAAACAGGGTTTTTCAATTAGAGTCTCTATCAAATTTTAAGGGAGGTTTCTACTGAACTTGCAAACAAGCTTCTGGGTGACACCTGCTTCCATCACTCTATGAAGAACGTAGTGTGTACTACTAGCAGCTCAGTGGTCCCCAACCTTCTCTGGCCCAGGGGTAGCAATACTGAACAAGTAATGTGCTGCAGGCAGCATCGTACCTTGCTCTCCTTGCAAATGGAAGAATTATGTTTAATGGGAAGCCACAATTGTC
The DNA here is from genome assembly GCF_001723895.1 of Crocodylus porosus. Lineage (NCBI taxonomy): Eukaryota > Metazoa > Chordata > Crocodylia > Crocodylidae > Crocodylus > Crocodylus porosus. Next base: position 26,232,038 of record NW_017728917.1, read on the forward strand.
CAAGGCTGCAAGCAGTGCCAGAGAATCTGTTGAGCAACAATGTTGCTCGTCAGCCACAGGCTGGGGATCATTATGTGAAAGGCATGCATAATGTGCTGCCTTAATATAGCCTTTGCCAATTAATACACTGATTGCTTTGTATTCCTCTCATCTTTTTATGTGTTGGGAGCTAGACTGAGGATGATCTAAGGTTTGTTTTTAAATATTCCAGCTGTGTTGGTGTAGAAGAAGACGAGGCACCAGATATTGACATCTACCATTGTCCAAACTGTGAGAAAACTCACGGGAAGTCTACCTGTAAGTACACCTGTTTGATTCCTCCACACTCAGGTAGATACTGCATATTAAAGGCCAGGGTGAATTCTCAACATTGATATTTTTTTTGCTAATTAAAATTGGAATTTTAAGCACAGTTGGGGTAACATGGAAATATAGACCGGGATTTTGGATATCTGAATTCATTTTCCTGTTTAGCCTAACCACAGGAACGCTGTGTGACCAGCAGCAAATCTGATATGTTCTAGTTCTCATATGCTGTTTTTGAGTAATTAGATGATGGCTTTTATCTTCTAATAGGAAGAATAAGGAATAATATATTACGCTGGTCTTGGACATGCAGTTATTTGTTAACTGTAGAACAGTTAAAATAGTAAGGTGCATTGAGAAGAATAATTCCTGCAGTTCTTTCTCAGGCAAAACTCCCACTGGTTTAAAAATATAGTTGATGTCAGTGGCAGTTCCTGTTTGATTGAGAACTGCAGGATCGTTTTACTTTGGTCAAATTAATTCAGAACTTCTATCTAGGATGGAAAGGTAAAAAAATCACTCTGAAATTAAATGCTTCATTTAGACATTATTTATTATAAAATATGTGGCAAAGTGACAGTCTAACTATTATGCAACAAGCTACAATTAAGAAGATCATGGGGAAAATACTACTCTCATCTGCCTGCAGGTGGGTTGGAAATATGATGTGCTTAGTTCTCAAATTGTCAGTGACAAATGGAGCTAGCCAGAATCTAGGATTCCCATACTGTGGACGTGCCAACATTAATTAATTAATTCCCAAATTATGCCTCTGGTTCAAATACACGCACGGTTCCTTAGAAATCTGATATTTTCATTCTGAAGGTTCAAAACGACATTCTGTTTTACCTTTTCCAAAATGTAGCTGACTGGGCTCCCTGAACTCCTCAGAGCTGGGCTGCTCACCTCAAGAAGGCTGGGGTCTGAAGCCCTCACAGCTCAAGGCAGGGCTTCCTGGATGGCAGGCAGATTGGAAGTCCTCAGAGTCTCAGCTCAAGCTGGAGTTCTCTGGTACTCATCTCTGCAATCAGCCTATGAGCTGGGTGCATGGTGGAAAGCCAGGAATGCTTGCCACTTCCTTTGGAAGCTTCAGTGATATCAGCATGTTCCTATAAAATGCTCTGATTCTGATGACTCTGCATTTCTAATGGGAGAAAGACTTGCGTTGGAAAATTTCTGACTATAGTAAAAATCACATGCCTAACACATAACTGCAAATCATCTCTGGAATGAATAATTTAGCAATACAATGACTTAACTGGAAAAGGAGGGTACGAAGATATTTTAAGGCCAGTGTTGACCCACTGTAGAGGAGGATAAAGCATATGTTTTCTTGACTCCGAGTGAGATTCTTGTGGAACTTTCAAGCACATTTGATAGTTTTATTACTTTGACTTTGGTTTGAATTGTAAATGGGGAAAGGCACCTCATTTTCAGAGTGAAAAAAACAGATAAAGATGCTACAGTCTGTAATCAGGATCTAAGCATAAATTACATAACAAGCATAGGTACATAATCTTACAACTCAAGCAATGACTCTTACAATAAGAATACTAGTGTAATATACCAATTATGACAAATAGACTAGAAATAGCAGCTGATTTTATGTTTTATCTAGGCTCTTCCTTGTTCATTCCTTGAAAAACCCCCTGCCTTTTATAGATAATCACTATTTTTACAGTAGAAAGGTGGTGTTTCCAAAACATTCTGACTTGTATAGTCTTGTAAACCATGTATTCTTACAGTCCTGCTAGAAATAGACAACAGCATATTGGAATATTTTTCATAAATGTTTTCTCAAAGATATAGAGAACATCATATCTTCACAGAATCAGTCATTCTGACATAATAAAGACCTGCAAAAGAACTGAAACCTAAAGGCACTTGTACACATGACGGGGGTTTAATCCCCAAGGTTTTATTTTATGCCCCCTGAATTGAAATAGTGAGGCATAGAATAGAAACCTGAGGACTAAACCATTTCAGTGTTTCTATCAGGTTACGGTGAGGGGCCCAATCCTCTTTTTCTTTTTCTTTTTTTTTTTTTTGGCGGAGCTGGAACCTGCCCATGGCCAGGGGGCAAGCTGCCAGTGGACCGAGTTGCTCCTGAGCTGTAGGGAGCCCCAGTCCTTCTCTCTCTGATGGTGGCACCTTCTGGGGCTGCCTGGGCTGGCTGCTAGCAGGCTGGGTGCTGCCCCATCTCAGAGGCAGCACCCAACTGGCTCCAACTCTTTCCTGAGACCACTGGGGCTTCCAGTGCCCTGTGCACCATCCCGCTGCCTTCTCCAGCTGCCAGCACACCCAGCTGCCCTCCTGCCACCTCTGCGCACTGCCCCAGTGGCCTGCTGAAGGGAGAAGCGGCAAGGAGCCCAATCCTTTTTTTGGTGGAGCCTGCCCCACTGTCCTGCAGTGGGGGGGTGAACTGTTAGATTAAAGCTGCAGCGTTACAAGTAGCAGTGTTGCAAACTAAATTCCATGAGGATGTGGTTTAGTTTGCAATGTTGCAAACTCATTTGAAACCCCCAAACATGTTGCAAATTTTGTCACTTGTACATGGTGGTGATCATCATGTGTACAAGTGCCCTAAGTGTGGAATGAACATGGAATATCATACGTTGAATTTGTTGAATCTGTATGCCACAGGTTCTCAGGATATCCAACAGGTTTTGATGGTTAAAAAGAAAAAAATATTTATAACATGAAAGGGTTATATATCATAGCAAAAAGGCAAACAGTAAAGGAGTCACCCTATGTAATGGAAGAAACTCAGAAAATGAGGGACCAATCCTTAAGTGAAATCAGGAACTGACCCTGTGGTAATAGTTCTCCTGTCAAGTAGTTATATGCAGCTTGGTCCACTTATACTGTACTTTTGTAATGGGACTTCTCTGAGGTGATTAGTTTAATTTGTTTATTAACTGGTACAGTATATTTTAACCTAATTAACTTATCAAGCAATACCAATTCTGTATTAAGCAAGTAAGTGTTGTTCCAGATCCTATAAAATACTGCCAAGACTTCATTCTTGTAGGACCAGGAAAAAGAAGCAGAAATAGCTTTCTGTCTTGTGCAACTTCTAGAGATTTTAAATGTATATTTCTGATGCATGCTTTCCACACTGTATGTTTTCCAGATGTCAGATTTAAAAATCATTTTTCTCCTTTTATGTTTTTCACTTTACTAGTGTAGCTTGGTGACTACTATTCCAGAAAATTACTTCCTTTCATATGACATTTAAAGTAATTTTGCTATAATGAAATTTATAGAGACTTCTACTGGGGAAGAATTATACATATTCACATAAATATTTCTGATGTCATATAAGTAAAATGGCAAAGCTCTGTTAAGGCAGTCTTGACTCAGTTTCATAGAAAGATGTAAAACATGTTGCCTGACCTCAGTCACCTAGGCTGCTGAAAACTGGGAGGAATACCAGTCAAGCCTGTGGAATTGCATGGATATATATATATACAAAAGGGGAATCAGACTCAAAGTATTTTTTAAATATTTTAAAATAATATTAACAAATATATAACAAACAAAGAGCTTACAGACACAGTTTTTCTCAATATATGTATATATATATATATATATATATATATGCATTTGAGTCCAGGCAGTGTATTCAGTTTGAGAGGTAAGTGGGAGCTAATTAAAAAAATCCCCCAAAATTTTTCATGAAGACCACTTGCTTTTTTGCCTGTCCTGGCCAGTTTTATACTTAGGTGGCAGAAATGTTTGAAAATTCAGAATTTTTCAGAAAGAGTTTGCAAAAAGTGTTGCATTCATCCCCAAAAATCTGATGTGTATAGCCAGCCCTAGAGTTTGTTGTTCTTATTGATTTATAGCATATCTTATATATCTATTGCACCTGCACCCAGAGTCAAATATCTGTCATTGTGGTCCACACAGTACAAACATATAATAAAGAAACTGTTTGAGAATGGACTAAATATCACCTTTCACTGTTGCATAATTCCTGCTGAACTTCTGCAGTGTATGAGAAAGCATTTCAGGGGATATTTCAAATTAGGCATCTATCGATTATCAGTAAGAATTCAATGCCCACCTGCCCAGTATCTGAGAAAGTATCACCCTGAACTGAACAGCAGTTATTTCGGACTGAGCTTATGTAAAAGATTTGTTGTGAATATTACAGTCCACTGCTTCATTGGTCTTTCTACACAGTCATGCTGTTTCAGGTTAAAAAAAAAAAAAAAACTGTAGGAACAGGAGAATATGATAGAATCCCTTACATTCTTACCATGTTGAACTAGAAAAACTGAGGAAACTGAGTTGGGTGGTAGGGAGATGAGCTTTATTGGCGTTGGGGGTTATGGAGAAGGAAAGAGGTAAGGAGTGTTGTTCATGTTGAGAGTATTTCCTTTGTTACTAGGAACATTGAATTAATACACTAAGCCTGAGAGTCATTAAGATAAAGAACTAGCAGCTTTAATGAATATATCCAGCCAGGCTGGAGAGCTGCATGGAACTAATAAAACCAGCGTGCATTGTGCAAAACCTGGGCTGGATTCTTTGGTAGTTATGTTCACAATCATGGCCAGGAAAAGAGTTGACTTTGCCAGGTCCCAGGAAGGTAAAGTGGGAGCCACTTGGCTCTTTTGGTAGTCAATGACAGGGGGTGTGAGTAAGTGTATATGAATGCAGAAGGGAAGTGGGAGGGATGTTTGTCCAGTTGTGATATCAGAGGAATATGGAAATCCCCTGAAAATCTATTTGGAACATTAAGAAAAAAAAAGGTTTGGTTCCTACTGAGTGCTGGGTGAACTCAGAGTTCCTACTTTCTGCTCCCTAGCTTGCCCACCCTTTGATACACCCTGGAACAAGGCTAAAAAGTAAGATTAGTGACACCTGAAAAATTGGAGGTCATAGAGCTTACAATGATGTGAAACTCTAATTCTGATGTAAATAATTTATTACGACAATGAGAGAACACCCAAAGAGAATCAAAAAGTTGGACTAACAACAGGGGCTGATGCCGATGAATATTAGAAACCAAAGTGGTTCTGCTTGATTGGCTTGCCCAAATATCTATCAAACACTGAGAGTGCAGCTCAGGGGCATTCGGCTCAGGTGGGTCAACTCAGTACAAGTTTAGCTTGTATTTCAAAACCTAGTATTAAAAATTGGCTGGGATATGCAGGAATGTTTTTTTATCCTCAACACAGAGCGTAGACTTACTCACTAGAATCACATATTTTTTATTTTGTGTCTGATCCAAATGCCACTGAAGTCAGTGGCAAATCTGCCCTTTTTTCTCAGTCAGATCCATAGAGTATTGTCACAATGATCTATGCTGCAAATTGAGACAGCAGAAGAGTAGCTTTTTAGGAGGTTTACAATAAAGATTAAGTGTGTTGTCTGGCAAGTGTAAAACATTATCCAGAGCCTGTGTTTGCATAAAGCTTCTGATAGCTGTACAGCTCAGTAATTATCCGTCTGGTTGCCCTTATGTTACAAAATGAACACTGTTCAGTACGTAATAGATCTTCAGGCTACAGTGTAATTGTCAAATGGTGAATCAAAAACAATATTAAAATTAACAATGCTGCTTAGTGGGGGTTCCCTTTCCTCTGCTTGCACAAAAAGTGCTCTTAAGATTTTCTCTCTGCAGAATGGCTTAATAACGATCTCCTGCTTAGCATATGGGGCTGTCCAATTTGCTGTTTTTCAGTGAAAAAGAAAAGAAATTGGCATAAGCATGACACTGGGCAGACTACAGAGGTCAAACCCGTACAAAATGGAAGTCAAGTCTTTATAAAGGAACTTCGAAGTCGAACTTTTCCAAGGTAGGTTATTCAGCTATGTCAGTAATATTAAGTACTGTTGTTGTAAAGCACATGACTAGTTACAATTTGTACTCAAATAGAGGAGTAACTATGGTGAAAATAACATAAGGGTATATATGAAAAGAATGAGAACTTCCTATGTGAATATTTTTTTCATTTAAAGACATATTTTTAAGCTCATTTTAAAGACTTTAAGGCAGAAGTGAACATGGTTTTATATTTAACTCCCCATATATGCTGCTGTAACCCTATTACAACAGCTCTTCCCCCATGGCTATTTGGATCCAATTCCTTGGAAAAATAAGAGCGCCATGTGGCCCAATATTTTATAAGTGGAACAGATATGGAACAATACTTGTGTAAGAAACCTCATGGATTTATATTCTGAATATGTCCTGTGTTCAAGAATAATGCAAACTTTTCTGAAGTTAATCTCAGCTTGAACAGAAAATGGCCAAATCCTTCATTGCTACAAGACCAATTAATAGTAATTAATAGCACTAAATGAAAATGGGCTCCTTACACTCTCTATTTACAACCATTTGTAAGATTGATTATTTGTTTCTGGTTCTTGTAAGTGGCTCCAAGTAACGATTGAAACTAATTATTTTTGAAAAATCCTCTGAGGTTGCTTAAGTGCCCTCCAAAAATATAGGAGTTGTATAATTATTGGAGCTTGCCTTCTTAATTTCAAATACTTTTCCTAAAATGATTGCTTTATAGGAGAATCAGCTGAGGTTGAGGTTTCTTTTTTGACCAGAAATCTTATAGATGCGTTCTTTTTCTTAATTCAGTGTCCAGTCATTTTACTTGTATGTTTTTAGCCTTTAAACTCCTTGGTTTTCACCTTTGACTTTTTGTACTGGCAATTTTATAAGATTGTGAAACTAGGGTGATAAATTTTAAGTTTAGTTAGGATGATTAGGAGGTGGGGCTGGTGGTAGAGATAGGTAAATTGTAAGTGCAATATGCATGGCCCCATATTTTGGCACTCATTTAAAAGGAAAGAAATAATTTTCCCCAGTTTGGCTTACCAACATTAGAATCATAGAAAGTAGGGCTAGAAGGAACTTACAAGGTTATGTAGTACAGCCTCTGCTCCCCATCAAGAGAGAGCCCTCCCAGGTCTGGCTTACTATGGTTGACTGGAATTCAATTCCCACATTATTAACACCAGTATCATAACCAGGGGTGGGGGGAAGTGGTACCTGTAGCAAGAGCAGACTCATGGCTTACCTGTCGTGGGAACTCAGTAACAGTCCCAAGTGGCAGTGGTGGCTACTGCTTCTGCTGCTTTAAGAGCAACAGCTGGGGCTGGCAGAACACACAGTGGTGGCGGCAGCAGCAGTAATGGGATTATTTTGGAGTTCCTAGCATGGGTAAGATTAGGCAGGGATTGTTTTGGAGTTCCTAGCTCTCTAAACCTGTGCCCCTGCCCATTCTCCCACAATTTGTTAAACAGTTTGTTACACCACTTACTAATATGCTGAGGGCGCATCTACACGTGTACTGTTACTGCTCAGTAACTTAGGTTACTGCAAAGTAACTGAAAATTACTGTGCAGTATGGGTGTGCCTCTACAAATGTGCGCCTGTACTGTGCGTAACTATAGCGATTTATGCCGACTCAGGACTAAATTTGCTACCTGCATGATGCTACTCCCAAGTAGTTACTGTGCAGTCACGCCTTACTGTGTAGTAATCCTGTTTGTGTGGATTGACTAGGGAGTAACTTTACTCCCAAGTCAGTGCACACACAGCATTACTGCACTCTAATACCTACATGTGTAGACACCAATCTAAAAATGGCTTACTGTGCAGTGAGTTACTGTGCTGTAAATGCATGTGTAGATGCGCCCTGCAATGCTTTGAAGTAGAAGACTCCAAATCCTACAATTTTCAAGTGTCTCAACCTTGATTACAGCTTTCTGGGAGATGTTTAGTACCCTAATTTGTTCCTGTAAGCATTTTGTAAGGTCCCTTATGAAAGCAAATTCATTGGTGGCTTGAATATGTGCAGTACATGTAGGGTGATCCTGAGCTATGAGTATGTAGAAGGGGGCTAAGTGGTAAACCAGTGTGATTTCCATTCTTTGAATGAATAAGCTGAACATAATTTATATGCCAAAGTGGCAGAGGGGGATGTTGCATAGAGGCATCTAGCAGGAGGATGTGGGGAATAAAGTAAGCCATCCCACCAGCCTATAATTTAAATGATAGTTTCCTGTTAATTACTGTTCCTTTCCCCTCCTTCTTCCCCCCTTACGTGCACCCCCTGAAAAACAGAGTGATACAAGTTATACTCCCTACACCCTTTCTGTGTCCCATTTGTAAAAGGAATATATTGCACCACTGGTGAATTTGGCTTAGACTCTTCCAGAGGGCCTACATCTGTTTGCACCAATGTGTCTGACTGTTTTCTGTGGTTAGTTAACTCCACCCCTGGTTCCTTGTTCCTCATTAGGTTCCTTCTCATCTCCTTCACAGGCTCACAGATTTGCAGTGCGCTTGGGCAGAGCTCAGTTAATTAGTATCTTCCTCAAGAGGTAGCCCAGCTCCTTAAAGCATAATGCCCTTCCTGAGTTAATATCTGCTCATCTGCACTGTAGGGTGCCAAATTTCTGTCTAGCCCTCACAGTATGTGGCAAGAATTTAATTTTACCAAGTGCCTTTTCTGAGGCTCAGCTCCTTAGCTTTCCTTTTGGTCCTTAGATGATACTGGAGCTCAAGCCTCACTCTGCATGTTATTTGTGTTTATGTGCACAAAGAGCAGCAGCATAATGAGCAGCAGGTGACTGGGGCATCAGCTCCAGCACCAAATTAGAGGGGGTAAGAATGGTAACTGCTGTTGCTGCTGCTGCTAGCTCGGGCACTGCAGCAGCTGGCCCAGCATCCACCCAAGGCACCGACCCTGGTTGTTACACATCTGACAAAGAACCTTGTCCTTACTTAGTGACCACAGCTACACAAGACACTACGTTGTGTAGCTCATCACTATGGTGACATAGCTCGGTGAGCACTTACCATGACGCTGCTGCTACTGTGCATTAGAGTTGAAAATGGCTTGTGCACTGCCAGGACTGTGCAGTACTGGTGGGTACTGCACAATCATTTAGTACTTGCTTTTGCTTTAGCAGTTACTAAATGACTGCGCAGTACCAAATGCGCAGTCATGGGCATGTGTAGATGTGCCCAGTATAGCTTAAAATGTATCTGCCAAGGAAGGACATGAGATCTGCCTGACCACATTCCATATGATTTCTGGTGTCTTTGGAACACAGCGCTCATTGTGCACGGCAACCTGTCTACCTCTTGAATCTCTAGAAATGGTTACGCTGTGGGCTCTGCAGTGCCTGCAACTTGTGTGGATGTACCGAGCCAGCTTTCACCTACCCAGCTGAGATGTTTTTGTACTGTAGCAGCAGCAGTGCAAAGCTCTGTACTAGCTGTAAAACCCCTGAAGATACATAAAGTTTCAGTTGGACTGTGTTTTGGTGTGTGCTGCTGTGGGTACACTGCTAACAGGATCTGGAGCTAGGTGACTGCAGTATAGAACCACTCTCCCTCCCTGCTGTAGAAAAACTTAATTTTAACTCTACATCATTTACTACTACATTATTCAATACTTGGACCTACCTAGGTTGCTCTGGATATAACCTGAGTCTTAAAATGATTGCCTCTTCCTACATCTCTTTCGTATTTGGTTCCAGCTCTCTTGTCCTCCTAGCATTCCCCTCCCAGGCCTGCTTATCATGGCCACCTGTTAAGGAATGAACTGACATACATCTCACTTCCTGTGATCTGGCTCTGAATGTGGCCCACAAATGCTGGGGAAAATGAACTATTCCAGAACATCATTCAGAAATTCACACATCTGATAATGCATGTGTAAAATGTCACCTGTTCCTGCTTTGTTCTGGCCTGAAGCTGTTCTCAAGTGTGCCTGATTTCAAAATCCAGTCATACTTCCCCAAAAAGTCCTTCCTTCTGATACATAAGCAACTAAGAATGGGGTGTATCAGTGGAACTTCAGGTCCTATTAAGAAAGTCCTGGGGAAAAAGGAAAAGAAAGTAAAGGAAAGAAATTTGGTTGGGACCACACAGCTGGTGTGTCCTGTGCTCTACTCACTAAGAAGGTAAAGAATGTGGAGTGGGTTGTTCTGGCATCTACCACGCCAGTGTTAGTGCTAGCTTATTGGTTTTATCACTGCTCCCCTCCCCCATTTTCTTGGTTATATCATGGGAAAACATCAGCTGTTCCTAACATATTCAGCTGTAATTCAGAACGAACACAGAAGAGGGCAGTCATGTATTACTCTCTGGTGTTTCTAGAGTTGTAACTTCTGTAGATGGAGACCTAAGGGGTTATCCCCCTCAGTCCAAATCTGTGTTTCCCAAGCATATTAATGCTGGTTTACTGCCTGGCTATGAAGGCAGTTCTAGGGATCACTCAGTGCATTTCCCAAACAAATATTATATGTTCACCAGCCGAAGAAATCTTTGTATTTATCTAAATAACCAATTTCCCAGTTTACCTAGGTTGACTCATACAGGAGAAAATAACATTTGCTAGATCCATGACTAGAGCACTGTTACCATATAGGGACTTGTAATTCCAGGGAGTCCAATCTGATCATGCTTTGAAAATATTGGTACAAATATTGTTCAACAGATGTGTTCTGGATGCTGGATTTTGAAATTCCCTCATTTTTGTTGTGGCTCACTCTTCATTTGATAAAACTGCTGAATTGTGTCAGCCTTCTTAGCTAGTTGCCAATGGGTGGTAAAGCCTTCACTGAATAGTTTATTTATGTAATACATAATAGTGAATGTTGCATTCTTTACATTGAACTATTTAAAGCGAGTTGTTTTTAATGTTACAATGATCATTGAGAACTGATTGCTATTTACTCCTGTTGAAATTGTCCATTTACCACAGGCCACCTAGGTAAACTTAGTCACCTACGTGCAATCCCATTCACCCATTAATACATTTATCTTTATAGCGTGCTGTCACTGTAGCCTTAAAACTAAGATTCAAAAAAGCAGGCAAGAGCAGGAAGTCCTACTGACTTTTGCACTGAAAGCTTTCTGGGACTTGAGTCAGAGGAAATAAGATCACATTGGGCACGTCTACATGTTCAAATGGTGCCTGAGTAAACTGCTGACCTTATTGCTCCCAGGCATGCTGTTTGAACATGTGCCCAGGAGCAGTTAACTCAGGCAGGAGCAATAAGCTTTGCAGTTTATTCAGGTGCAGCACATGGAGCCGGGTAAGAGCAGCCCTGGCTGGCAGGGCTAGCCCAGGGCTGCTCACCCCAGCTCGATAAGTTATGGAGGGATTGGCTGGGCAGGCAGCCCCTACACTAAAGCACCCTCATACACTAAAGCACCCTCATGCCCCAGTCAGCTCATCCAGCAGCTACTTATGTAGTCCTGTGGAGTTTTTTACTCTGCATCAGGATAGTATTTGTATTTACTCCAAATTAGTTTACTCCAGCCTAATAGGGGTGCATGTGTAGGTGCCGAGATGTTTACAGCTACTTACTCAGGTGCACAGTGAATGTCTCACATAGATGTGGGGCCCTTGCAGGACACGATGGGCAACTTAGTCATCACGCCAGATGACAAAGCTAACATATTTAACGATTTCTTTGCCTCTGTCTTCCTAAGTAGGGACCAGTTCAGCCACCTCCCTGCTGGGCCCCCCTCGGGCCCCGGG
>NW_017728917.1:26249419-26257101 GCF_001723895.1 Crocodylus porosus
AGATGAGCACCTTGCCGGGGTCATCTGACCCCGGTGCTCTTTCCTGCCAAGGCAGGGGGTCGGACTAGATGATCTACCTAGGTCCCTTCTGACTCTAGCTACTATGAAACTATGAAGTTTGCTTACTCAACTGTCAGGGTGATGCCTACAATAAGGAAAGAAATAGAATTATGTTAGTAACAATATAGTAACCATATACATAGAGACATAGGACTGATGGGGCCCCCTAAGTCATCAAGTCCAGTCCCCTGCATTCACAATCAATCTTTAACCAAGGGGATCTGCCAAATCACCATTGCAAGTCCTCACCCACACCCTATAACATCCTATGGGAAGTAGTTACTGATAGTTAGACTTTGCTCAGAAGATCCTAGGAAAAGAACCAAGCCCGACACATGTACCCTTGTAGCCATGGTGACTAGCAAATGTTTCTGGCTTTCCCATGGACCTGAAAGGATAATTTGGTCTATTAAATTTGCCAGAAAAAACTATTAGAATTAGAATTGTTAGATTAACCAGAAAATATATTATATACAGTTATTTGCTATTGAAGCAATGTGCTTTTGGCTAGGTTTGAATACAAGTAGTATTTGCATGTGTAATAGGACTAAGTATTAAACTATCAGACACAAGATTTAGATTACAAGGTTTGTATTTAATTTTATTTACTATGTTGAGTTTAGTAGGATCAAGATTTCTGTTCTAATTGCACAATGCACAGGATATTGTTGTAGAGCCAAACTGGGGCTTTTTAATGACCACTACAGGTGTGAGGCATTCAGTTTCTATTGAGTACCAGTGGATTTTGGAAACTTTACTCCCTTCTGTCTCCAAAAAAATCCCAGCATTTCACCAAAAGATACAAAACTATACACCTTGTCTTGCATTGCTTCAAAAGTGTTGGGCCACCCAGTTAAACAAAGCAAAGTTGTCAGTGGCAGCTGAGAGCAACTTGTAATGATAAACTTATCTATTCAGTGAAGAAATCAAATGAATGTTGAATTTGGGTAGGAAATACTTAAGCCTGGAAACTGTGTGTTTGCATTTCTAGTGCGGAGGATATAGTAGTGAAAGTGACTGGAAGCCAACTAACAACAGAGTACTTGGAAGAAAATGGATTCACAGAGCCTATCCTAGTTCCAAAGAAGGACGGCTTGGGTTTGGCTGTACCTGCACCTACATTCTATGTCAGTGACGTTGAAAACTATGTTGGTATGTATTTGGTGGGAGGGGGTGTGATATGTGTCTGTATTAGTTTTATACACATTGTGCTCGCTCATGCCATTTAATCCTAGTCCTGTGTTGAGTGCTGCTGCTTAGCTAGTGCTCAGCAATGCTTAATGCTCTTCTCCTCTTTAGGTTGGACATGCATGTTGAGGCAGCCCTGGGGGCCAGGTCAGAGAGGAGACTGGTCCTCTTTCTCCCTTCCTCTCCCATTCCTGAGATGTGATAACAATTCTGTTCCATTTCTGTAAAACTCAAATAACCCAGCAGTGAATAACCTCTTTGGTTTTGGTTGGCACCTATTTCAGTCAAGCCTTGAAAAATTCCTTCGAACACTTTGATCCCCTCAGCTAGGACTGACACAGTGCCCACACCAAGGGAATTCCCAGCTGGTAGTTAAACCCAGTGCTTTATGCCTGCTTTTTTGCTACTGACACAACACTGCAGAAACAGATCCTAAAGCGAATGGGACAAATATGTTTCTCTCATAACTTGACTACGTCAGGAACATACTGGAAAATTAGCTCATTGAACTGCTGTTTTTTCCATAGGTGGTAGAAGGTCTTTTAAATACAACTGATAGCAGCAGAGAAGAAAAGAGTTAGCACAAACCACAAAACAAACCAAGTTAGATACAATGAAAAGCAGACTCCTCAGAGTCCAGGCTGTACCCATAGGAGCTTGACCATTATGTACCCATAGGGGCATTTAACATTATGTAATACATTTTACCCATGCTAAATGGATATGACATTTGGATTTGGTAGCATTTTGCATCTTCTGTGCTCTGACTGTGCTCAAGTGTAAATGGCTTCCCAAGGGGTTGCAGAATGTCCACCCCTGGGCATCCTAGTACACTTCCTGTAAAAGTATAGGCGTGTGCCCAGTGAATTTCCTCTGTCACTTTGTGTCCAGTGTTGTGCTCTGATCAGCTGTTAAATCTCCATAATTGGTTTAATTTAGGTGGGGTTTGCAAAACCCAATGGGGAGATCTAACAGTTACCATTAGAAAGAAAGTACATCTACATAAAACACATTTGGCCTTACCTGCCAAATTGCAGGGCTGTCAGACTTAATCACAGAATGCTTTCCTCTAATTAGAAGTCGAACCACACTTGTCACGTGTACCAAGTCCTGTTAGAGCCAGTGCTCTGCTGCACTCTACAGCACTCTTCCAAGAGGCAGACTTAATGATGCTGAAAAATTGTTTGTCCTGACTAGGGCCTAGCTGATTAGTGCCATCTCACTACCTATGAGAAGAATGATTATGTTGAGGTCACCTGTGCCGATGAGGCATTGCAGCTTGTCCATCTGAGCTCTTTAGCATTCAGTACTGGTGAACAGACACTTTGGCTCTTTGAGTTTTTATCACTACTGACCATTTGCATTAACTTGGCGGCAGAGCAGCTTTAAGGGCAAACAACAGGGTAATCAACAGTGAAATCCCACTAGGCGGAGTAAGTGCAGGTCACTGAAGGAGGAGAAAGGGGGACATACCTTAGCTGCCCAGGACCCTGACTTTAGCTCTCCTGCTTTCCATGGCACTACTTTTTTTCCTGTCCTCCCTCACATCCAGCCTGCTTAGGGTAATGCACAGACCTTTTGCAGGAGATCACTTTAGACCATCCTGAAATATCTCCCTCAGGAAGAAGCTCTGTAGCCATTACAGAATTGTTGTCCCTTTCTCCCTTCATCCCTCTTCCTTTCACCTGTCTCCATAACCAGATCTTTCCTTCCACCTTAGTCACTGTCCTATGCTATTTGCTTTCCCTCCACCAGAGGTTAATCCCTAGATACCATAACTCGATCTATTAGACTTTGGCTGTTCATATCCTAATACCCCAGGGGCCACATCAGCAGGGGCTGCACACATGGGCTATGCCAGGTGAGCCATGGACTGTGCACTGTGCCAATTCTCCCAAACCCCACGCAGCCACAATTCCACACATCTCCCCCCAGAGCATGGCGTGGACTCCCCATACTGCTGTGCTGCCCTGCACCCTGGGACACAGGCAGGAAGTGGTAGGCAGAGGAGTGAGGGGAACTTGGAGATCCCAGCTGCCACTTCAGCCAGAGAGATAGGGGACCAGTGGCCGCATGAGAGCCCAGAGGTCACACATGGTCCATCAGTTGTACAGCCCTGCCTTACACACAGATTGCACTGACCATGTTGCACTGTTCTGTGTATCTGTCCCCTGCCCTGCCCTGCCCTGGCTGGGCAGCGCCTGTTAGGGGGTCGCTCCGCTCACCCCTGCCCCCTTGCTACGACACTGCAGAAACAGATCCTAAAGCGAATGGGACAAATATGTTTCTCTCATAACTTGACTACGTCAGGAACATACTGGAAAATTAGCTCATTGAACTGCTGTTTTTTCCATAGGTGGTAGAAGGTCTTAAATATAACTGATAGCAGCAGAGAACAAAAGAGTTAGCACAAACCACAAAACCAAACAAATTACCAGTGTGTTGGCAATAGGCACCCACAGAACTGCAGGCACAATATATAGAGAACAGAACTGATTTGGTCTCCAAAATGTGAAAGCTATCAACAAGGATGCTGGAAAGTAGTATTATAGTTGTTAGGGTTAAGAAAAATAACAAAACATGGTCAGGCTTTTTTTGAGTACCTCCCCCTCAAAATGACTTTGAGAGTAGTAGTTAGCTGTGTTAGTCTGAAGTCAGGCAGAAAGCAGGGCAGAGTGGTACCTTAGAGACCCACTGGTGTATAGAGGCAAGAGCTTTCACAGGCAGCAGCCTACTTCATCAGACACTATGAAAAAACAAACTCTTGCCTACCAAAGCTTATGCCTCTCTGGACCAATTAGTCTCTAGTAGGGTGTCTGTGCACAAGCCCAGAGGCTGCTCTGATGTGCTGTAATTACAGTGTGTCGAGCAGACTCAATTAATCAATTAATGGTAACTCTCATGCTCCAGCCAGCCCCTGCATCTTGTGTATCAGTGTCCCTATGCTTCAAAATGGCGGCAGCGGTGCTTTATTCAACAAGCTCATTCAACAAGCTTTAGAAAAAGTTCCCCTGTCACCATCTTCAAGTGTGGGGACAATAACACATGAGTCGCTCCAGGCACTTTAATTAAAACGGCTATTGGAGCTGTTTTAATTAAAGTACTTAACCTCTCCTCACTCCTGGAGCATGTGTAAAAACGCCTTATGGTGCCACCCTGCCCTGTCTTCAAAATGCTTTTGGAATTGAAAACTTCCCTGTGTAGCTGGTCTTTGTTGATCTAACCTTTAGGTCAGTTTTCAAAATTAAAACGTATTATAGGAATGATGGGAATGGTAACCAATTGGGAAATCAGTTTTACAGCATGAGCAAAACAGAAGTCCACTATATCTGATGTCAGTGTAATAAATAGCATGAGAGGCTAATATAAATATTGGTTAGTTACCTAGATTTCGTTTTGCCATCATATTTGTTGTGGAGCTTCAAATAGTTACATGCTGTATATGAATTTGAACAAGCTACTGTGAGTGAAATAAGTAGAGATTAAAATTCATCTAATCATTTTCAGATAAAAAGAACTTTTGAAATAAAAAGCTCATGGATTGGAAGTACAGCAGCTATCGTTAACGTTGCTATAAAATGATTATGGTTCAGAGTAAGAAGTAAGGAAGTATAGTAGACCTTGTTAGAAAGTTTAACTCACTGAGACATTGTACATGATGGGTCTCAATCTGCATTTCAAGCTCTTTCAACTCTCTGTTTCCCTACATGAATTTTTTAGGACCAGAGAGAAGTGTTGATGTCACTGATGTCACCAAACAGAAAGACTGCAAAATGAAGCTGAAAGAATTTGTTGATTACTACTACAGCACTAACAGGAAACGAGTTCTCAATGTAACTAACTTGGAGTTTTCAGATACAAGGTAAAGCGGAGTGACTCACAGCCACTGGAACTTGTGAGAGTCTGGAGTCCTGAAAACATCACGAGACATAATAACAAAATATATTAACTGCAAGGAGATATTTAGATGTATAAGGTCGTACCCATGAACGTTTCAAGAGAAGGGCAGGTCTTGATTTCTGATATTTAATATTTTATCTGTAAGTTAGACTCTTCTATGAAGTAAAAATGATAATTAAAAAAAATGTTCAACAGGATCTTTATTTCAGGGCATGTCTGTGTTGTACAGCACTGACCATATTGTCTTTGTACAATTAATAAACAATACTAATCGTTAGTCCCACAACATTATTTTACTGCTGTGGAAATTACCCATTCAAAAATGAGAGAAGGCAAATGAACAGCTTGTCCTGTTATTGAATATTTAACTGAAAATGTTTTTTTTCTCTCCACTTCTTGCCTTAAGTTTAGAGAATGCTGATTCTTTCAGAACCAAATATACTTATTTTCAAATATTTGAGGCTGCTTTAAATGAAAATAATAACCCGGAATAGAAAAGGGCAACCAGTCTCTAGAAACTTACTCTACAATAAACTTTCAAAATACTTGAATGTCAGTGCAACATGGACTTCTAAGTCACCAAATCACTTAAAAATGTTATCTATGTTCTGCTTGTCTTCATTATATTTGTTGTAAGCACAATCAAAATTTAATGAACATGCAGTCCTCACTGTGTTAAGGCCATCATAGCCACCTGTTCACACCGGACCAGATTTTGATTTCAGGTTCAATGGTATAAATTCACTGTACCTCCATGGAGACTAAAACAATACAGTGGCTTTTATATAGGTATAACTTAAATCAGGATATAGATCCATTTGTCATCCTGAGGTCTCCAGCTCCAGGGCCTCTTCCATTTGGCAGGTTTGAAGTGAATATAGATTTTGGATTTTATGGAGGGTCTGAATGCCTTCATTTCAGTGTTTGCAAAGGAATCTCTTATGTCTGACTCTGAGTCAGATTCAGTGTAGTTGACCTTAAAGTTACTAATTTCAGTATGGAAATTTGCTGCTCGTCTATATGTAAATGTACATAGTACTGAAGTCAAGTCTGAACTACTCTAATGAAGCAGTGAACCAACTGCAATAGTAGTGATCGACTGAATTTTAATTTTAGAAATCCCAGAGGTAGAGAAATTGTTCATTCTCCCCATGGTTGTGTTATGTTAAGCCCTTGACTTAAAGTTAATTAGCTGGTGTTCCATGTATGCCTAACAGTGCAAATTACTGCTTTCTGCTTTACACAGCCATGTTCAGTATTTGACCTGAGATTTTACACCATGAGTAAGTAGCTTTGGTGGTGATGTAGATTTGTGGTATCCTGAATTTTATGCAAATACAGGAATCCTTCAGACTTTCCTTGGGTTACTTGCACATTTATAAAGATAATGTTAATAGTGAATAGGACCTCTTACAAAAACTGCATTGCTACAGAGAAAATGATAAACTTGAACAAAAAAAAATAAAGAATGCTTGTTTTAGGAGAATATTCTATTTTACTGAATAAATGAAGGGAATTATGATAACACAGACTCAAAGAGACGCTGACAAATAAATACAAATTCATTTATTTAAATATCCATGATTTCTAACCTAAGTTCACTTGTATTTACTTATTGTTTTAGTGATATGTGCCTGTTTCCACATAAAGAATCTCAAGTAACTTCAGAGTTCAGTGATTGTTAGAATTTTCTATAGGGATTTTACAGCTTCCCATTATTAGCAGAGACAGCAATAATGGGAGGTCTTTTATTCTCAAGGATTGCTGGAGCCATCACTCATATGCTGCTGATTTAGACATCAACTACCAAATATTTTATGCCTTAACAAAGACAGTGACATTTTAATTGAATCCAGTGCAGCATCTTTTCCCACCATTTTAATTGGAATTATATTATCAGGGTTTGATGGTAAGCATACAAGACAAATGTATTGCAAATGGGAGCATTTAATTTTAGACTGAAGTACAGGCTGCTCTCACTTACAATGCACTTTAAAATGCTCTGTATTCTGGGAAAACAAATACTTGTCCAAATACTGAACTGGTCTAAATAAAAACCTTAATTTACTTCCAGCATTAGTTAAATGTCCAGCACATAATGCCAACATGTTTCTTTTACCTACACTCAAATATGTTCAGATGATCTTCCTGTGTTTAAATTTATTACTTAATTTCACAAACCTAAATATAATGACAAGAATCACTGTGACCACTAGATTAACCAGATTAAGCCTTTATTGATTGTATCAATTAAAAGATCAGCTTGGTCACATTACCAAAATAAGGACTGGATGCTTAATTTATCTGGTTTCCTTCTATTAGCTAGAAAGAAAAGTAGCATACCATTATATACATATAATACATTCACTAAGCCTAAACAGCATATTAATCATTATCAATAATGGTATTAGCAGAATACTAATATGATCAGTGTATTTCACAAAAAGAATGAATAACCCACCAAATTCTGCTTCTAACCAATATCCAGCCTACTGTAAAAAAAAAAAAAAAAAAAAAAAAAAAAAAAAAAAAAA
>NW_017728917.1:26257201-26290662 GCF_001723895.1 Crocodylus porosus
TGTTTTCCTTATGCCAAAAATATGCCAGGTAATATTGTGATTATAAATGCTTTGGAATTACTCTAGCTTCAGATTGACATAATTTTTAGATCATTTTTAATGTGAATCTGGATTATTTTGATTATTTTTAACATGTTTTCCCCTTTTCTGTAAAGAATGTCCAGTTTTGTAGAACCACCTGATATAGTTAAAAAGCTGTCTTGGGTGGAGAATTATTGGCCTGATGATGCTCTTCTGGGAAAACCAAAAGTTACCAAGTACTGCCTGATATGTGTGAAGGACAGCTACACAGATTTTCACATAGACTCTGGAGGGGCATCAGCTTGGTACCATGTGCTAAAAGTAAGGTTTTATACTGTACTGCATATTTCATAACCAATCAAATGCTTACAGCTTTCTTAAGAACTTCTTAAAAGTTATCTGATATAAATGATGTATATTGGTGAAGCATCATTACTTTTCTCTCTGACACTTTCACCAGCTGATGATATGGCTCACAGCATGCTAATTGTATCTTCTGCTTCAGAGAACTTTATGCACTTCCTTCTTGTATTATATTTCTCTGTTGCTGCTAAATATCATTAGTATTGTTCTTCTATTGCAGAGGGATGGAGTCTGACAAACTACAGTGCTCTTAAAGTCTGGGCAAGCATCTGCTACTAGTGAATTGTTAGATTTTGTATATATTTCAAACTTTAAAACTTACATAATTACATCAGATTTCATTTACCACATGTCACTGATCTGATACAGAATCAGCTAGAAAATCTTTAAAAAATAGTGTTAAAATATTCAGTCTAACAGAGAGGCTGGAGTAGTTGTTTTTTGGTTTGGATATTTGTCACTAATTGCATCTTTTCTAATGCAGGGAGAAAAGATATTTTATCTCATCAAACCAGCCTCTGCAAACATTTCTTTGTATGAACGCTGGCAGTCAGCAGCAAATCACAGCGAGATGTTTTTTGCAGACCAAGTGGACAAATGTTATAAATGCACAGTCAAACAAGGACAAACACTTTTTATTCCATCAGGTGAGTATGGTGTAAAGGTGGGTACCAGTGTTCCCCAAAATGTTAAAAATAATATGTTTCATAGAGCACTCTTTCTTGGCTCAGTTTTAATGTTCCCCCTCCCAGAAATAAATGTTCTTTCATGCATTTAGTCAGTGGACCAACACAATATCTTCGGTGATCATATGAAATACAGATTCGGAGGCCTTCATTTACTGTCATTACAGGCTGCAGATTGGATATTAATGTAATTTAAACCATGCTTTCATATCAGTCAGGGCTGTCCAGGCAGCCTGGGGCCACATGGTGCAAAGGACACAAACCTGAAGGCTGCTTGCCACACAGGTGCCCAGCCCTAGCTCTCCCCTACTGCATGAGCAGCCCAGCGTGCTGTGCCAGCAGCACAATTTCACCTCACCTCACATTGGCAGTCCAGCTCTCCTGCTCCCCTCCTTGCAATGCACACCATGTGGGCAGCATGTCTCCCCTCTTCTGCTGCACAGCCAGCCCAGCTCTCCTCTGATGCACACACAGGACCCTCCTCCCCTCCTGGTCATGTGGCTACTTACAGTGCCAGCAGCCCAGCTCCTGCTTTTGTCACACAGTGTGAGAGGCTCAACCCACTTCCCCGCTGCATGAACAGCATGGGCATCCTGGT
Organism: Crocodylus porosus; assembly: GCF_001723895.1. NCBI lineage: Eukaryota > Metazoa > Chordata > Crocodylia > Crocodylidae > Crocodylus > Crocodylus porosus. The sequence goes on from NW_017728917.1 coordinate 26,258,870, forward strand.
GCCCCAGCCCCGTCCCACTGTGCCACCCAGCCCCCAGAAGCAGATGCAGCAAGTAGGAGCTAGAAGAAGGAGGGGGATCCCAAAGAACCTAACTCTCATGGCAGGAGCCACTGTGGGAGGGGGGAAGTGGTGATGGACAGCCTGCCAGCTGCATGCTAACCCTTCAGGTGCAGCATGTGGCTCATGGCTTGTGAGCTGGATAGCCCTGATTTAAGTGATGTATTCTGTTTTCCCTGTGCTCTGTATTCCATGCTAAAAAAGCAGACCAGAAGAAGGAGGTGGCATTCAAGATTTTCAGGATGTCTACCTTTCTTGGGCTCTTATATGACCTCCACTGTCACAGGGTCTGAGCAGCTCCTAGTCTTTAATGGAGTTATGCTCCCAACACCCCTGTGAGACTGATGTCTATTTTACAGACGGAGAAACGGAGATATAGAGAAGCCAAGTGCCTTGCCCAAGTCACACTGGAATTCTGTCAGAGCTGGGAAGTGAATCTTTTTCTACTAAGCCCCAGGCTAGCCTCCCAAGCCCCCTTCCTCTCAGACAGGAGGACAACACCTGTTCAGAACAGCATTTAAGCACATATTAAACTTGAAGCTTGCTTGCCTGACTTAGAGCCAGTGGTGGAGAGGCAGAGAACTTGTGAACAGCTGTATAGTTTTTGCTTCACTCAGGTTGCAGAGATACAGTGGGGAGAGCAAATATTTTAAAAGAAGTAAGCTCCAGGGAATGAAAGGGATTAGTTATCTAGGAGTAGTGAAAGTAAGCTGAGCAAAAGAATAACATCAGAAATATTTTTATAACTCAATTTGATTGCAAAGACTCCCTGGGGAAGTGATGGAAATCATGTAACACTTGACTGGACAAAGCATAAGAAAATACTCTACAGGGAACACGTGCACTGTGAAGAGGTGGAGTGAGGGGATGGACATTCGTAGCTGAGGGAAAGCTGCTGCTCTGGAGTGTGCAGTAACTTATATGTGTATGAGCCTGTACAGATACAAGGGAGCTGAACACCTCAACTTCAACTCTGGATGAAGCAGGGTTAAAGTTGAAGCAGTTTTGCCATATCCTGTCACCACCATCTCATGCACCCATAACTTACAACATAACAGCTGCTGCATGCTCCTGAACAGAAGCTCCCCCCAGTCTTTGTAGCAACTAAAAATAAAATATACATTTGTCCATACCTTAAATCAGGACTGCACGCCACACAGGCTCCACCAAGATCTCCAGGCCACGTACCTTTGTGGACACTCTGCCGCTGTACTGCGCATCCATATAGACATCCCCGGCCCCAGTGCTGTACTGCTCACCTATATGGGCCACTCCCCTGCTGCTGCACCACATGCCTGTGTGGACATCCCCACAACTGGTGTGCTGGGTGCCCACATAGGTCCCGCCTTGCACTGTGCAGCTCTTGACTTTCTCTCTACTCCTTGCACTGCACAGAACTGCCCTGACCCATAGGGAAGAGTCCAAAAAGTAGCAGCCAGAGGAGGGAGGGAGAGATTGGAGACCATGGCTGTTGTTCCAGCCAGAGCTATAGAGGGACCAGTGGCTGAGCTGGAGCCTGGGGGCCACAACTTAATGCCTCATAGGCTGCATGTAACCTGTAGGCCTCCAATTGGACAGCCCTACCCTAAATGATCCGTTAGGTTTTTTTTGTCACTTGTTTCTATTGTTCTATAAAATCAGAACATAAGAATTAAAAATATATACTTTAATAAGGATTTTGATAAAGCCACATCGGGTTGAGCAAGATGCAGCCCGGGGGCTGGATGCAGCCCACCAGGCCATTCTATCCAGCCCGCGGGGCCTTTAAAAATTTAGAAAATTAATATTCATCTGCCCTGGGCTGCCTGTCATGTGGCCCTCGATGGCTTGCCAAAACTCAGTAAGTGGCTCTCTGTCCAAAATAATTGCCTGCCCTGAGCTACATGCTAGTTTTGCATAAACCCATTTTAATATAAAATGTAAAGGTAATCTTATTTTCAACATTTTGAACATGCTAAAATGACTGGCATCCTGCAATAAATTAAGACATCAGATATTATTCAAGGCAGCATTCATAGATTTATAGTGTTTAAGGCCAAGACCATTTAGTCTAACTTCCTGTACATCACCAATGCTTAATTTTTAACTGTGGTAGCCATGTATTGAGTTCAGTAGCTTGTGTTTGGTCAAAGCCAGTCTTTCTCAAAGGTGTCTGGTCTTCATTTGAAGACAGCAAGGAAAGAGAATCCACCACTTCCCTTGGTGGTTTGTTCCAATGATTACCCCCCCACCCCCATTAGCAAAATACAGCGTTGTATTTCAAAGTTTGAATTTCTCTGACTTTACCTTCTAGTCACTGGTTTCTGTTATGCCTTTCCCAGCTAGACTAAAGAGTCCATTTATTACCTGGACCCGTGTTTCCTGTGAAAGTAGAGACCAGGGCAGGTACTAGAAAAAGGGCTAGGCAGGGTCCAGGATAGGATCTAGAGGCAAAGTATGGTAAAACATCAGACAGAAACTGGCTTAGCTCCAGCAAGACTATTCAAAGCCTGAAGGAGAGGCATTGAATGATGCTTACCAGTAGCCTGCAGAACCCTTTTAGGGTGACTCTCTAAGGCATGGCCACATAGGGGCAAGGTTTCATGCAGGCCATGGTCCAGCCTGGTTAGGCTGTGCTGTGAGCATGTGGTGCTACATGGGCTCCCTGGTACTCACTCATCATAATCTTGTTATGGAGGCAGCAGGGTCTAGTGCATGGCCATCCACCTGGCAGCGTGCACTTAGCCTGTGAGCAGTTAAGTTGCAGCTCCCAGGCTCCTGCTTGGCTGCCACTTCCTCATCACCAGCTGCAACAGCTCTTTCCTCCTGTTGCCTCTTCCTGTCCCCACCCCAGGGTGGGGGTGGGATGTGCAATCTGCAGTATGGAGAGTGGAGGGTGAGCCAGGGCCACGTGGACACATGGTGCAGCTTTGGGGTGGGAGGCTGTACAGCAGCAGGGGCATCCACATGGCCTGGGAGCCTGTGACTCATCCTGGTATGGCCGGCTTGGCATGTGGCCCCCATTGGTATGGCCCACAGGGTATGTGGCCCCTCAGTCCCCTGGAAGTTGGACAGCCACGGTTTAGTCTAGTGGATAGGACACTCCATTGGGTTTCAGGAGAACTGGAATTTGCTGTTTTACTGACCTTCCTGTGATGTTGGGCAAGTCATTTCCCCTCTTTATGGCTCTGTTTCCCACCTATTTAGATAGTTAACTTGCTGGGGTAGGAGTTACCATTCTCTGTGAATTTATACAATGTGTGGCATAGGCAAGTGCCAACTGGATGTTAATACAAGTAGATATTAGTAATGTTCATCCTGATATTCATACTGTCCAGGCTGCACCTACAGGAGCTGTGCCCTATTTGGGTCTGCCTTTGCATTCTGATGCTGAATTCATTATCCACTTGAATTTTACTTTGACCATAAATAGTAGGAAGTGGGTGTTTTTCTCATGACCATATGTGAAACAAATGGTTGAGTAAACGCTGAACAATTAATAGAGATTTGCTAATTTGTGAGGGGGCTTATGCGGGAGTAGATTTTTGTATGAAAATAAGTATTTGGAAAACACCTGTCCCTAGTGCTACAGTAAAGCCAATATCAGTAAATAATCAGCACTAAAGGTTTTTATGATGGTGGGGAAGCAGCATGAAATCAGTTCTCACTGTTGCTACTGCAGCTTTGCAGAGTAACAACAGTTAAGTAGCAGCACTATGAACAATACACATACAATCTCTTCTTCTACAATACACCCTGATCTCACCACACTTGAAGTTGGCTTCCCATGGAAGCTGAAGTTCTCAACACTTTACGCAGTCACGTTCTTATTTTTTAATATGTACTAGGACAAAATTCAACCTTGTTTTAAGTATATTTGCTCTAAAAGAGAATATGTTCCTGACCCTAGGGATGAATTGGAACTAGATGTCAATACAAAAAGTAAGCAGCCATGGGAATGCAGCCAGGATGTACTCACTCAGAGGACAGGATAGATATGCACCTTATAGGCAAACTAAATAAGACGCACACACTCACTATAGCGTGTATCTATGTGTGTATATATATATCTATATATATATATATATATATATCTATAGTGTGTGTGTGTGTGTGTGTATATAGCATAAGCTTTTCTGAGCCCAAGCTTATTTCATCAGATGCTGTGAAAGGACAGAATAGATCAGTATATAATATAAAGTATATAATACATACATACATAAAATATATTATACACACACACGTGTGTACACATGCACACAAGTTAGTTTATAAGGTGCATATCTACCCTGCCTTCTGCTTGACTTCAGTTTAAGAAGGCTAACTAGCTCTCTCTGCTCATAAATTACACACAATATTAGTTCCTGCTTTTATTCACCAGAGTCTCCTTTCTCTGTCTTACAGGTTGGATTTATGCAACTCTAACACCTGTAGACTGCCTAGCATTTGCAGGACATTTTCTACATAGCTTAAGTGTTGAAATGCAGATGAGGTGCGTTCACCTGTGTTTTCAGTTTTGTCTGATAAATTTTTAGCTACGTTTTGTTTCTGGCTTGATGTGTTATTTGGGGGGAAGAATTGTTGTCTTGGGATCTGAAGTTTTGACTGAGGCCCAGTTTTAGCTCTAAAGAATTTATATTTCCTCTGTGGGTTCAGAAGACCATGAATTTGCCATATTTCTCATAGAAATTAGCAATAATATTTAGTAATTATACTATTATACTTTAAAGGCCTAATTCAAAAGGCATGTGCAAGTCTGGCCCCTTTTTAAACACCCTGCAAGGAGATGCACTTAGAAATAGCTTATACAGATTCTAATCAAGTGTAAGTTTGTTTGAGTTCTTTTATTTCCCGTGTTATAGCAGCAGCAGAAGGTTTATGTTGAAAATTGGTGCAATGTTACCTTATGCTATACATCCTTCTGAATATTGCCTTCTCTTTGCCTCCCTGGACTCCTTACAAAGTAATAGAAACTTGCAAAGTAATAGAAACAGTTATTTATTGAGGTCTGACAAATAGTGCAGTAAGACCACTTTGTGTGCTTAATTTAATGTTTCTCTTTACTTTTTTAACACTTCTCTGGGGGATAAAGCCATAAGACATTTTCATTCCAGCATATTGATAAGCAATGCTTTTCACTGGATAATAATGCTTGTGATCCATTACATTTAAAGTGCATTTTTGCTTTGTGTCACAGAGCGTACGAAGTAGAAAGGCGGTTGAAAATTGTCAGCCTAACCCAGTTTCCAAACTATGAAACTGCTTGTTGGTATATGGGGAAGCATCTGCTAGAGACGTTCAAAGGTAGAACAATGTTTCGTGCACTCTTTGTTTACTCAGCTGTGGTTGTGTGAGGATAGTGTTATTACTATTTTCTGTTGATGTGCAAGACAAAAGATGGACAATGGCCAAAACCACTAGTGTTAATAGACTCAAGTCTTTTGAGGTTTGTCCGGGATATCAACCAAAGGTACAGTGAATTGTGCTCAGCTGGTATATAGGCAAATAAAACACCCAGATAAATTTGGGAAGTACTTGTTCTCTAAACCTCTCTCTTCTACTGATACAACTCAGTCAAGACACATTCTTCTGATAGAAGGGCTCCTCCATATCAGTGCAAAGTGCTTTTGCCTTTTGTCTATAGAAAGGACCATAATTATAGTAGAGCTGCACAAGACAGAATTGAGGCCTCATCCACACTATAAAATGTACTTGGATTGCTTCATAGGCCATGAATATTGGAGCCAAATCTCCGACACTCATGGCCTATGAAGACAGGTAATACAGTGTTTCCACAATGTACCAAATTTGCACTTGTGTCCTATGCGCTCTCCAATTTCCAAACAATTTTGCAGACCCTTTTATACACAGAGTAGTGCCTTGTTTCTCGAGTAGTATGTTGATTTAAGTATAGGACCACTTGCCCTTGCAAAATAACAAGTAACATGGTTAAAAGGGAAGCATAATCTGGTCCTTTCCTAATGTCAAGTATATAGCCTACATTGGCACTAAAAGTTTTCTGGGGAGTGTAAGTTGCCAACTTGTACTTCTTGTAAATGAGTCCATCCATTCATTCACACATGCACTGTATTTACATATTCATTTGATATACTGCAAGCATTTTGCTTTCGCCTTAGGAGCATCATAATATCTGTCCAGAGAGAGAAAAAAACACATTTTTTAAAACAAATAAAATAAATGGCTGTAATGAAAGAAGAGTAAAGATTCCTGAGACTTCAAAGAAAGGGAGGAGACCTTGTGAATTCACTATTAGCAAAACTAACAAGCAAAGCCACTGGGAAACCTTCTTTCTCAAAGAAAATTAGGATTGTTTGTCTGGTATAAGCAGTATGTCATAGGATCAGTATCTGATCTGTGGCAAACCTTTGAATAGAGTGTTTTAGATACCAAACATTATTGTAAGAGCAGCCTGAACTGTGGACAATTCTATTTTATTGTAGCAGAAATTAAAGAGATTGCCAAATATATCCAGATATATATAGCCATAAATTCCAGCGTACACATACCTTATAAGAACAGAACAGTGTCGGGACAGGTTGAATTTATTTTATGGTGCAGTAAATACACTCTCTATTACTATAGAAGTTGTAGCTGTGACTGGTTTGGTTTCCACTGTATACATCCTACAAGATCCAAACAATCACAATTAGGTTAAAAAAAAAACCAGACAACCAAAAAACCCAACCAAACAAGTATTGAATAGAGAATTGCTGGCCACTCTTGAATGCCATCTTATCTTCCTTTTGTTTAGGTTTGCACAAAGCTGGGCAGCAGCCTCCTCCTCATTTGCTCCAAGGGGCAAAAATTCTCAATGGTGCTTTCAGGTCATGGACTAAAAAGCAGGTAGGAAAAGGTCTTGTTTTAGTGTTCTGTACCATTGGCTTGTGAACTAACAAGAGCAAAAGAGGAAGACAGAAGAGGAATAATGTATCAATGTAGCAAAAATCAAGAATCCTAGATTCCCGAAGGAGAGGGACCTGTTAGTGGAATGACTGGTAGAAAAATTATTTGTTTCCTGAGTCCCTGGACAGATGTAATGTTTAAATTAGGGCTGGGTATTTGACCAGTCAAATAAACCTTGGTCAAGTTACTGGTCAAATATCAGCCAAAAATTGCCAATAGGTCTGAATAATACACAGAAAAAGCGCAAATTTTCCATTAAGAAATGTGTCAAAAAGCATTCAAAATCATGTTTATTTCAAGAAAACCACAAAAAAAGTAATGTTTTTGTAAAATTGCTATAATCTTTGACCGGTTAAAAAATATGTAGGCAACTGACTCATCAGTTGACGATATCTGACTGGTTGATTGAATGGCTTATCAACCCTAGTTTGAACACAGGTATAACTGCAAATTTCAGCAGCCTGGGCAGAGGTTGGGTGCCAAGCACTGACCTCTGTGCAAAGGACTGCTGCTGTATGGTGGTGTGGGGTGCTGCTGTATGGTAGTGCAAGCTCCTAAAACACAGGCTGCTGCTGTTGTGCTGCAGGCTCCCTGGGGCTGTCATTCTGGCACTGGTGCCCTACTTGCCCACCCATAATTCTACTGCTGCATCTGAAGTGCTGCATAGGGTGAGCTTGCAGATATGCATGGCTGACAAGGTGCTTCACAAATGGCTGAGGTGCTTCAAGGCTTAGCCTCAGAAAATGAGAAGCATCGTCAGATCACTTTGTTTTGAAGTGCCTTCCTCCAATTACTGTATCTCCATAGAGCATGGCAGGGTATTGTTCACTCTTGGCATCCCACAGTGCATTGCTCACTACCCCTTGGGTCTGCTCTCCTGTGCACTAGGCTGTCCTCAGGAGCCTCTAGAAGCCAAGAGGCATGCAAGGAGTCCTTTTCTTTAGCTATCTAGCAACAGGAATCCCTGCATGCCACACGGCTGCCAGTCTTCTGAAGATGACCCCAGACTGGAGAGCACCACTGCTGCATGACTTTGTAGTGAATTTGAATGGGTGTTATAGAATCAGGAAATCATAGAAAAATAGGGCTGGAAGGGATCTCAGGAGGTCATTTAGTCCAGCCCCCACAGTCAAGGCAGGAACATCCCTGTCTAAACCGTTCCAGGCAAGTGTTTGCCTGACCTGCTCTTACAAAATTCCAAGGATGGAGATTCCACTACCTCCCTAGGTAGCCTGTTCCAATGCTTAACTGCCCTCATAGTGGTTCTTCCTTATCTCCAAACTAATTTTCCTTTGCTGCAGTTTAAGAGTGTTACTCCTTGTCTATTCCCTGCACCCACAGAGAATAGTTTATCACCATCTTCTTTATAACTACCTTTCAGGTAATTGAAGACTGTTACACAGAAAGAACTTTAACAACTTACCTGGGGTAAATTCAGACCAGTGACAGCACTGCATCCCATTACCCACCCCTTGAACCATTCAGTTTCCAACCAGCAACCTTTCTAAAGGGGAGCCCTGGGTGAATGATCTGGCCAATCGCTGTTTTCATTTAATTAGATGGATTTGATATTGTGTGGTGCTTTTTATGGCTGGATACGGTGATTCTGGTTACTGTCAGAAATACCTTGATGTGGAAAAGACATCTCTTCACTTGGTATCATTTGGGCAGTTCTGCTACAGTCAGTGGTACTGTACTGATTTACATCAGCTGAGGATCTAGCATGATACCTTTAATTCCTATTCTAAAACAGTATTTGCCACACTATAGACTTGAGTGAGACAGAGGTAATATGAGCATGAAGTACTCAGAGGCACTATGGAGATTTGGACTGAAGTTAAAAATGTTTCCAAAGAGCCTCCTACAAAATTGCCCTTCCTGAGGAACTGATGTTATAACTATGCTAGTCTAGGAAATAAGTGAGAGGCAAGGATTTTGAACCTTCTCTAAAGAAGAATGCATTGCATTTAAAATCTTGTCTAAGTCTATCCTAACCATTCAGTTGGTCCAATAAAAGCTATCACCTACAAATAGCTTTGCCTTCCTGAGGAGGTTCTCACACCCGCTGGCTGCTTCTTGGGGCAGGGTACTCCTCTGCTATCAGCTAGAAGGTCTGAGCACATCAGGGTGGTATCAATGAAGATTAAACGGGCTGTGGACACATGTACATTTGGAACAGTCATAGAAGCAGAACACTTCAAAAGGGCAGCAGCCCTCGGGTTCTAATTATTATGTCTGAAGGAGCTGAAAATAATACAAACACAGCAAAACTACTCCAGATCTAACCCTACTTCATGCTACATTCTACTAGCTTTTTGTGTTTTCCTACATTTGTGTCATTCTCAGCTTTTTCATAATTAATAATTAGAACCTACCAGCTGTTCCCCTTTTGAAACATTCCCCTTTTGAAATGACTCCAGATGTACATGTGTCCACACCCTTAGAGGGATACAAATAAGAGAAGGAAATGGAGAGACAGCTTGTTGGCATTTCTAGCTCCAGTAAGCTTTTAAAAAAATTATTATTTTGTTAAATCCAAACTCAGAAAAGTAATAAAGAATGTAGTCAGAAATGGGCACTATCTTCCACCTGTGCTGTTTTTTTATATAGGTGTTATAATTAAAGTTCTGTTATGAGCTATGTGTCATACTTCTTCAAAAGTTTCAGTCTCTGAATATTTCATAATGGGCTAATAAATGATTAATCAGTATTACAAGCATGCTACTGAAGGAGTCATATATTTTATAGGTGGTTATATGTACATCAGTAAAAATGTTCCAGATGGTTTTAAGCTACATTTGCAAGTATCCTTTTGCATCTATAACAATTGATTAATAATTTATTAAAATATCACTTAATCATTTATCTGTCCTTTATGAACTATTTAGTAATGGAACCAAATATATGATCATTTCATAATTGTTTACACATAGTATTGATATGCTTGCTAAATGTTTATTAAGACTAGCTGCTGGATTTTCAAACACATCATGGCATACCTGTAGAGTCACAGTTTCAGAACTATGCTGTATGGATTTATAAATTTGGAATTTCAACATAGGCTTCTAGTTTTGGTAGAGCAAAAGCAACTGAGGACAGTTTTGCCATGTAAGATCAGATCAGGTAGATGTCTCACTTGGATTGATGAGGAGCCTGACTGTGATGTGCCTACAGCTACAGAGAGCCACTTAAGGTTGAATTGAAAGTTTGGTTCTTGATGTCCTGCAGTCAGCATCTTCTGGATTTTATAGTAACTAGGTCATTGTGTTGCGAAGAGCATATTGGTTTGGAAGTTCTCTCCCCTGTCACAATTCAGAAGCTCTTCTCACAATTAATTCACAGTTAAGAAGCTCTTCTTAGGTGGTATTTTCCCGTTTACCTCAGTGAAAGAAATAGACTTAGCGAAGGAAAGCACAAACACAGGAAAGCAAGGAGATATTACAGTTGCAAAATCACATGTTAATAACCAAAAAAACCCTATTGATTTTGTAATTTTGTAATTGATTTTGGGCTAAAAACATTATTTGTTTTATCTAAAAAGAATTATCTAATGATGTTTGTGCTACTAGATTTGTGCACTTAGAAAAACATTGATGGGTCAACTGACGAGTCTTTTCATAATTTGGAAATAATGTTATTTTTAAGTCATTATCAGACTTTTGTTCTGTTCTAGGCACTAGCAGACCATGAAGATGAACTCCCAGAGAATTTTAAACCAGCACAACTTATCAAGGACCTTGCCAAAGAAATAAGATTAAGTGAGGTTTGTGCTCTTTCCATAACTTTAACTATAGCATGCATTTTTCATAACATGCCATAAAATGCAGGATTATTGAAATAAATACTGCATTCCTGTAAGAAAAATGAATATGAGACTTACAACAGGGTTGTTGTGAAGGCAGTCTCTCCCTTGTCTGCTCCCTGACTGTATGTTCTACCTCCCTCTCTCAGTCCTCAGCCTTACCTCACAGACACAACTCCTTTTCTCCGTCTCTTCCCACCTCCCCCTGCTCCTCCTTCCCTTTCTGTTAGCAAACTAACCCCCGCCCACCAAAAAACTCCAATGTTCTCATTGTTGTACTGCAAGTTCTCTTCTGAGACAGGGATAGTGCCCATGCAGCACCTAGCACAATGGGTGCAATTCTCAGCTGGTTCTTAGGCACTACTAGCATGATTAATGTAATAATAATGATGTGACATCTGGATCTATGGTTCCATGACCCAAATATAAAGTATTTCTCTTCACACATGATACTGATCATAGTTCTGCATCAGACCAAGTAAGTGCTATATAGTCCCATATGTTTATGGATGGATGTACTATAACTCTTTTCAGTGTGTGTGGGGACAGACATATACTTTTTCCTTCATTTCTTTTCTACTCACAACCTGTGACATTGGCATTGGAATATATTTTCTTTTATATATTTGATATAGCATATATGTATTTTTTCTGATCATCTGGATAGCAATTTAAAGTGAAAATACTTTCTTTTTAATTAGTCAAACACCATACATTTTAAATGCTCATCTTTTTTTAATGCTCGTGTTACCTTGGGGTGTGAAACAAGATATAAAACTACTGCCTTCATCACATCTGAATTAATTTGAAATGTACTCTTTTATATCTTATTAACATTTTAAACAAAAGACTATTAAAATCATATGCATTTCCTTATGGGTTTTCTACCGAAAAAAAATCCAGAGCCCAACTGAGTAAATACGAGGGCTCTGATATTTAAAACATAGGTAATTAATATTTATTCTCAAGATACATAAATGATCTCTCTGTTTATGAAACTATGGCTCTTGTTTGACTATTTCTTTTTATGTGTAGGCAACTGCCATTATATTAGGACATCAAAGGTAGTTTTACATACAAATAGTTATGACAGTGAGTACAGTTATTTAGTCTGGACGGGGATAGCTTTGCATACGTCCTTGGGGTGATGCAAAGGGTAGCTTTTTCAAAGGGACCATTATAAAGATATTTTCTGACAAAAAAGCTTCCTTTTCCTTATAGATTGTTTATAAGGCCAAAGGGATGACTGTGAGCATTTGCCTGAGCTCATTCCTGGGCCCCTGCTACACATTACATATATTATGCAATTAACTGGTTAATATACAATAAATTTAGACCAGCCACACATGCAAAGTAATTATCACACAATAAAAGTGACTCTCCAGCTATCAAAAGAGCCAACCAGCTATAAAATTAGTGCTTGAAAATATGTAACAACTCCATAGCTAGTTTCTATGCAGCTTTAACTTGAACATGTATTGGGGCCTTTGGAGAACACTGTCCACTGAACTTCCTTGAATTAATTTTCAAAATTTCCAGTGATGAAGAATCTGCTACCACTTTTGTTTCTGTGGTTAATTGCCATCACTGTTAAAATAAATTGGGCTTATGTAGTTTTAGCTTCTAACTGTTCCTATTACCAGTAAGCATCAGTGAAGTCCCTGGTAAAGATAAAAGCAGCTGCAAACTTTAGTTTGTGCAGGCTCTCAGTGACTCTGAGAGGGAGTGAGGTTTTCAGAAGTGCTCAACAGTAGCTTAATTTCCCTTCTTTAGGAGTCCTTGGTAAAACTTTAATAGTGGCACAATTAAGACAGCACTCAGTTAAGGTAAGTATGTGCCACAGTCCAAAGATTTAAGCTAGCTTGCTTGACTACCAATAACAGTGTTGCTGTGGTCGCATTATAGGCTTCAGTCACTAACTACATACCCCTGCCGCAGCTACACAGCTTCCAGTATCTGAGCTGTCTGATTTAAAGCTAGTTCAGCTATATCTAAATATACAGCAAGCACATCTCGAGTACAGTGCAGACTGCCAGCGGGGGTTTTATAGTGCCTTTGGAAATGGCTCCTTGTTTATGGATATCGCCCCTAGACTCTATCCTAATTTAAATAAGAACAGCAGTCCAGCACAATTTTGTGAATCCTGCCCACTGTGAGTTATGCTCATTACAATCCAGTATCACTTCTTTAAGTGTTCTGGCCACTCTGGCATCATGAGTGACTGAAAGAGAGGATTTTAGGCAAGTAGACTGTAATGCCAGTAGGTTGGAATGTCCTTACTTTCTTGCCCTGGGTACTTGCACAAGTACCCAGTACCCCCATGTATAAAAGAAAGATATTTGAATTTTATTTCCTACAAGGAAAGAAAGAAGGGAAGAGGGTTCAGAAAAACTAACTGCATGAAAGTGGGGACTGAGTATGTTTCTTTGTGCCAAAATACAGAATGCCTCTAAAGCCAACAAAACAGAAGCGAGTGCCAATGTGAACGTGGAGGAAGTCTGTCCTGTGGAGAAAGAGGAAACACCATCTCCCATACAAGTAACAACCCCTCTGCCCCCCACAGAAAAAGTCCCTAAAAAAAAGACTCCAAAAAATGTGAAAACGCCCAAGCCACCCAAGGTGCCCAAGCCACCTAAACACCCTAAGCCACCTAAAACTCCAAAGGTCAAAGGAGAAGGAAAGAAAAAAGGAAAGAAGGCAAAGGAAAGCCCACCACCGGCCATTCCAAATCTTGATCTGCTGGAGGCACACACAAAAGAGGCTCTAACAAAGATTGAAACGCCAAAGAAGGGGAAGGTATGTCCAGGTGTTATGGCTATTCTCAGTTAATTTACAGGAGCATGGATTAAGACATAACTTGTGTTCAGATGCCTCATGCTGGAGAAAGAAGACCATTTTGGTTGAAATCCTGGCTCCAGCAACATTAAGTGGGAGCTTCATAGTCATATTGACTTCTTACCCATTTTAAATTAGATTAGACGGTTTTGCTTTTAATTCATGGCTTCTAAAAAAAAACAAAAACAACTCTCTCCCCCCCCCCCAAAGACCCCTTCTGATTCAGTCTGACAAGTCACTGCCATTTCCTTCCCAGAAGAAAGGCAAGGTGAAAATAACGATCATTTTCTTTTACTGACCTTTGGTTCCCTGTAGTCTAGGAGGTTTTTAGCATTTTGACATGTGTATTACCTTAAAAGTCATCATAGACCAGACAAATGGATTAATTCCTTAAAGTCATCTTATTTTCAGGAAGATTGTTTCTTTAGAATGATTAAAATGATGAAGTATGAATGTATTTCATTTTTACCCAGTTAGTTGGTGCTATATTAAAGACATGAAAAAAAAAAAGAAAAAAAGAAAGCTGAATGAAGTTGTGGCCTCAGTAAATTTTAGAGGGAGTTTTCAGAGTGGCCAGTATTTCACCCATATCTAAAAAGCAATGGCATTAAAAGCAAATTGATTTGGTTCCATAAGAAGTAATATTAAGGCTTCTTAGCATGCTTATGCATTAGTTAGTGGCTTGTATGAGTCTGCAAAACCTGTCAATAAAGCAGCAGGCAGGGAGATCAGCATATTTATATTGCCCTTGGTGATCTATCAAGGAGAAGTAAAATTTAATTTTGTCTCTAAAAGCATTATTTTTAATGGAATCTAGGCTTTTGTGATAAAAAGAATCAATGTCAGAAATATTTTACAAAATGTCTCACACTGCCAGATAATGCAAATATAAAGTAAAAGTGATGAAGACATGGCACGAACTCAGTTCAGTTTAAAAGAACCTGCTGAATATTTTACAGGCTGCAAAGAATGTTTTAAATGTTCCTAATAAGGAAACTGTTAATAAACAAAATGAGGTGGAGAAATTTGAAATTCGAGAGCAGAATAAGACCAAAACAGAAGCCAAGTGGAAATATAAGGTAAGCTCTGTTGTTAACTTGTGTTGCATAGCAGTAGAAGGACAATAAGGGTAAAAAGTAGGAGTTGGAGAACAATGTACATAAAAACAGAGCATAGTAGGAACAGTGTGCAAATATAGGACACAGTACCCGCATAGCATCCCAGGAATTGCTCATGCTTTATGTCGATGTAAATAAATGGAGTTTCAGGTCCAAAATTATAGGTGCCAACAAAATGATTTTCGGTCAGAAAAATGATTGTAGACCTAGGTCTGTTCTCATTGATGTAATACTCGGGCCTCAGTGAGAATGGGACTGTTAAATATATGCTGATGTGCTCTCCTGAACAGGGAGGCTTTCCCAATTCAGTGGCCATGTCCACACAAGGTGCTGACTGCGCAGTAGCATTGCGTGGCAGAAACTGATGTGATGCTACTGCACAGTAAGGGTCACAAAGCCGTTTGTTGGTGGCTTGTGCAGTCAGTGTCTCTTGTAGGCATAGCCAGTGTGTAACTGAGGTGAGGAACCACAGTGTAACTGAGGTGTGTAACACCTGAGTTACTGAGTTGTGTAACTGAGGTGAGGAACCACATTGTGATTAGAAGTCTGAAAATATCGTTAACTTATTAACTGAATGTTGTTGCTCTTTTCATGCTTTACAGAACAGTAAACCGGATTCATTACTAAAAATGGAAGAGGAACACAAATTGGAAAAGACACCTTTATCAGGAAATAAGGACAATAAATTTACATTTTCTTTTGCTAACAAAAAACTGCTTGGGTGAGTAAAAATATGGCAATGTACATTGTATGAGGCATATGTCATACTGTTTGTCATCATGACACATACTTGAAATCCAGAGAATTACTCTGATGTGTAGTTACTGTAAAGTTTTTGTAAATCATTCTACATTAATAAGAAATATGCTGTGATTACTACCTTTCTCTGTGTAAAATTGTTTATCCTTTGTGATTATAACATTTTTCCAAGTAGGTCCAAGGGAGTCAAAACCCAGTTGAATACTACTGTGTTTGGGTCTCTCCAAAATTTCAAAGAAGATAAAACAAAACCTGTGCGTGATGAATATGAGTATGTGTCAGATGATGGTGAACTGAAAATTGATGAGTTTCCAATTAGAAGAAAGAAAAACACTACAAAAAGAGATTTGCCCTGTAAGAGTTTCTTCTATTTTGTCTGCATCTGTGTGACTAAGTCTTATTTTTCAAAAATGCATTTAACATTATATTATGTTTCACAATAAAGATTGTGGCCTTCTTTATTTGCACTATCACATTTAAAACAAAGACAGTGGATTTAAACTTTATTCTATCTTACATGCTGTTTCTCTGGTAAATGAATGGTCAATTTCACCTGTAATTCTTTTTATTTTTAGTTTTATCAGATAAGAAAGAAACTCTACAACACACACCAATTAAAAAGCCAAAGGTGGAATCGGTATCATATAAGGTATTTTATTATTATTGTAGCTTTCCCACCCTGTCTGAGTGACTTTATAGTAATTGGGCACATCTACACGTCACCCTATGTCACTGTAGTGACAAGGTACATCAGCGTATGGTGTGTTACGGTGATGTAGCAGTCACATGAATCTACATGCGATTGGTAGCTACTTTGCTGTAGCAGTGTGCTCCCCTGTTTAACATGCCACTATAGCAAAATAGCAGTGACATCTAACTGTACTCTGTGCACATGGCACAGTATGGGCAGTTATTGCGCCATGCTTTAGCACAGTGCCATAGCAACATTGCCGTATGGTGATGTGTAGACACATCCATCGAGAAGTATATTAAGGACTTAATTATGTAAGGTGCTGAATGCCCTGGCCCAAATCTATTTAAGTCCATGCTTAATTTCATGTATGCAATAGGTCTTGTTGAAATTGTGTTTGAATTACATTTATGCCTTCATACATTTGGGCCTTCACACAGCAAGAGTTTCATAAAAGGGGTTTAGTGTAAAAGAGAATTAACCTCATAATCAGGTAAAGACTTGGCATTTCATTCACATCTATATAACTTCTTTCTAGTCTGCTAATTAGAGATGACTTGTCAGGTCTGCCATGGGTTGCATTAAAATATTCTGAGTTTCATAAGATCGTAGAAAAGTAGGGCTGGAAGGGACTGTATGAAGTCATCTAGTCTAAGCCCGCTGCTCAAGGCAGGAGTATCCCTGACTAAACCATCCCAACCAAGTCCCTGTAATTACCCTTCAGGTATTTAAAGACGGTTGTGGCTTGACTATTCATAAATTGTACTGACAGAATTTTATCCCTAGAATGTTCTTTTCTGCTTCCTATAGCCCAGGTCTCTTACCACAGGGCACCTGTGGAAACTCACTGACTTCCCTGTGGAGCACTGGACACCTGGTGTCCCATGAAGGATTGACACTGCCATGCCAGAAGCTTTCTTAATCACTCAGCTATCCCACTGGACAATTAAGGAGGAGCATTAGTGGGCTCCAAACAATGTCCTTTCTATCTCTCCTTAGCCAGATGGTACCTGCATATTAGGGGCTGGACATTGCGAGAAATTAGAGCAGGATTTGGTTGGGAGGGAAGGAAAGAAAGAAGTGAAGGGGAAGCAGTAGTACAGGAACAGAACATTGCCACTTTTCTTCTGCGGTGAAGTAAGGAAACATAAAAGATAAAGAAGGCTGGAATTGAATGGCATGTAACAGCAAAGTAAGTAGGAGACTGGACATTAAGATTATTTTCCTTATGTGAAGGGTAGGGGGAGTATTCTAACCCGATAGTGTTTTCCTGCTTTGCCCTGGTCTGTGTTCTCATGTGCTGTCATGGTCAGTGACTATAAACACGCTCCCCCAGTCTCTCATTTTCTTTGAGCACTGGTTGCCATTAATCATTTTCCATATAGGACTTTGCAACACTTTCATTTCAAACTAACTTGAACAGTTGATTAGCATTTGTTGGTGTATATTACAGGAAGCCAACAATACCATTAAGTGGTAATTAAAGCCTTTATTTACTAGCATGTATGGGGAACTTCATTTCCTTGTTGTCTCACACCTATAATACTCCTGATTTGGCAAGACACTGAAGCGTATGTCTAACTTCAGACATCTGATTTCAGTGGGACTTGTCTAGTCTTCATTCAGGAAAGCTGTTTAACTCATGAGTCTAATTCCCTCCTTTGGTGGGATAGCACTTAAATATACACCTGAAGTTAAGTAAGTGCTTAAACCTTTTTGCTGAATTTGGGACAATAAACATGCAAGCTACACAGTCTGAAACACTGCAACAATGATGGTTCAAGGATGTTTCAGGAGCTTCTCTTCCTTAGGTCAGTGGGTAAAGCCGTGACTCAGCTGTGGGCAGTTGCTGCCATCTGATGTGTGAATGGTATGAAATAAACTGATGGTCTCAGTGTAGTTAGTGGAGCACAGAAGTCCATAATACAGAACCAGTTAGCTGTAACTGGGACCCATCCATGGTGCTCTTAGTAGAGATGTCAAAATTTGTCTGAACCTGGAAACTGTACACTTTTTTGCTCTGATGGGGATTCCCTCAGAACCAGAGTGGGATACCTAGGCAAGTGACCAAAAGCCCAAGTTGCTGTCTGGGCTGTTGATGAATAGGGAGAATCTGCCTCTGGGACTGTCTGGCACTCTTTCAGTAGCATTAATATGACCCTGAAAACAAAACAAGCTGTAGGGAGAACCTCTTTGCCCTAGGCCTTTTTAGGATGAAAAGAACAGCAGCATGCTACAAAAACAGGCTGGTATCTTTTGCTTTTCTGAGACTTCTTGCTTTTGCAGAGTGATGACTCCTCTGACGAAGATTCACTTCACATTGACACAGAGGCAAAGCCAGGCCGCAACTCCAAAGTAAAGAAAGAGAGCGGAAGTTCTGCAGGAATTCTGGATCTGTTGCAGGCAAGCAAGGAGGTTGGGGGTTTGGAGTATAACACCAACAGGTAGGCACAAATGGCCCTCTCTCTCTTAAACCAACAGTGTGTGTGTGTGTGTGTGTGTGTGTGTGTGTAACTAACAGGATTTTGCATTTTAGCAAACTCTTGTTTCTGTGATAAAAGAGACTTCCTTGTCCTGTGCCCTTGGGGTGAGAAGCTGGAAGTGGCATCCTAGTCCAGACGGCACCTCCTGCTTTGCTTTCTTGCCCCTGCCAACAGATTTCCTGGGCTCCCTCTCTCCTCCAGCTTCTGCTGCCTGTCCCCACCCCTGGGGGAGTGCTGGAGCAGTACAGCCCATGGGACTGAAGGAGCTCATGGTTGGAAAGCTCTGCAGGCCCCTGGGACCCAGCATGGGATCTCTGCTGGTGCAGGGCAGCGGGTGGTGGTGCATGCAGTGGAGTGGGGTTGGGGATGGGATGGGATGGGGGAGCCATGTGGCAGGACAATGTCATAAGTTGCTGTAAGGGGCCTGTACAGTGAGGCATGTCCCAACACTGGTACCTGTGTGGTACGGTGGGGGGAGGAGGAGGTGGCTTGTGTGGCAAGTTGGGACCTGTGCAGTGGCAGGGAGAGGGGTTCACGTGGAGTATCAGGGGCCATGTAGTGTAGGGGGCAGGGCTTGCATGACGTGGTATGTGGCCCAAATGATATGAAGCCTGGGGGTGCAAAGTCCATGTGATGTGTAGCTGGGGGCATTAGAAGTTGGCCAGCCCTGTTCTAGAGGACAGCAGGCATAAAATGGAGACCCCTTGGGTCACCTTGGGACCTGACTCACCTACAATTCTATGTATAGGCTTTAAGCATGCTAAAATGAGAAATTTTTATGTAGAGTATCAATTTTGTTACCCAAAACTTTGGAGTACAGAAAATAATGAGAAAAAATCTTTTGCAGTGTACAGCATAGCTGAAAACTGGAAACACTTCCTAGCAAATAAAAGTGATTTACAAATCAGTCTCAAAATTGAGGCCAAACTGCAAATGTTGGAGCTGTTTAGAAATGGGACATTAGACTCAATTCACCTATGTGGAAATTTAAGGTTTTAATGTCCAAAAGCAACACAGGGAAAATCCAGTCTTAGCCATGATTCAGCAGGGTACTTAGCATCTGTCTGTTTCAAGCAAATGCATTGTCCTTAGTGAAATTAATTAATGGAAGCCCTGTGTACCTTTGAACAACTCACTCAATTTCTCTAGGCCTCATTTCCCCACCTGTAAAATAAGGGTTATGATTACTTGTTCTATCTTTTCTTTTCTCTTGTCAATTTTGGTGGTGTGGTCTTCAGGACAAGAACTGGCTATTATTATCGGAGTGAATAGAACTGATCACTGTAAAGTTTTGAGCTCAGTCAGGGCGTTTCAGTGCTACTACAACACACATAACAATAGCAGAGGCATAAATGATGTCAGATATCAGAAATTTCTGATAGAATGTGTCAAAAATTAGGAGTGCCAGGCAAATGAATCAGACAAGTCATGGGCTTCCCAGGAAAAGCCTTCAGGTGGTCATTCAGGCAACTAGGAATTTATGCCTGATTGAAGAATATATGATCTGGTTTTCTGTATGGGAAAATCCAGGAAGCTATTAACCCAGGGAGTTTCCTTTAGTAAACAGGATATACTGGCACAGGGAAAGGAAACAAATCAGAGCAGTTGGAATTCAAGGGGGCAAAAGGGTTCTAGTTACACAGAGATGCAGGATCCCTACACATCTTGGCAATACAGCAGAAAACTTTTCTGCCATTCAGTCAGAGCAGACCCATAATGTCACATTACCACTGTGAAACCTGTAGCTGAGGCTCTCCTTATTAGGCCTGTCTAAAGAGGTCACCCTACAGTGCATACCAAACTACACTAACATTATTTCTGTTCCACCTTTTGTTAGAAGACCAATTTCATTAAGCCACCATTTTTTGTCAGTTGTTAAAGCAGTGCTTAGGACAGGTTTCACTCTATTCATAATTAAAATAGCTTATGACACACAGTAGTAGCAAGATTATCATAACATCTTACCAAGCACAAAGAACCTTCTCAAGCCTGACACACAGAAAAAATTGGCAAAGCCAGCTGTCAGACTGGATTACTAGGAAACCATCCACCCAGAGCAGGGTTTGTTTTTCAGCTTCACCTCTCTCTCTGGCCCTTGTACCATGGTGTGTGGACAAAGTCCATGACTGGGGTGGAAGTAGTTAAGCTGGACCCAAGATTCCTGGGAAGAGCTTGAATCTAGAGCACTTGTATTGAAAGGTGATTTGTGATGTCACTGTTGCTCACTATCTCCTTCCACTGTGTACTCCATTTTGCCTTGACACAGAAAAGCTGCCATTTGTGGTTATGAAAGGAATTTGGTAACGTGGAATGAACGCTTTCACTAGGAGCTTCCAGAGAGGATGATATTATCTAGAGTAGACACTGGGAAACACTGGAAATTAAGCACAATGTAAGGGAATTCCAAACGTGATCCTAATCCCCAGTCAGTAGTGAATGTATGGAATGAGTTACCAAGTGAGCAAATTGTATCAGTGAGTTTAAAGGATAACTCATTTGCTTTGTGATGGGAAAAGGGATGGAAGTGGGCAAACATGGCAGGAGATCTAAAGATAAAGCTAAAAGACGTAGACTTGTTGAGCTAATGGGCTTTTTGCCCTGGTGGAACTCATTTGGAGACTGATTAATTTGCTGATTAAGTTGTGTGGGATGAAATATTTGCCTTATTGGGTAATAAATGAACTGTTTACAGTACAGAAGAGCTCTGTGAAAGATACATGATGCACGGATTATTTGGACTTTGGAACATTTTGCACTGTTTGAGCAGATCTTTGTCAAGTGACTTTTCCAAACTACATTACCCTCGCATGTGTTGGACCAGACCCTGCTCTCCATCACATCAGTGCTATTCCATTTCCCATAACAGGTTAACACCACTGTTCTGTAGCAGAGGAGGATTTAAATTTAAATTCTCTCATTTTTCTTCTCTTATCCCAAGCACTGGATCCAGTGCATTCATTGCCTTTGTGGTTTCAGAAATCAAAGTCCAAAGTGCAGTAATAACTCAACTCCACATGAATTACTACGCTGTGTGTGGTAGTTTAGTGGGAATGTGTCGTATCAATTTTGGCTCTTGTATAAGCAATCAGGTTTTGGTGGTATATGCTGAGGCTTGATTGAGAAAATCTCTTGATAAATGAAATTACTATATTTCATTTCATAATTACTCTGGGCTGTTTTTAATGGAATATATTCATAAACAGCCATAACATACTTAAAAAAATATGAAAGCAATGCAGTGCACAAACATGTTACAGTGCTCCATTATGCAAATATGGTTTTGTTTGTTTTTTCTACCATATATTAACAATTTCCATCTTTCTGTGGTTTAGTTCTGCTACCCACAAGACGGCTAAAGGGGAAAACTTTTTTTGGATACTCAACATAACCTTACTTAGTCTAATTGGCCTCAGTCAGCCAATCCAGTGGGAGTCCTTCCGTTATCTTCACTGAGGGTTGGATCATAAACTGGGCCACAGCATGTCTCTACAGTAGCTTGGGCTAACTTTGGAATTGAAAATCTCTTCTTTAGTCTGAGAATTCCCTCAAGTAGATCATTTAATGAGCTGTGATGTTACTGTATCAATGCTCTTTTGCCAAACTGAACATTTCCTTCGCGTATGGAGTATGCATTAGGTGAGCGAAATTTTACTAAATTTTACTGTGTCTTACAGATCAAGATTCTGTGTGAGCTGACAGTTTTCAGTGCAGTACTACTTTCGGTTGCTGAGATATAAGCAGCTGAAAATCACCAGATACTTACTACCCAGTGAACAGTTATTGAAGTAAGCTAATCCCCCTCTGCTCCCAAGAGTGACAAGTTTCCAAACACTAGCAAAGTATCTTTTAAAGGGGGAGAAAAGAAAAGTCCAGCTGAGGAAGTCACAAAAATGCTGTAGTCAAACTACTTGCAAAAGTGTAAACTGAATCCATGAAAATTGCTAAACTGTCCTTTTCTCAATCCCTCCTTAAACATTCTTCTTTATTACAAGCAACACAAAAAATTGGCACTATTTGTTCAGTGACAAAGTAGCAACAGTCCAGTGATATTGCTAAATGCCATAATGCTGCATAGTTTAACTACCCTTTTAAAAGACCCTATTCAAAATAACCACCCAGTCCTGGGGCCAGCAGAGTTGTCTGCAAGCTACTTTGTTCCTGTTATACTTTCATTTTACAGGTCTTTTTGTTCATGATTTTGACTAACAGAAAGTTTACTTTTATAAATGTTTTTTTAAATCATCTCTAAAGCTATAGAAAGAGGATATGGCTTTACAAAGCTTAATAATTGTTTCCTGTTTCTTATTCTACATTTTTTCTGGCTTAGAAAACAGAACCAGCATGACTGTAATACAAATCTGTAAGTGCATGGCCTAATGAGAAACACTTTGCCTTATATATAACTGTCTGTGTCTTTAAGAGGTTTTTACACACACGTTCAGTTTGTGGTTTGACTTTCAGAACCACTGTTTTTGATCAATTCCACAATTTACTTGTTAAAGCTTGTGTTGCTGTAGGCAGTTCCTCTCTAATTTTCCCATTTAGTGGTCAGTTTTTGATGGTCTGTTTCCACTGTTTTGAGGGTCTGGCGTTTGAGAAAACTGTTGAATAAAATGTGAAGAAAATATGTTAATTTCTCAGAGATGGTGTGGAATATGCAAGCACTGGAGAGAAGGTTAAAGCATTTGGGACGGTAATGAGAGGATTAAAGTGTTACTTCACCAAATAAATGTCTTGATGTTCCTTTTCATTGATTCACTGGTGGCTAAAATGGGATTAGCTCATTTTCAGGATTATTTATGAATATGACTAGTTTCTAGAAACTTACTGAATGTGTTCTGTGTTACTATATGCAGAATCTAAAATGATTTAAAGTGGATGAAGTTAGCACCAAATAAGAGAATGTGACATACTGTTGCTAATTTCCCCAGGAAATGTTGTGTGTTAGTGGTTTCTGTTGCAGGCCGCTTAAAAATATATTTGCCAGTGGTTTTTGCATTTTAGTTTTTTTCCTGAGCTCTGAAGTGTTGTAAGTATTTGAGTCTACAGTAACTGCATTTTCAGAAACTTCAGTTTTCTGAAGAGTCAGGGTTTGTTCTGCATTCTCAGGAGCATGTTTTTCTTTTCCTATTTAATTATTGTGCTGTGTGGAACACTTCATATTTTTAGCCTGCTTATTTTCTATGGTTTTTATGTAGTCTTTGACAGCAACCTGTGTTCTAGTAGTATGACTGCCATTGTAAACACAGTTGCAAAATAAATAGAATGAAAGGCTAATTGTACATACAATATTTAAATGGTTAGTCCACATTTTCGTAATTGTTCATGCATGTAGGACAATAATGGTTAAGCTGAGTCATACATGTCACCTTACTAGGACTTTTACATGGATCCAAGGTCACATATAGTTGTTTCCTGTTGAGCAGTCCAATTTCACTACATGCAAGGTGTTTTCTTAGAATTATGTTTTGTTTAAAAGTAACCTGCAAAAAGAAAAAAATAGATTTTTAGTTTTATTTTGCTTCTTTGTCAAGTCAAGAGAAAGCCCTTAAGGGTTTCTAGGGTTGCTTTGTTTTGGGTTGTATGGATTTTGCCTTGCACGTTGTTTGTGTGGACATCCAGGACTTGTCAGCCCTGGAAGATTCTGTTGTGACTAGAAAATTGATGATATTATAACATCAAAGTCCTGGTCAGAGTCTTTAAATGTTGTTGCTATTCTTGCTACTGTTTAACTGTACAGACTAATGAACATTTTAGAAAAACAGGCACCTTCATCAAAGATTCATCACAGCTATCCCTTCGAATGAGGCATAGGAACTAACAATAAATGAGCTCGTAATTTAAAAAAAAGTTTTATAAAAACCTTCTTGCCTGTCTTCATATATCATTTAAAAATAAGCAGAAAGGTGAAAGCCTTGCAGGTCACCTTACAGGCCATGCATATATATTAGGATGTCTAACTTTACCTGGCTCTTCAGTCCACCAGAGTGAAGCCGCCAGTAACAATGCAGCACTCTCATCATATTCCTGTGTTCCTCAACCTGTCTTTCCATTTTCCATGTATTCTATTCCTTGCCTTTGACAAGGTCAAATTAAAGCTCTGATTACTGCTGCTGTTTGCTGAGATCCTACCTTTTTAACTAGAACACAAGGAAGAGGTGACAGGGCACCCACCATACCAGAATACATAGCACTAACATTTGGACTTCTTTAGACCATGCCATAAAATTCCTCCAATTTATGCCAAAAGAGATGATTCGGGATAGTCTTTATATATCTAAGCCATTTCTAATCCTCTCTTGGGGAGAGGGTCTGGTTCCTTTCTAACTAGCTGGGCATAACTAGTTCCCTGTGCTGCTAGTAGAGGATTGTATATTAATTAAGCCTGAAATTGTCACTGAAATTTACTTACAGATGTTTACTATAAGAGATTTCTGGTCTTAAGTCAGAGAATTTTTTTCTGCAATCAAGCTTTTCATTTTACTTTCTTTCTGAATGTTTTGTAGCTTCCAACTTGTTCTTATTTCATTTTCTGTAGAGCAGAGCTAGCTACCCTAGACACTACAGAATTTTGAAAAAAAGCACCTGCGAGGTGTTTTAGTTCCAAAGTGCACCCCTGCCATTTTCTCAGCACTGATGCACATATTGCAGCTTTTAGAAATGCATGCATTGCAGCGCCAGGTGCTTTTCAAAGCATCCAGCACTGTGATGCATACATGTGTAAAAATGCTTCTCGGAAAGGATATAACATGTATAGCAGGGTAATCTTTTGTGTTAGAGGAGTAAACTGTGGGAACTGTCCTGAATATAATGAAGCTGTTGCTGCTCCATGGTTGAAAAGTGGGTGAATTTAATTTTTTACACCATCACACATTATATGACACCATCACACATTTTTAAGAATTCTCTGACCAGTCTTCTGAGGTGCGAGGCACTTTCCAGAGAGCAAGTGCTGTTAAGTCCTAGTGAAGTCATTGGGACATCTTGTAGGCTGTCATGTCATAAGACTGTATGTTGGTGCCATTTTGGCTGATGGATGACACTCCATCTTGGATGGTATTTTTTTTTCCATCCATACTGTTATCTCAAGAAATGCATTGAATGCATACTGACATAGTTGAGGTTAACAATTTCTTGCCTGGAGACTGTTTCCTGTTGTCAGACCTACCACTTTCAGAGGACCTCCTCATGTAACAGACTCTCAACAGGCACTCTAAACTAAAAGCAGCCCTTCCTTCCTTCTCCTTTCCAGATGACTCTAACCTTAGTTCCTGGAGCAAAGGCTGGGATCTGGGGAAATTCTTTTTCAGTCTAAAGACTGCAGCCATTTCTAATTCATTATTTTGGCTACTGTGAACAACAGCAAGTGAAGATGAAGAAAAACCTCTTGGGTCTGGCAGGCCTTCCCATAACTACCATTGCAGGATTGCTTCAGATTGTTGTGACCTGTAATGAAAATAGTCACTGCTGTTACTTGTGTCTTACTGAATATGTATGAGTTTTGGCTGAAGATTGAACATATCAAATGCCTTTCTATTATGTTAGCTGTGTATTGTGATGCCTTTAACCATCTTGCTATAAATTATACTTGGTAAGGTCCCTCAGTGGCTCTTGTAAGTGGTGGTGATGAAGCAAAGCAGCTTGAAAAAGTCTGAAGTTGTTAAAACCCCCATTCCAGTGCAAGTATTTGAGAATAGGTTTTTAAACAAACACACAGCCAAAATACCTGAAATTTACCAGTTCCTCCGTGATGGAAATTAGCATCAGGTCTTAAACTTCATCTCCCTTGCTTCCTAGAGTCCTGATCCAGCAGAACACATAAGAGTGCTGGCATGTAACTACTGAATTGGTATCAAATTATAGGGATAGAAGCTGTTACAATGTAACTGTGACATCTGACCCCTCCTGTAGCCATGCAAGTGTGGTTAAACCATAGTAACTTTAACTGTTTAATCCAGGGTCAAATGTAGGTCAATTTTGCTAAATTGCCTTATCACTGCAGGACCATGTAGATATAATAGTTATTTTGTAACAGCTGCTACACCTTCCTCAGTGGCAGCTTCCCACCCCTTTTAAAGTGGTTAAAAGGCATGATTTTCCATAGCCTTAAAAATGTGCATAATACTGATCAACAGGATTTCTGACATGCTTGCCGCTGAGCATATGCTTAACTATTACTGGCTTAAGATCTAGGAACTCGCAAGATGGGGCCAATATTTATGTAGTAAAAAAATACCATGTTGAACATTGATAAGTAATGGTTTCTGCTGCTAAAGAAGAGCCAAGATGTCTACACAAACCTTGCAATTCAGCCACACACTGTTCTAGTTCAATGTATCAGTTTTGAAGATAAGGTGTAGTCCTCAAAACATAGAAGAAAATGTTGTTCATCATGGTCATAAGGATGCATCTGCCTAATCCTCTTATTCTTGTTACATACTTTAATCCTGCACTTCTGATCCACAGGATTTAGCAGTGGTTGAGATTTTTGTGTGATAGCTGTGTATCAGATTTTTGGAATGCTGTTGTAACTTAGTTGTTTGATTAGATGGACTCACATGCTTGGTCACCTGTGCTTGATGCAGTGGTAGCGAATGAAAAACGTGTCCGCACCAATAACAGATACAGATAGTTTCTGTCACTCTGGCTTGAGACTAAGAGGAAAGCACTTTCACAAGTGCTTACATAACTTGGGCTCCTAAATCACTTTTAGAAATGAGACTTGGGTTCCTAAATGATTGAAACACATTTGACAATTTTACCCTTAACCATTTTGTTGCCCTAGTCTGCTCTATCTAAAGGTGAGGAAATAAAACTAGGTACAGATAGGTGAGTTGTGTTGAATCTAGCAAACACTCAAAGCCTGTAGTGTGTACCTGAAGACCAGGTGATCAGAAAGCTGGCACTGATCACCATGCTTTCAAGGCAGCTCATAATAAGAGCAGAGACCTTACTGAAGTACATAATAGTAATGACGCTGTTTTGCTTTTCATTCTGTGGTGGAGCCTGGTCCACTCAGTCCAAAACTAAATACAACACAACTGATAGTTCTTTTTGAAAAAGGGTGCTGGGGAATTACCAATTGATAAAAATCTTCTAGGCTCATCCCTATTTTTTGTTCAGGGGAATCACAAAGCTGCTCTTAACACCCAGTGGTGATGGGACTTGTGAACAGGGATATTATTTATATAATTAAATTTTGGAAGAGTTCCTGATTTTCATCTCAGTCTCAAATCTCTTTTTGGCTATCCAACTTTCTATGCTTGATTATATCATTGGTATACCACAGACCTAGGCAGTGGTGAGAGCATTAATCAGAAAATCAATTCTGTCTGTATTTACAGTGAACGTAATAAAATGTTACATGTTTTTTTTCCTAATTAGCTGAAAGCTTTTTATTTGTTAATGTTTTCCCTCAGTCAGCCACCTGCATCTCCTAGCACACAGGAAGCCATCCAGGGAATGTTATCAATGGCAAATCTC
Organism: Crocodylus porosus; assembly: GCF_001723895.1. NCBI lineage: Eukaryota > Metazoa > Chordata > Crocodylia > Crocodylidae > Crocodylus > Crocodylus porosus. The sequence goes on from NW_017728917.1 coordinate 26,287,001, forward strand.
CAGTCTTCAGATTCCTGCCTGCAGACTTCGTGGAGTACCAACCAAGCTAAAAATAACTCTATCTCAACCCAGAACTCCAAAAAAACTGGGAGCAGTAACAACAAAAATGCAGGCAAGAGGTTACTAAAGAAAAGCACAAGAAATAGCATTGACATCGAAGATTATGATGACCAGGACCATTTAGATGCTTGTTTTAAAGATTCTGATTACGGTAAGAGAAAGCAAAGTGATCTTATATCTGCGGTCTTGGTCCTGAAGTGATTTATGCATGTGCTTATTTAATTATACACTTGTAGTTATTTACACTGAAATCAACAAGACTACTTAGCAACTAAGCTAAGTGTCCACTAACCGATAAGTAAAAGTCCATATGACTGGGAAATCTTATATTGCTAGATTTGATTAGGTAGACTAGGTAAGATTAAATAGGGAGATTAGGTTAGGTAGGCAAGGTAAAAAGATTGAAAAGAGGAATTAAATAAGAAAAAATGGACCAGATTAACCATATGAAAGACAGGAGGGTGGGCAAGCAGATGTTTGATATTTGATTCTTATTAAGCTAAAATAATTGTATAACATGGCAAATATATTTTAAGAAGCTTAGGAATACAATTAAACCGTAATAATTAGACAGCTATTAAATCAGACAAATGAGAGGGGTCACCTGTGTCTCTATCTTAATTTTTTTACTCTGTACTATATACACATTTTATACAGCCTAACATAAAACATAATGCTGATAAGGGAGTGCTATGCAATAAAATAAATAAATAGCAGAAAAAATGGGTACAAGGGTGCCACATGTTTTTATGCATATGTTTTAGGCATTTATATCAACTTTGGTCTTGAACAGAACTTTTAAATAATGTAAAAAAGTGGGAAAGAGGAATAAGTAAAAATGCTAAGATTGATAGAAAAATAAAACCATAACGTCATGTAGTGCTCAAGAAGTAAATACATTTGTTTAGCAATTTCATAAGAATGTTACTTTAAAAGGTTGCTGCTGGCTGGTTTAAAAACATAATTTCTGTCTGGAAGTGCTCTGTGCTTTCACCATTTGATACATGTAAAGTTTAAATTGAAAAGTTATGAAGTTTAATGAAAACAAGCCATTTTCATTTTGAAAATATTGTATGTACGTGTTCAAAAGAATTCAAGTGCATGTTGCTCGTTTGCAGTTACAGCACCTATAGGCATATCAGTCAAGATAAATTACATTAAAAATCTTGTGAAAGTATAATTTACAGACACGATCTCCATGTGACAATGTGAAAGTGGATAGGGTTATATTTTAAACACTAACATTCTTGTTAATTATATATTTACGCTACTATTTAATGGGTTTTCTTTGTTGTAAGTGAGCTTCGTTTACAAAGACTCCATTTGTACTGCATCTGGTGAACAGATTTTCAGTTCAGTGGCTGAGTTATGTTTACGGTGAAACCATATACTGCCTTAACAAACAGAAACAGAAATAAAAATTAAATGCATGTTTAAAAAAATCGATCAGGTAATCGCAAGACTGGATAAAATTCGATACTATACAGAACTTGATAAAACTCAGTTTTGTTATTATGTACCCAAAGGACTATAAAATACACAGAGCACAATTTGGATGGCAAGTGGCCACTTTTCATATTTTGAAATGCAAAGAAAACCATTCTCTAGTTTCCATGAATACCATCATCTCTCTCCACCCAGCATCCATTTATGTTTTACCAAAGATAGATTTGTAGAAGCATTGGAAAGATGCAATGCTTTCCAAGCTAATAATGAGCACTTAAAATCATATGCCCTCTTCTTCCCCGCCTCATGTGAAGTGAGCCAGTTATAATTATTATTCCCCATCTACTGAAGGAAAAATGAAGAACCAGAAGCTTAAATAATGTGCCTAAAGCCACCCAGGGTGGGAATGGCCATGCAAGAGTTGGTACTCCAAAATTCCAAGCTCCCATTGCCAGCAGGCCTTGCTGCCTTGGAACGCAGCACAACTGGGCTTGTCTGAGCAAACTCTGTGAATTTAGTAGAACTCAAACAAAATGCAAGAGAGAGAGCATTTTTACAATTTTTTCACACTCCATGACCAGTTAAGCCAGATGCAAACCAGGATTTCCTTCTTCAGTGTTACTATAAGTCTGATTTTCAACCTAGTTTAATGAATAATTAAAAGACACCAATAAAATGCATTGGCGAGGCTTCAAGAGCAGGTCTTTTGATTTAACACACCACTGCCAGGAATAGGCCATTTCTCACCTCAAAAGCATCTGCAAACTTTGGCCGGTATCACTTCCTTGCTTACAGTATGATCATGTCTTCAAGCATTTTTCCATAACCAGGAGAGTGAGTTCACTTTTTTTTTAATGATAGCTGAGATTTTGCTTTGCTCCTTATGCTTCAGACTTGACAGTCCCTTAAAGTGATCCAGCCGTATTTTTCTTTTTGCTCCTTGTTCTGGTGTCTGCTGCTTTTTCTATGTCAGGTTCAATGTTGAGTGACAGTCTGCAACCCCCTGATCACAAGACAGTGGCACAGATGAGAGGAAGAAAAAGAATCTCTCTAGTTTGGCTTTTAAATGAGGCCCATTCATTGTTTAAAAGCAGGTGCTGTCCCTGGGGAAATGGAAGGAACATTTTTTCTGATTCATTAGTAGTATCAGCAATTAAAGGAAGGTCTCCAAACATATGAAGATGACAAGAGGTTGCCCTATCCCTTGTCCCTTCTCTACTTTATGCTAGAACGGTGTAAGAGTAGGGACTCATGAATCCAGGAGGAGCTGGCATTGGGGTTAGGCAGAAGCAGGACCCGGTGGGAATAGAGCCAGACTCTCTCTAGGTCTCTCAGGGCTCTGGCACTGATTCTGGGACTACCACAAGCCAAAGGGTGACAAATGCTCTTCTCATTAAGTGAAGGACAGGCCCTTCCTCTGACAAGAGTCCTGTTAGTGGGTCCTCAGTATATTTCCTATCTCCTAAGCAGTATTTTCTCTCACAACAAACAATTTGGCCCTTCATTTATATCTTAGTGAGATATTGTGGCTGGGAATGAGCAAGAAAGAGGGGAAGATGTTCTGAGGGATTCCACATGGTTGTACATATGTTACACCCCAAACAGTACTGTTTAACACTGTATAAACAACTGATATATTATAAGCTATACTTTTTTTCCTGGTCTAGTTTATCCTTCCCTTGAATCAGATGAAGATAATCCAGTATTCAAATCAAGATCAAAGAAAAGAAAAAGTTCTGATGATGCTCCGTACAGCCCGACAGGCAAGTCTGTGATGGTCTGACTTGTGGATAAGAGGTGGGAGGTGGGTGGAAATATTTCAAGTGACAGGCCTACTAAAGAACAGTGTGGTTTGTTATTTTATCATTAAGAATGTGACTGTCTAGACTGGGGCTCTCTTACAGGCAGCCCTAGGGTTGTATGTAGCTTGTGAGGGGTTAATGTATGGCCCTCAGGCCCCCATCCACTATTTCCCCATCACTTCAGCTGCAGGGCAGTGTGGAGAGCTGAGGATGAGTCCAGGCCATGTACAGTGGGGTAGGAGGGGAATCAGGGCTGTGTGGAGGGGAGGACCTTGCCCACGTGGGACGGTGGTGGGAGTGGAATCGTGCCTGCAAGGTCCATCAGTGCGGGAGGGAGCATCTGCTGTAGCAGTG
>NW_017728917.1:26290762-26314764 GCF_001723895.1 Crocodylus porosus
ATATGGCCCCCCTGGAGACTTAGAAGTTGGACAGTCCTTGTTAGAAGGGAAGGTCCCTTTTAATGGTATGTAACTGTTCCACTTTTGTTAATATAGTAGAACATTGACTTTCTGAAATAATTAGCATCACCGCCATTCTGGAGAACCAGTTTTTCTGGATAATTAAATGCTGCAGTATGAAGTGCAGAAAACTATATTTTAATTACTGTACTGCATAGCAGATATTAAAAAGACCTAAGCAGATGGTTCCATGCAATATTTTAATATCTCAAAGTGTTAGTAAATAAACAACGTGTAGTAGTCTCATCAACAACCATAACCCACCTACCAGAGAATGCTTTGCACAAAACCTTCTGATTAATTGACTATCTGGATAATCCACTCTCTACTGTACTACATTCAGCCTAACATGTCCGGGGCATTGTGTGTCTTGTATCCACTTTTAAAAAATAAACAACAGGTTTTGGGTAGCTGTGCATCCTGCTGGTAAGCTTGATGATGTGCTCTGCTCTTAAGGTGATGCAAGGGTGAAATCTCAGTGTCAAGCAACTCATTGTTATATGCAATGAGCAGTTTTAAAGAAAACAGAAGTGTGTGTGTGTGTGTGTGTGTAAAAGCTGTTCAGTAACACTGAATAACCAGTGGGGGCAGTTTCTGTGCTGCATCTCACAAAAAGTGGGAAAAGACAAAGGCTACCTTAGACCACCTTTTACAATGGCCTGATTCTGGACCAAATAGGAGCCACTGCAAGCCCCAGCATAAATTAGAAGACCTCTAGGGGCTACTAAAAATTTGTAGCAGTTTTACTGGGGCTGTCTGTGAAGCGTTCAGTGCATAACATTCAGTGCTGCCTGGCACCTTAGAAGCTGAAGATGACAGGGAAGGGAAGGGGTGCTTATGTGGACCCTAGCATAACTCCTCCACTGGTTGAAATCTCCTCTGGCCATTTATGACAGAAACAGTGTGAAAAAGTCCCTGTGAAACATCTGCCCAGTTGATTTGAAATTAATTCAGGTTCCCTAATTTTTTTTATGTTTCACTAAATGTGGTAAACCAGTGACATTCTAGAGGAGAAGGTAAGTTTCCTCCTGAAGGCTACACAGTTCAGTAGGATCCGAGTTCTTTCTCCTCATGTGCCACTCCATGGCCTTAATAACCCTTCACCATTAAGGACACTGGCACCACCTCCATCAAAGGACCCTGGTGGATAAGATCTTTCCTGTACTTTTCATGCCCTTTCCCTGCACTCCTTAGGACTATAGTTGCTCCCTCTGCACAAACACTGTTGCAATTCTTCTTTCTTCAATAAATTGATTCTTCTTTTGATTTGTTTTTTACGTGTAGCAAGAGTTGGCCCCTCAGTACCTCGACAAGACAGACCTGTTCGAGAGGGTACAAGAGTTGCATCCATTGAAACTGGACTGGCAGCAGCAGCTGCCAAGTTGTCCCAGCAGGTGAGGTTGCTTGCTAGATAGATAGCTTTCTATTAAAATTATACTGTTTTTAAAATGGAGCTGTATGACTTTCCTACTGCTTGTTGAATGTTAACTGTGTTGTCAAAATAGTTCATGTTTAATTCAAGTACAGGACCATTTAGTCAGTGGCACAAATCCTAATGGCCTCAATAGAGATGGGTTTGGGCCCCAAAGCATACTTTCAGACATCTAGCAATGCTACAGTGTAGAGGAGGCCTAGTTTATCAGACTAAATGATCTATGAATTCAAGAAATATAAGGAAATTAAGCAATTTAAGGAATCTACAGAAATGTTCACAACACGTGGCCACACTGACAAAATTACCAGTAAACCTAGAAGACCTATCTATATCTTTAGGTCTCAAGAATCTAAAACTGACTAAAAATGAAAGAAATCTTGGCATTTTAGCATGCATAGATGTAGATAAACACCTTGCAGGCTTTCAAGATAGGTAGACTAGATGTGCAAATCCCATTTGAAAAATGGACATAGGCACCTAAGTCCTGTTTTTTTTCTTTAAATATACCAGCCATTAAACCTATGCCTTAACAGTACAAGGTAGCTCTGTCCTGAAACACCCCAAGTGCTCTGAGCAAGCTACCTCCTGACCCAGAAGTTGTGTAGCTGTAGTAGCTCAATCAGACGTGACAGCAGGTGTTGCCGTTTAGCATATTTCTAGTTTGACAGCTAGTACTCATGTACAAACTCACAGTCAGTACTAATGGAGTGAGAGCAGGGTTTCATAGCTCTGCCTTGTGCTGTATAGACATTCCCTAATTCTCAGTGAAATCAATACAACTTTGGTGCCTAGATATCTTCTTGAAAAATCTGGCCTTAAGTCACTTTGAACATTTAACCCTAAGTAATTCAAAATCAAGGATTATACCAGATTTCCTCATAAGTACTTTCTTATTTTAATTATTTTTGTTAACCCTCTGAGGGTTGCTATAAAACTCTCTTAGGACATAGAAAGACAAACACATACCCCAGTTGTGTGCATCAATGCCAGTTAGACCGGGATGGACATCTACTTCAGGGTATCTCATCCAGTAGTTGGTTGTTACAATGCCTTGCTGCAGTGGGGCAGGCAACAGCTTGTTTGCTTCCTAAAAGCAAACAAGCTGACTCACAGTATGGACATATGCACATGAAACTTGAACTGGTTTAACTTACAGGAGTGGATTTTTAGCTGGTTCTTAAAAAAATAATTGTCTATCAGACTGACTGTACTTATCCCTTATAAGTCCATCCCCTTATACCAGAAACTTTCATTATAAAAATGGTTGTCATACCTCCATGTCAGAAAACTGAATTTATGGAAAATCCAGGCGAATAAGGCCAAATGTACCATCCACTGTTTAACACTACATTTTCTCGGCAATGTGATCTTTAACTGCCTTTGAAATACCAAAAGACTCTAAACAGCAGGTGACATGATGTAGCACAGAACTGATGAGCCAGTTTAGGCTGTTTTTGCATTGTGAGTAAATTTGGCCCTATACAGAGGGTCAGCACAGGCCTAAAACCTACTTGAGTCTCAGTCTTGGCTCGTACTCTGAACCAGTGTAGTCTTGATGCCCTAGAGGCCTTCCTTGCAGCACAGAAGAGAATTTTATCATGTGAGATGAAAAAAATCTAGCCCTGGTTCTCAGTGACTCTGTTCCTGCACTGTTTAGGAACAAAGGGAGAAAGCATCATTTGTTTTTCTCATGAACTCCTGAATCCCTGGCCCAGTCCTTGGTATATATCAGAGCAGTGTCAGAGCTACTCTGATTTATCCTCCATAGCCCTCTGTGAGATGTGGAAAATAGAGAATAGCCACAGTGTAGGGTGCACTAACCAGTCCCCTGACAGGCAGCATATGCAACAATCTGGGGGCAGAGCCCAGGTATCAGTGTAATTTTGGTGCAACTGAGAATCAGGCTCATGGTATTAGCTTCTTTTTTTGTTATTTGTATCACCATAAGACATTTAAGTCATACATCATGCTAAAGCAGTGTACCAGCTCGCAACAGAAAGACAGTCTCTGCCACAGAGATCTTACAATAGAGACAAGAGAGACAACAGGGGATACAACTAAAAGGCCGGCAATCAATGAAAGTGCTGTTATGAACAAATTGTGCTTCCTAAACATTTAACAGTTCTGGTGACTGGTATATTATCAAGTTCTGGCAATATCTTGATTTCTGTCTTACATCAAAGTTTAAGAAAACAAGTAAATGTTTCAGGTTATCATAGTAACTTAGTGTTTTCTGGGACTGATGGGAATTCAATGCTTTCTTGAAAGGAGGAACAAAAAGGCAAAAAGAAGAAGAATACCAAAAAGAAATTGTCTCCCAACAACACAAACAAACTATCTCAGGAAGGCAGCTCTCCTGAGCCGAAATTAGAGTCCCACAGCAGTACTCTAACAGACCATGAATATACTGCTGGGGCAAGCACATTTGGAGTTGCCCAAGTAAACAGAGGTTCTCAACCTATGGCACCTGGAGTTTTCCTCACACAGAAGAGACCCTCATCATCACCGAACAATGCAGCTGCCAAAGGTAATATCAATGTTCACAGGCTCACAGAAAAATAGCCAAGACCTTATGCATCACCTAGTCTGTGCACCAGCGAGGGCAAGATTGTTCTCTAAAATACAGTTCTGCATGCCTGCTCTATTGTGTGTGTCTATATGTTTCAGTGGCTTTAAGCTGAATTATGCCAGTTCAGGATGAAACTGTGCATACTGAGTGAGGCGAGTATTATTGGCCTATGTTTCACCTTGCATAAAGGGGGCTTATTTGAATCCCCTCAGAGTGAAAAGCTCTTACTTGTGTTAGGTGAGTGCTCTGAGTGCAAATGTGATGCCTCCCAAAAAAAGATTCTGGGAAAAGTGTTTTCCTGAACCTGTGCCACTGTGCAGACAGGAATGCAAAGTCTATGGGGCCAGGAAGACTACAGGAGGGAGCTTGACTCCATAGCCCAATGGGCTAACATTTCTGTTGGGAATTACAGGTTCTTGCTAATGCTCCCTGGCTTCTTTCAGTATTTTAACTCTGAACTGCTTGCTGTTAAATGCAAAATCTATCCAGCTTCTAGCCTGCTGGTTAGAGCCCTCACCTGGGCGGTGGGATGGGTGACTTTGAATTTTCTCAGGCTGAGGAGGCTAAGAAGCCCAAACATCCAAGTGGCTGGGTCAGTGCTCTGAAAGGATTCAAACCCACTCCTTCTACCTACCCAGGGCCATGTGTGAACCACCATTCTACAAAGGAAGCCAGGATGACCGCTTTCTCCACCCCTCCACTAGAAGCTGTGCCATTATGCAGCCAGAGCGGTAAGATGCATAGGGCCAGGAAAATACCCCTGCCCAAGGAAAAGCCAGTTTTGCTAGCCTGGCTATGTTAAGTGTTTGATTCAGAGCTTGGTGTTCTGGGTTCTCACTATAGCTTGCAGAGTTGTTTGGTTTTTTTTTTTTTTTTCTTAACCAATGACTGTTTAATGTAAACTAGAGAAGAAATCTAGGTAACAGGGACCTGAACCCAGGAGTCATGTCTCCCTTGAAAACACCCCAGCCAAGAGGCTACAAGATCTCCTGGGCAAATATACTTACCAGCTCAAGGCACTGAAGCTGTACTGTTGTGCAGCCAGGAACACTGGATTCATAGGGCCAAAGCTCTGAGGGCTGCTGGGTCTGCAGTCCATGGGTGCATTGGTTCAGGTCAGAGCTAAAATATCTGTGTTCTCCTCCTTAACTGTAGTAGTATTTCACTTTTCAGAGCAATATCTGCTTAGTGTAGAAAGCCTGACTAGTCCTGGGGAAGGGAACACAACCTCTACATATGGCTCTCATTTGAAAGTGCTTGCACTGTGCATGCAATAATTCAAGATTCAAATGACCAAGAGAAGAAAACATGAGGCAGTTGCTTCTCCTGCTCAGTGTGTTGGGGGCATGAGATGAGGGTTGTAGTGTTTGGTCTTTGTACCTCCTGGCTGTTTCTATATTTTTAGCCTGTGGCTATTTAAAGTGAAATACAAACTTTGTCTTGCCTGGGGGTAGGACATGCTTTTGGCAGGCAGGAGGTGGAGTTTTGAATCCACTCAGCTCCCCCTACTTCGGTGGATGGCCTAAGGAGGAGCAAAGCACTGACCCAGAAAGTCAGAAACCAGTGGTCGCTGACCTCTACCACTAGCAGGGCTTCAGACCCACATGTTCTGCTTCCCAGGAACATGAACTGTTCCTGGGAAGCTACAGGTTGCCAGCAAGTTGCCAGTAGGTTGCCTTTTGTACCCCATTCTTGAGGCTATGGCTCCCTGCATCCAGAATGGCAAGATTCAAGAAGCCAGAAGAGACTCCATTGTCGTCTCCATTCTTCTTTTGCTGCTGTGCAGACAGGAAAGCTAGGTGTGTGGGGTAAGGAAAAGCACACTTGAGCAGCAGTCTGCTTTTGAAAGCTAGTGGTTCCCCTGAGCTGTGGGACCTAGTTATACTGCTCTATGATTGTTCCAGTTCTTTTAGTTCACCCGGGCACTTGTGGAATTCTCCTGGGAGGTGAGGGAGGTGCATTTGAAATGTCCTCAGAAGAAGTGCTCCTAGAGAAAAGGGGCTTTGTCTTAATGGGAAGAGACTCTGAAGCATTTCTCTCCTACCTGCCAGGACAATAACCTTCAAGTGGGACCCTTTTTTTGTAGCTTTGGTATTGTGCACACATATAGGAATGGTTCATGGGCTTGGAAGAGAAAACCTGAGCAGGAGCCTACCCAGGCCCCCAGCACTTGGTTGGGATAACCTGAGAAGTAGGTGCTGTAGGTTCTGATCTTCACATTGCCAGTTCGTTCTGTGAGGGCTGAGAACACAAAACCCCTCTCACCTCCTGCCTGCTGGTTTGAACACGCTAATGGGAAGTGGGAGATGTGGCTGAGAAAGAACTGCTGGCTCTTTAAGCCGGCAGGGATAGAAAGCAGGTGCCATGGGGGTCACTAACCTCTGTTGCTAGTGGGAAAGTTGAGCACATAGCTCTGGTAACTTAGGCAAGTGCTCAAACTATCTGGCTCCTCTTGTGGCTATGCCTTTGTGCAGGCAGGAAGGCAAGCTTCGTGGGGCCAAGAAGAGAGTCCACCAGCTGGAGTCTACCTCTGCAGCCCTACCTCTGCAGGTTTGGTTATGTCTTGGAGGTAGGAGGCCAAGGGGCTGATCTCTGAATGCTAGATTGCATTTAGCACTTGTTTTCCTTTGTGGCCTATGCCTCTGTAATGTAAGATGCATCAGCAGGTTGGACGTTCTCCTGCCAGGCATGCATTCAGGGCTAGAAACTTCTCAGGTTGATGCGCTCATTGTGTGGAGGTCTGTCATGGGAAAAAGAGAGGCCCAGAAGGAAATGAACTTAGAGCTTTGACCTCCCAGGGACACACTTTAAGCACCAGGCTGCAGGCTAGTTTATCAGGTTGCCATTTCTAATCATCTCTTTAGGCTGGCCCCTCTGTGACCAGAAAAGCAGGTTTGAAATGAGACCAGGAAGACAGTCTTCAAGAGAGAGCCTAAATTTGTAGAGCAGTGGTCTGATTCTCCATACCAGACCAGAGAGATGTAGTTTAAATCTTTGCTCCCCAGTTTGCTCAGATTTTCTGGTCAAGGACTGATTAGTGTAGATCCATAACAAGCTGCACAAGAGACCAAAACCAAGGACTTGCACCTTCTGCCTGGGAGTTTTAACCATTTGAGCCTTTTTGTATCAGTGCTCTGCCCCTCAATGTGTGCCTACTCTACAGCCAGGACAGCAAGATTTCGTGTGGCTAGCCTGAACTGTGAATAAGGGTGTTGCCTGGGGGGAGCTGCTACTAATTTCTTTTTGCCCCTCATCTAAGATTATTTCAAGGGTCCTCCCCCCAACACAACCCTATTTAATGTAATATGCACAACTCATATTTCTACATCCCCTATGACTGCCTCAAACATGAAGCCAGAGGCGTTTCTAGGAAAAATGCTGATACCGCATTGCTCTGACCTGAAGATCCATGGGGTGAAGGGAGCAGTCAGCAGGCCCACGGGTTAGGCCTCAGTTGTGGCTTTCCCTTCTTAGGAGCTGGCACCACTGGGCAGCCAGGACAGCATTCATTGGGCCAGCCCACGTTCATTGGGCCAGGAAGAGGGTAGGGAAGTCAGGTGTTGTAGCTTGGTGACTTCAGTCTCATGTTTTAGGTTTTATTCTCTGCCCCAGAGCTACCTCTCTCCAAGATTCATGGAGCAGGAGAGAAGGAAGTGAAGGGGACCTTCCTCCACAGTTTATTAGTTCAGCTGTTGGCTTAAGAAAGGGGAGCCCTAGGTTTTGATCATTGGCTCAAGGCTTTTTAAGCCAAAGACAGTTTACTGTGAAATGCAACATAGTTCTGGCCTGTAGCTGGGTGACTAAGGCATTCTCTTGGGCAGTTGGGGTCCTGAGTAGATCCAGGAAGCAAGGTGCCTACTTCTTGGGGCATTAATCTGACATACTTCAGCTCCATATCTCATATCTCCTTGGCACATGCCCTAAACACCAGCCTGCCAAGGTGTCTGCTTTTCCACCCATACTCTTGTGCTGCTATGCAGTCAGCAGTCAGGAAAGCAAGATTCATAGGGCTGGAAGCAAGAGCTGTTGGTGACTTCTGACTGGATTGCTGTGGATTGGGTGCAGAACCCTCATTGCTAACTGCTGCACTCCACTTTATTTCTTCTGGGTTCTGTTAGCTTATGACTGTTTAAAGTACAATGCCAAATCCATCCAGCATGCAGACAGGTGGTTAGAGCTATCTCCTGGGGAGTGTGGGTTTAGTGCCTTTCAGACAAAGTGTACCCCACTTCCTTAGAGAAAACTGAGGGGATTCAAGTGTGCACCTAATTGTCAGAAGTGCACCCCTACCACCAGACTATCTGTGGGTGCATCTTCCACCTGTTCTGAAGCTCTCCCACTGTGAAGGCATGAATGCAAACCTCATGGCATGTGGCAGGCAGTGCACCAAAGGGGACCTATTTCTGCACTGCAATTGCTAGAGTGCTTATGGAAGTGCTTACAGAAGGCCCTGATCTCTGCACATCAGGGTATTTTTAATAACTCAATGACTGTAATGCAAAAAAGGTCCAAGCAACAATCCTGAATTTCATGTCCTCTCCTGGGAGAGGCAAGATGTGAGTTTGTGAGACTCTTCACAGACTGCTAAGACAGTTAATGAACTCAAACATCCCAGCTCTTAGTGTACAGTTTTAGGGCATTAAAATCCACCTCTCCCAAGGAAACATATTGACCACCAGTTTATAAATTGCCACCATTCTCCTTGTCCTACTTTGTTGACAGTAATACAAATTTCAGGGGGTCAGGAAGAGAGAGCACAAGATGAAACCTGACTTTGGAATGCAGCATTTTGGATGTTTTGAGCCTGGAAATCTGCAGCTCTGATCTCTGTAGCTGTGGCTTTTACACCCATGACAGCTAAAGGTATCATCCAGCCTATGGTCTGCTGCTTAGCCTGGAATCCTTTATGGTGAGGTAGTCAGCTGACTCAGTTATCTCACTTCCTAGTTTGCTTCAATAAATCTGAGGTGATTCAAAGCTCAGGACAGTATTCCCTTGAGAGAGGACCCTCCTGGATTCTGAGCCCTTCTCTCAGTTCTTACATATTTTATTTAGTGCCTTTTCAATGGCAAATGCATAACCAAGGAGTCTTTCCCTTTCAAGGAAGCACCTTCCTCACTAAGCTATTGAGGTAGATGTGCACATTCTTGCTGACCTCCAGCCTCATAACTGCTCCATTTCTGACTGCGGTGCCCTAATTCGAATGGAGGTGTTCTTAATTCAGCATACCCAAAAGCCGGGTGGTGAATATGCTACTTTGGGAGATGTGTGTTTGAATATCCGTGGGCAAGAGATACCCAGGTCTCCCACTTCCTGGGTGCATTATTTAAGTAATAGACTGTTATGCAAAAAAGTAGGCTCCCCCATGTAAGTTCTGCGAACATGGGCATGGATACTGAACTTACTGTTGTCAGAACGGGTGGCATGGTCTGAGCACACCTGATGGATCCAGCCACTGAAGGAGTTTAGGTGCATGGACATTAGGGGTGTGTGAAGCAGGCCCTATTTGATTCAGATTTGGCCTGAATCAGGGACAGCAATTTGATTTGTTGTTTCAAATCCAAATCTGAAGATTCAATGCTGATTCAGAGAATCAGCGACTCGGACATAGACACAGCTTTAAATGTTTTTTCTACATACCTCGAGGTATCTGCATGGCTTGTAAATACTGTGATGCTGGGGCGGATGGAGTGTCCCAAAGCAGTGCAGGGGGGGCCCTCCACGTGCTCGGCAGTAAAGCTGGAAGTACTCCCTCAGCTTGGTGATCTGCCATGGGGGGACCCTGGGTCCCCCCCCCCCAACCCAGGAGGCACAAGTTGCCAAGCTGGGGGGTGCGGGAGGGCCCCCCTGCATGCTCCCTGTTGGACCCAAAAGTGGACCGGAAGTGCTTCTGCCAAGTGCACTGGGGAGCCCATCGCACTTCCGTGGGCTACTCCATGCGCCCCAGCATCGCAGCATTCATGAGCTGCCTGATACCTAGAGGTATGTAGAAAAAACGTTTAAAGCTGTGCCTATGTCCAAATCGCAGAATCTTTCTGAATCTCTCTGATTCAGTTCAGAGAGATTAAAGGGTCCTCTGATTTGATTCAGATTCAGAGATTTGGCCACTGAATCGGGCCAAATCTCCACTGAATCGAATCAGGGACCAAAGCTTTGCACAGCCCTAATGGACGTGTAATTGTGAAGACCGTAGATTTCCATAGGCCTCTAAGCATTTAGCTATGCAAAGAACTTGCTTTTGACATACACAATACCTGAACTGTTTTCTTTAGGACACTTGGGTGCTTATGGCATGTCATATGCAGCAGGGATGGAGGAGTGTTGTGAATAAATCAGACTATGAATAGATGCCACATTTGTCCCAGAAGAAAACATTTTCTTTTGGAACAAAGTGCAGTTGGTCAGGCATCGGTGTCTGTTTTGCCAGGACAACCTCTAAAAAGGTTTGCAGGATAAGAAGGCTTATGCATGTGGATGGGTGTCCCAGGATTGCATCATTGAATCAATGGCAGAAAAGAGGCAGTGCATTAACTAACCCTAATCAGAAGGATGATGGGTGTACACGCCAAGCCCATGACTTTCTCTTCTGGGAGACAGATATAAGTGGTCTTGGGGAAAATGCAACATCTAGCCTCAGAGGCAATATCAGAGCCTTTGCCCTTTTTGGAACTGGCCCAGAAGTGCTGTCATTTCCCAAAGTGTTATACTTATTGCAAAATCTGGGCTCATAATATGAAACCAGAGAAAGTTACTAGTATGAACAGGAATTTGTGGTTTTATTCTTGTGGCTGTTAGCACAGGGGCCAAATAAAACAGTTCATCCTAAGTTACATATTGATATGTTCAAATTATGACACAAGTAGATCTGTTGAAATAAACAGGGTTATATTATGAACTAAAAATAGCTCAGAAGCTGCTCCAAGAAGGTGTGCAGCCCTGCCAGGGCTTTGGGCTAGAATGCAGAGTGCGGCTCAGGCCAAGACTCCCAAGCAGCACTCTCAGCTAAGTGAGCAAAGGCTTTGCTTCTCTGGTGAGAGAGGAGTGCACTCTGATGTCCTTGGATGACTGGTTATTAAAAGGAGTGGGGGTTGTGATACCTATTAAGGTAGCTGTGTAATAGATGGCAAAATGGGGACTATAAGGTTGGATTTAATGGGGTCTTAAGAGCGGAGGGAGCAAGGTTGAGTAAAGTTAGGTAGCTTTGGCCTGGCAGTGCTGCTGCTGGAGATGAGTGTGAGAGTTCATGCTTGAAGACTGGGTGTGTATGAATGGGGAGAAGAAAATATTTTTCAAACAGCAGCATTGTATTTTTCTTAACTGTGTAACCAACTTTCAACTCCAATTACACTGAAGCAGTACACTGAGGTTCATGGCTTATCCCTTTAGGCATCCTCCAAAGCATATTAAATCAATTGTAAGGCTCCAGTTTACTTGGTCTTGGATCAGATTCTTAAAGTAGATGCACAGTTATGAGACCATGGCTGTGTCCAGTTGCATGTGTTTTACAAAGACCCACATTATAGAGAGTAAAACTAAGTGAGCAGTCTGGTCTGTTTACTTTGTGTAGTCTAACGTACTCTTCAAACCACTTGAATTTGTGACCTGAAGTTATACAGTATTTGGCAAGCCATGTAGCTAAGTTCTCAGTTACACTTCAGTTGCCTTCAGAAACCACAGTGAAGACACGTGTCCAGGGTAGAAAAATGCTGGCAGCATAAACAAACAGCACCTGCAACTTTATACATGAATAGATTTTTAACTGTAACTTTTAACACGTGATTTTTTTTATACCCTGCCTTCACGGTATTTTACTTTGATAGCACCGTAAGTGTTCAGCTGTTCACACTTTTTTCAAGGCTGTTGTAAAGTGATGCAGAATAGTTGATTATAAGAGAAGAAAGGAAGAATCTGAAGGGTAGGTTAGTTCCCAGCAAACTCAGAGAAGATACTGATGATCAAATTTCAGGAGGTTTAATTGCTAGAGAACATAAAAGGATGAGCAAATGAGTATTGCATTTTTATTGATATAGAGAACAATGTTGTTTGGTGGACAGAGGCTCAAGGGCTTAATATGTATCCCGCTCTGACCCTGGCTCATTCTCTAGCCCTCAAGCAGCTGCAGATTGCTATCTGCAGGATTGCAGGCTGCATGTTGTCAAAACTTGCCTCATTCAGCTCATCAGCACAATTATCCAGTGAATGCTATTTTCAGAATTATTGTGCCATATGTTTTACTCTCAATTAAACTTGTTTAAGATCCATGTTGAATGAGTCATCAGGATGGTATATGGTACATCCCTTTTTTATCAGAATGTTTTGATTGTTGTGATACTTATCCATAGAACAGCATGTAAAAATAAACTGTGAGAATTCATAGTAGATGTATAGTTACTCAGGTGAGAATCAGATATCAGTGTGGTTGCAGAAGATACACATTTAGCTTTTCTACTTTGGATCTAAAGATCTTGTTCTGTTGTTTCTGCATAGCTGTAACTGCTGTTGCTTAAACTGTCTTTTCCCCCTCCCCCTTCTTTTCACTTTCAGGAAAACGTACAAAAAAGGGTATGGCTACCGCTAAGCAGAGGCTTGGGAAGATTTTGAAAATCCATCGGAATGGGAAACTTCTTCTTTAATAGTTAGAAAACTGGGACTTGATCAGAGCTCAGTAATTCCTGAGCTGACACTAACTCTTCAACTCTTGAAGGACTTCAGTAGTATTGTGCATCATTTTAGGGACAATACCAGTTAACTTTTTGCCACCACTTTAATAATTCTTTTTAACTTTCAGCAGTTAAAGTGTACAGAATACTGCTATAAATATTTTTTAATATAGATGTCCTTTCTCAAATTGCTGAGAGTGACTAGTTCGCAAAAAGTTAATAATAATCCAAGAAATTGAGGATCATTCCAGTTTTAGGAAAGTATCCCTCTAATTTGTTCATAAGTAAAAGCCAGGTTGTTTTAGCAAAATGCACATCCACTTCAGTTACTCTTCACTTAAGAAAACATAT
Source organism: Crocodylus porosus (assembly GCF_001723895.1). NCBI lineage: Eukaryota > Metazoa > Chordata > Crocodylia > Crocodylidae > Crocodylus > Crocodylus porosus. Next base: position 26,303,838 of record NW_017728917.1, read on the forward strand.
ACCAACATTACAGAGGTATTTGGTCAAGGAGAAATAGACCTGAGTTTTAAAATTAATTCTGCATTGAAATTCTATTTTAAAAGGGGGATATTTTCTGTGTCTGAGTTCCCAAGACATTTTAAGGTGCACTTATAGATGCAGGAGGCAGTCCGCATAAGGTGGGACATGATGGTTTCTCCCTGGTCATGACAGAAGTATTGGCCAACCAAAAGAGCTGTTTCCACACCTGAGCACGATTCCACGCCTCATCCCACTGACGGTTGGACAACCCTGGGTGCACAAGGCAGCGTGTGCTTATGCACAGTGAAAGCTGGTTTACAGCCCACTTGGGACTGGCAAGACCCACCTCTTTTAGGGGGTTCAGAACTGATTGGGAGTTTTAGCTAAACCTTAGTGTTTCCTCTCTGCCTGAGGGTCAGTTTTCTCAGGCAACTGGTATACATGACGGTAGAATTGCCTGCATCCGTGGTGAACTCCACAGCATGCCAAGATGTGTTGCAGACTTTGCAGTCACTTAACTGCAGTATATGAGCTCAAGCTCTGCTTCTTCATGTGCAGCTTTTGATGCTCATATCAAAGCACTTCTTATCAGATACATGTAGGTAACCTTGGGAATGAAGGCTGCATGAACCCAGGTGTCTGATAGTGGGGAAAGTTTAGCTTATTGACAATTTGACTGGATACTTTTTGTCTTTTAACTCTTTTAGTGTTTGGTGTAGAGTGCATTCTTTTACATTAAACTGCTTGTCTGCATATAAACACTTGAGGGGTTAAATTTGTTTCTCAGGCAACCCCGTATTTTAATTTTTTAGATGTGTTTACTAAGGCATATTTTTCATAGAATATAGCTTGTACATAGCTTTTTAAATAACTTCTTTTTTATAAGAGTAAAGTATCTTTAGATATTTCTTTCTATAGAATCCTTCATTAACATTTATACAAGTTTTGGCTGAGTATTATCAATCATTGTATTTTTAGTTTGATTCTAAAAGGGTTTGTTTTTATTTTGTTTTGTCTTTCATTTTCCTTTCTTTCTGGATTTGGGCGTTGCCTGAAAAACAAGTAAAACTTTGTGCAGCCTTATAAAACGTCTTATACAGAATCAAATCAGAGTACAAAATAATCTATTTAAGACACATTTTGAAGAATAATCTTCAACTTTAATACCAGCTCTTTGTTTTAATTCTTGTATTATGAGGGGATACGGATACAGTTATTTTACTAGCACCTTGTGAAGTGTTTCTGTGTTTTGTGATGATGTAATTTATTAATGTTTGTAGCTTTTTATATTTGTACATTTCTTATGAGCTTTGTTTATATACACATTACCTGGATGTGATGTCCATGAAAAAAACAGCTACAGGAAACAACTGAGGCCTTATTAACTAACCTTTATACTGTTATAGTGTGACATAGATTCTGAGCGCTAAGGAGTCTAAGAGAGTTAGTTGAATAGGGCCCCAGACTTATGCAGAGCAGGGTTTTTAAGCTTCCCTAGTATACTGTTCTTGTTGAGCATTTATATAATATAACCCAGACATCATGCTGTTTTTTTATTATTATTTTCGCAACATGTACATTTCTAACAAAGTTTATTGTGGCTATCTATTACAGTGTTTTATTTACCAATTCATATCAAATGCTCTTGTATCAAGTTCATGAAATCTAAGTAAACTTAGATCAAAGTTTAAAAAAAAAAGTAAAATATTTCAGGTTTTGTATACAATTGTGTTTGGTGTTTTTGTAGGGTTTTTTAAAAACCTGTTAATAGCTAGTGTCCTCTTTATGCCTTGTTAGACACATGCCATCATAAAGAAGTCAATGGGCAGTGTGGTATCAAGCAGAATATGAGTCTGTGTCTTAGTCCATTAAGCTAGAGAGGCACCAGTAAGAGAAGGCAGCTCCAGGTGTCTGAAGGTGGTCTGAAGATTAGGAAACAGCACTGGTGAGAGTTCTCAAAGTTGAGAATTCATTTTCCCTTCTGAGCTGCATCTGACGTATCCAGCCAAGTACTCCACACAGACAGACCCCTATGTATGCATAGAGCACTAGTGAAGTTGGGGTTAAGTGGGAAGGTATCCCCTGTATGCACAGAGACTCCCTTGTGGATGCTCGTGATAGGATCAGAACCTAAGTCTGCAAAGCTGAGCTTCAAGCCATCTGGGTACTGGCTTCCTAAGACCTTCACTACTCACCCAAGTCTAAGAATGACTGACAGCTTGGACACAATTCGTCTGTCCCTAGCTGAGTGCTAAGCATGTCAAACACATTTCACTGGGACAACAGTTTGAATGGCTGAATATATGAATAAAATGCAGAGACCAAGGTTAAAAAAATAATGCAAAGTTGAGCGCTGAAGTGTACAGCACTATGCAAACTTTAGATTTGCTTCCAGCATAGAAATAACTAACTCACTTCATACACACTGAGACAAGGCTAAAAGCCAGGAAATGGCAACCCAGGAAATACACTTTTCCTTTTTATTCCATGGTGAGTTTATAATGAACTTAACAGTTTGCCTCCAGCGGCACTTTAGGCTGTTTTCTCACCTGTCTTCACTTGACTGGAACTATCACTATGTTCATATCACAGCTTGTCCTCAACTGCTGATTGATCCTTATTCTCCTCCCCTCTCCCTCTCCTGTTCACACATGCTAACAAGACTTATCTCTCCTGGGTATGCCCTGGCCCTGTGTGACAGGAGGAAGGGGAACTTCTGGGTGAAGCAAGTTCCTGTTCTGTGCTGCCTTCTACTCCCAGAAACACTTACACATCCCTGAGCTTTATCCATTGCATGCCTAACTGCTCTGGATTATAAAAAGAAATGGGCAAGATATCTGCAACAATTCCAAACAGAAATTCAAAGCTCTTCTCACATCATAATATTAGTATTAGTGTTTGTATTTCCATAGTTTGCCTCATTGTTATGGGCCCCATGAGATACATAAATAATCACAGGTTTGCTTTGGCTCTAGCTTCTCAGCAAGAAATGCATCTCTTCCATCACTACAGTTTCCTTTATTTATTTATTTATTTTGGCGTGTGCAGGCAAAATAAGCAATAAGATTTATAGTTTGTTTGCTTGTTTTTACTTGTACTTTTAAAAAAAGTACAAACCAAAATATCCTATGGCATGTCGGCAGATTCCATAGTTAATAGTTAATCTGATTTAGAATTCAACACACTGATTATATCTATGGACCATTTTACTAGATTTTGCATAATCAAAATCTGTTTTTTCCACCTTTCCCAAAAGCTCTTCCACCTGAGTAAGCTGCCTTTGCCTTTCAGAAGAGATCTCTATGGGCAAAGAGTAATGCAATTAAGTAGTGCTGCCTTAAGAAAATACAGGGCATAAACGTAGAACTCCTTTAGTAACCATACTGCACTTGCTTGAACTTGAAGAAGTTTGCATGAAAAGAAAGGTCGTTAACAAGCTGATGCTGTTCTGTGGGATGACAGTAATAATTTGTGGTGCTGATTTATCAAGGACCAAACCACATGCCTGATATTGAGCAAAGGTATTGCCACTACTCTAGATGTGCTTAAACTTAGGCACATATGTAAGTACCTTGATAGTTCTGGACCTAATGCAGCATGCATTAAATTACCGTGTCATTCCGTCACCAGAATGATCTGTAAGGATCTGATGCCAGCCATTGAAATGCACTTAAAAATCTACTAAAAATTCTAACTAGTAAATCTGATTCTTCTAGGGTCAGGACCCTCTCACTTTATTCACATGGTTAACTATAATAGAATAATTAAATACATGTTTTCATGTTTGGGGAATAATACTCTTGTTAGTTTCACAATAATTCCTTAAAAAACAATTTATCTCTAAAGGATTTGTTTTAGTTTTACTTGAAAATTACTTAGCATTATACCAAGGAATAATCTAAAATGGCACTAAATTGCAGATAATTTTGGTCCCATGTGCTTTCATGTTAGGAGGGTACCACAAAAAGTGTAAAGATAGCGTTGCATACATGCCTCATAAGGACAAAAAGCAGCACTTTAGTTTATATTATTTTTAAAAGTCTACATTTAAAAAATCTACATTAGGTGTTACTCGTAACACTACGCTGTGGGGCAGAGAACAATCTTTAAACATTTTGGTACCATTAATTAGCTTTACCTCTCAATTTTTCTGTGAGATGAGTTTAACCAGGTACCAGCTACAGAAACTGAATTGCAAAGAGGCTGTGTGATGAGTCCAATATTACATCACAAGTCAGCATTATCTGGATACAAAACCACCCAGTTCCATCTCTAAACATGAGATACGAAACCTTGCCTTTCTGCAAAAAATAATTTTAAATGTCACTACATTTAGTATTTGCAGTGGTGGGCAATTAAGCAGATTTTTGATGTTAAATGAATAAGGCATACAATTTGGCCCTATCAGAGTGGCCCTCCCTTCTTTTAAGAGCCTCTAATTTTTATAATTTTTCTTTATCATATTATTTTTGCAGAGGTTGGGATGAACTTGTGCAAGTCATATTTAGTGTAATGGGCTACCTGGCAACAGCAAAACTATGAAATATATGTAAAGTTGCCATTTCACATATATCTTGTACCAAAAATGCAACCAGATACAACAGGAGAAAACTGTAGCATGTATATTTTGTTTTAAATAAAATAAAAATTGAAGGAAGCACAAATCATGCAGTACATTGGATAAATAGCGACCTAATTGTCTGTCACAAAATTTAAATGCCCACCAGATGGCGCCCTACATCTTCATTAGAAGCAAAGTGATGGGTAGGATAAGTTATGGGAATGTTATGTATAAAAGCAAAACTTGGCGGGTAGCCAGTTTATTGTGTCTTTTATTGTTGAACCTTTTTTTCTAAAATAGACAAATAAGCAAAAAAAGATAAAATAAATTCCAGCTTCAAGAAAAAAGACAAAGGTTTAAGAAATCCAGAAGTGGATTTCAAACAAATGGCATTTTATATCAGCAGAAGGTATACTGAACTGAATGGTTAGATCACAAACATAGTTAGATTTTATCTTTGGCAGAAATGATCTGTTTATTTAATTTAATTCTAAAATGGAGTCTTTTAAGAGTTAGGATTTCATTACTGCCAACCTCAAATCTTCAAAAATCCTGAGTCAGCCCCTCCTTGCAAATTAGACTGGGTTAAAAGAATCATGAGATCTGTATTAAAATAACAACTCTGGGGTTATTTGCCTTCTGAACCTTAGGGAGTTAACTTCATGATTTCAAGTTTCAATATGAGAGCTATTTTTTTTTGTCCTCAATGAAAAATAAGATTTCCATGCAATTGCTTCTTTCCAGTAGCTGTATGTCTAAGAAAAATATAAAACGTCATGACACTTGCATGTAAAATCATAGGAGTTGGCAACACTGATTATTCCATAAACATTTGTCCAATTCAATAGAAGGACCTGATTACTGGGACACTGGGGCTCTGACTTCTGAAAATCAGCAGTCAGCATTCACGACCCCCTTGCTTTCTCTTCTGTCCTTTTCTCTCCTGGTAAATTTTCTGCCCCTTCCTCCTGTCAATCTCACTAACTGGTTTACATATGCAAAGCACAGATGCTTGTGCCGTACTCCCACGTACTGGACAAAGTGGTTTCTTTCTGATCATTTATGATGGGACAACTTAAACTGTGGAATTTTAAGGGTCTGGATAAGTATTGGAAAGAATACCTGCTCAGTTGGACATCTCAACTGACTAGCCAGACAGGTCAAATAAATAAATACATAGGGTTTCTCCAGGGAATTATGTCAAAAACCCCAGATCTGAGAACATCTGAACTCTAAGGATGTTAAGGTAGAGTCACAGCCTGAGTCCATTTCTCATGAGATTCCTTACACTCTCCAGTGGTGGCCTGGTGGAAGAATGGCAGACTGCTGCCTCCTTGGTAGTGCTTTGGTATTCCCAACAGGACCTCACAAAGGAAAGCAAGACACTCAAAGGAATGTGGGTATTTGGAAATGCCAAACAAATGATAACCAAATTTCTGCACAACTACTGAGAAAATAATTTTGCACCTGGGGAAGAGATTCAATTGTTTGTTGTTGTTGGGCTTCTTTTGGGAGTTTTGGAGGATTTTTCTTTACTTTATTTGAATGGCTTCACCCATCCTTGTTCTTAAATCAAAAATGGGCCCATGGGTTTGATGTAGTTTATAACAAATGAAGGAGTGAAACTCAAATTGACTGTTGATACACGTGTAAACAGTACTGCAAAAACTCTATAACCAATAGAATGCTCTACAATATAAAGTATGCCATTAAGGAAAGGAAGAATAAGAAACACAGTATGTTGATAATTAATAAGGAAAATGTGCCATTATATGTGGAAAGAAAAAAACAAAACTGGGATAATAGGTTGGGTGAAGCTGATGACAGATGTGTCCAGTCTTAATTGATAAAAAGAATTATAATACTAGGAAAATGTAAGGATCATGAGACCAGTGCTCAAGGGAATAACTTAAAGCTCATTAGCAGGTGTAAATCCCACTAATAAAGAACAACGTGTTGGCAAAGTAACAGATAAAACATCAGCTATCAGTAATACAGACCACCCATTATCATTGTTTGAGTTCAGCTGAATCATGATCCAGTAACATACTTCAGTACTGGCTAAATTATAAATACCTATGAATACTGACTTCAGTAAGTTCTTAAGTGTAAGCACCCAACTGCCTAAATGAGGTGTGTTATTAATTGAAGGCCCTGATACTTTACCAAAAAAATTGCTACAGGCATTTCATATTACTGTCATAATAATACAAATTCTGATTATGAGTCCATGCAACCTAAGTCTTTGATTAAACAACAAAAACATATCAACACGACTAAAGCACACAACAGATCAACACAACTAAACACCACACAGGTAATATCCATCTCCTTCCTCCCCCCAACACTAAAACAACTTTGGAGTATAGAGCATGTTTTTATGGTAATAATGAAAACAAGTGAATTGTCAAGTACAAGATTCTGGCTCTTTCCCATCATCAAACAGAAGGCATGGAAGGCAGCACAAGCCTTACCTTCAACACCTCTGGGATTGAACTGTGACAGGAATATATGCATGTCAAGATGGAGAAAACAGTACTGAAGACAATAAAAGTTGCTACATTTGCTATGGAAGTATGTAGCCCACTTCTCATGGCCTGAATCACACAGCATCACTGAATAAAATTATTTCCTAAGGGAGCCTGTTTAGAAGATAGGTAACTAACTATCAACCCAAGTGTTGTGGTTTTAAGGTATGACTCTAAAATACATTTTTTTCCATGCAACATCCCTGGCTGCTGCCAACAGATCAACAAGATGATAGCATGAGTACTGTTTGTTACCAGTTATGACTAGAAGTCCTTCACAGGCCTCTTTTGTACAGTATTCACCATTTCCTTCTACATGGCTTTTACAGCGTATTGGCTTATATGACACAACAGCCAGCCTTACAGCTTAGTACAGAGACCTTAAATTCTGAATTAGAAAAGCAGTGAGAGAGTAGATACCTTCGTCTTGGCAGGATGTGTGAAAGGGAACACAGTTAAGAAGCCCTAGCTGTGTTTCCTTTTAGACAGTCAGAGAACAAGAAGGAGCCCAGAGGGGCCTCCTTGGGCTGAAGGCATGTGCAGAATGTACAGGAGGGTTCTCTTGGCTCTGCAGAGATAGACTGGATTTATTTTTACAAACATTAAGGGTTAGCTTCATTTATGTGCTGCCAGCACTCTTGGCCCACGATCTGAGCTTTTATTCAAGCCTTATTTGCTTACTTAGATTAGCCTAAATGAGTGATCCTCATGTCCTCTGGGGATTCCTATTCTACTGTCTCCTCGTCAATAGCAGTTGCTTGCACTAGACTGAAAGCTATAATGTTTTCCTGTTCCAGAGGTTTTACAAAACTCCACATTTACTCTGGCCACATGAGGCACTGGAATAGAGGGCTGGAAACAGTTCCAGCTGAGCTCCAAACGCTAGAGGGAGCAGAGTCCCAAAGTGCCTTGTGCAAATTACAGTGTAACAAGAACAGGAGCTCAGGGTTCCCCATGCCTGCTGGGCTGTGCCACCGTGAACCACCAAAGATGCTGACAGACTGATGGGAGTTTCCAAATGTCCCAGGGAAGATGCTTGATGTTTTCAGGTATTTACCACCCACTGATGCAGTAAGGGTTAGGTCGATGCAGTTTGCCTCCTGATCTTGGGTCTGCCACTGACAAAATAAGCTCTGCTTAGTTCAAGTACACCACAGAGCAGATGGCTTAGAGCGGTTCCAGGCATGTGCTCCAAGGCCTGCATTCAGGCTCTGTTCCTAAGGGGAGGAAAGAGGTTTGCTCAGGTCCACTCTGAGGCACTCAAGGAAACTCTGGAGCCATCTCTTCTACTTGCCTGTCAGGTGCAGCAGGGTGGGACTTACTCTTTTAGCGGTGGACCCCAGATTAGACGGGATGGTGGAAAACTTGCCTTGAGTACTTTTAAAAAAATACCTCAAGCCTCACTGAGTTTCAAGGGGCTTAAGTATACAGGTATTTTTGGAAAAGATGGATTCATCCATATCTTAAGGTACCTAAAATTAAAAAAAAACCACTTTAAAATGTGTCTCCTACTGTTTTTTTGGGTAGTTTAATTTTTGAGTGCGTGCTCAAGTTAAGAAAGATTAACCCATTTCATGAAAGCACTGAGCCCACTGAAACTAAAGGGGCTGAGACTTGACACCCCAAAATTAGCACTTTTAGCACCTTTGGAAATGTAGGCCTTTAATTTTTGTTTAGTTGAGGTGTTACAGTTAGGAATGAATGAACCACTTGTATTAAAATACGACCCCCAAAGGAACTCGAGTCAGATCAAAATGAACCAGAACTGAACATTTTCTTTTCTTTTTATGGGTTTGTTTTTTAAGTTAACTTTTTTCATTTTGTGTTATTTTTTATGGAAGGACTCTGCAGCTCAAGCGCTGAGCAAGGCTGTTCTCCCAGTATTTTTCAGTCCAGTGGGGGGCAGGAAGGACTGGAACACTTATGAAATTTGCCATCTTATTTCGAGGAAACTTTACATAAACTGATTTCTTAGGATGACTATCTAAATCATGCATCAGAACCCTCTGAATTTTTCCTCAGCATTAATTACAACATAGGACAACACTGATAGTACAAAGGGTAAATCCTGCTACCTAAAAACTTACCAATAACATTATTTTACTTCTGTCACATTTTGGTTTATGGTTCAGGTTCCTGGGCTCAGAAATTTGAGCTGCATTGATATTAATGACTTCAAAAGTTATTAATTTTTCACTGACTGGTAGCATTCTATACCTATTACTCAAACCTTATGGTATTCCCTCCCCCCGCCAAGTGTTTTCAGAAGGATCAAAAGCAGCTCTAAAGTTGTGGGTCTCTGTACTGCACTGTGAGATAGATAAAAGCAAGAGACCCTTCCCTACTGGATGCCACAGAAAATAGACAGTAGTTCACTGCAGACAGAGCATCTTTGGCAAATTGGGGTAAGCTAGTAACCTGGTCAGAGAGCCCAGTCGCATCAAAATCTACTTACCTATAAATCTTTGGGAATAGGGGGAGGGTGGAAAAGAAGATGTCCCTACCAGTAACTAGTACCAGCACAGGTGAGCTCTTGCCACAGGCCTTTCCCTTGGCTAAGAGACAATTCACTCCCTCAGTCGTGTATTGTACCCATGGTCATACCCCTTCTACTTGGGCTTTACTCAGAGATTCAGTCCTGGGTCTGTAACCAGTGCAGTTAGTTAGTGTTTCATCAACATGCAGCATGACAGCCAGCTGTCAGTGTCCACCTTGTTTGCTGTCAATACTTGTGCAGCCTTGTTTCTAATTCAGAAGTGGCTCCTTTAAGCCCTAGCAGAGCTAAGATTGGAATGTAGTCAAAGTAGTCACCAACTGCTACAGACTCTTGACTGTAAAAAAAAGGACACTAAGGAACACTCTCATCTTGTTAATTAGCAATTTGAGCCTTGTACACAGGAGTGTTGCAAAGAGTGTGCTGTCAAGGCTAGCAGGCCTAACATTAGATTTGCAACTGTGGTTTGGTATGTTGGCACATGTTTGACATGCTGAGCTTCTCTCTTCAGCCCTTGTGGTCTGAAGGCAGAAGTCTGGTTCATGCATTAAAACATGCCTAAATTCAAAGAGGGATGTGACTCTGAAAACCTGCCATCCTGGAGTTGTTATTGCAGGGTCCCTCAGCAGACTAGCCTGTTTATTTTGCAGGAGTTGAAAAAAACCTTTCTTTTTCAAGTTTGCCCATTTAAAATTGGGAGCTGTCAAACTCCGTAAGAATCTCTTTTTAAAAGGCATTTCATGCAAAAATCATTGCATATCAAAAAATATATGCAGATGTTCCTGAATATGAGATGAGAATGCTTAGGCTGTATAGTAGGGAAGGTCTAGATTCTTACTTGTGAACTATCATTTCAAATCGTTCTAGGTACACTTTTGGGGACAATTAATGAAAGAATCCTATGAGTTTTGTTGAAGCTGGAGCAGAAACAAAAACAATACAGGTCTAAATTCTTAGTCAATCGGTAGAGAGGCATTAAAGTAATATTATGACAATACACTTAGACACCCTCTACATGTTACAGGTATCACACAATTAACTGGGTAATTGTACAATTATCTTAAATCCAGCTACATATGCAAAATAGCTACCGCACGATGAAAAGCTCCAACCAGCTATAAAGTTAGACTTCAAAAATGTGTACTAACTTTATAGTTTCATAGATTTCATAGACATTAGGGCTGGAAGGGACCTCAGGAGATCGAGTCCAGCCCCCTGCCCAAAGGGCAGGAAGTCAGCTGGGCAGACTGTTCCAGACCTTGGGGGCTCGGACAGTAAAGAAATTCTTCCTTATGTCCAGCCTGAAACGGTCTTGCAGGAGTTTTTGACCGTTCAACCTCGTCA
>NW_017728917.1:26314775-26364599 GCF_001723895.1 Crocodylus porosus
CAAGATAAGCATCCAATTTACTCTTGAAGGTGTTCAATGTAGGTGCTTGAACCACCTCCGCTGGCAAACTGTTCCAGACCTTGGGGGCTCGGACAGTAAAGAAATTCTTCCTTATGTCCAGCCTGAAACGGTCTTGTGGTTTGGTTGCTCTCAAGCTCTAACTTGCACATGTAGCAAGGTTTCCCCTGCACCTGGGACAGGGTTCCCAGCTGCAGGGATGCACCATGCCCAACATGAAATTCTGGGCCTGGGGGATTGCAACAGCTGTGATGTCCAAGGCTCCTGGGTGCATGAATCTCCAAGCCCTGGGCATTGCAGCTGCCAGGGGAGGGTTGAAATCTCTGGTCCCACATGTACAGATGGGACCAAATGGCCCTGCATATGATGAGGCTCTCAGTCCCAACTGTGTCACGCTTTGCTTTGGCCTAACAGTATCAAAATTTATGGAATTAAAACCATCCCAAAAACATTAATGTGCTGTGGGTACATATGACTTTTGAATACTGTCATCTTATCATCATTGCTCTTTTAGGCTGTGCTTTTTTCAATGGACATTTAATAATGGAATCATACTGGAGAACAAGAAGCAGCCACTGTATATGTATTTGTGCTGTATTCAAGAATTAGTGAAATCTATGAACATACAGCTGTAGCAAAGTTTTCCTGTTCTTGCTGTCTGCCTGAACTGAGAGGTTTTACCTTCAGCCCGGTGATTCTCAACAACGGTGCTGCTTATCGTATTTGCAAGATAAACCCTGAATTTTCCAAGAGGAAACCACAGTGTTAAACGCATTATGACCTGTTGTGATCTTTGAGTTCTTTGCAACAGAAGGATTGTCTTATTGTTTTTCTGTATTAAGAAAAAAAGTGAAGAGCTGGCATTTTCCGAGTGGTGCCTCAAGTCCCTCAAGGGGTGCCTCAAATCTATTAAGGATGCCTCAAAACTAGAAATGTTGAGAACCGCCATTCTAGCCTAACCAGCAGCCTTCTTGCTGGGAACATGGCGCCTCTCTGGAGTTCCTACCCATATCCATAGAAAAAATGGCACTTCTTGTAGCAGCAACTGAACAGTCACACGATATGAACTAACGTTACAGTGCAGGTAAGTGATACATTGCCCAGAGATTTTATTGACTTTGGCAGTCTGAGTGTGCATTGCCTCTGGTATCCATGGGGTGCTGGCACCATCAGCCCAGAAGTGGGGGCAGCCAGTCTGCCAAGCGGCATAGAAGCACTTGAATTTCTAGTCTCACTCTTCATTTATAGCTTTCTAATTAAAAAATAAGCATCTTAATCACTCATATTTGTGGTTTGTTTTGAAGAGAGACCGTTATGTGTGGAATATGTAGTGTTTGTTTTGTTTGTGTTTGAGGCACTCATGGCAGAAGGCAAACGCCTCCTGAGGACATGCAGTTTCTTGCTATGCCAGCTGATGTTTATTAAATATTTTGTATTGTGAGATGTCCTGGGGATCATTCATGCCATGGACTTGGATGCCAGTACTTACAAACAAGAAGTACAAATGACAAGAATGTATTGATGCTAAAACACAAGGGAAAATAAATCGGTATCATAGAACCTGTACCACAGAGTATCCTTGTTAGGCATCTACCTCTCTCAAGAGCTCATCACCCCAAACTGTACTGAGGAAACCATCTCCGTTTTTAGATTTTTGTTAACTCCTTGGATGGAGCTGGCTGACATTTTTCACACTCTGTCTCTCTCTCTCTCATTGAACTATATGGTTTTTGTGATAGCGAACGGGGTTTTTTTCCTGCTGAAAAATGGTAATTTCAATAAACATTTCAATTTTCTGATTGTAAAATGGTAAACAAAAACTCCTGTTTTGAGTCACTGCTTTGAAATGTCTGTCTCTCCTTGATTTGAAATCCCCTTCTGTTTAAGATTTTGGAACCTGAACATTTTCAGCCAGTTTCCATTCGGGAGTATCTCATGCTTTCTTTCCTTTCCTACCTTTTTTTTTCCACTGGTAAAATGGTCCTGTCTTGGGTCCAGAATTCATCCTGTGATTAAAGCGGTTTCAGGACTTCCCATATACTTCCAGAAGTCACACAGGGCCTTGGAGAGATACAGCAGTTCAAGGTCATTTGCCTGGAAGCCCTGCACTTTTCTGGCTCTGGTCCTCTCCATCTTTCTGTCATAGTGGCTCTAGGTTTGGTCTCAGTGCAAAAGAAAATGCAACATAGGGCTCTGAGTAACCTTAACTCTGTGGAAGCTGTGTAGTGTTTAACCCCTGACCCCAGAGGCACAACTTCCCCCAGCACACCCTATCACTGTACCCTACCCTGAGGTAGTTACCAGAGCCACCCTCCATATAGATGCTGGGTTCTGCTGACCTTCCTTCAGCTGGGGAAGGAAAGCCTAGTGGATGATCTGCTCCCTTTATAAAATATGGGGGGTTACTTTTGAAGACTGCCTGCCACTGCATCAGACATGGATTTTTACACCATACTTCAAACACTGATGTGCCTTGCTGCTTATTAAATGAGGCCTTCGGGTCTCCTGCACTATGATTAGAACAAATAAACAGCAGTCAGTGATTGGATATATAAAATACAGGTTACAAAACAAAATACTTTAAATAAGTGCATATACATAAAAAGGTCCTGTCCTTCCACTAAATATTTCTGTGGCATCTAATTCCTATGGGTCCCAGCTTTTATGTGAATTAAACTGGCTCCCTGGGTTTAATAAAGCTCATATACCATCCATTGTTTTGCAAGAGTTGAAAGACCAAATCAGTATGTAATTTGCCTCCTCAAGGTCTTTGCCCTGCTTTATTATAACTGACAGGGCAGGCAGCATTGCAAGAGCATATTGAGATAGCAAACTCACACATGTTTGGCACACATTCTCTGAACTGCCTGCTGCAGGATTTTCCAAAAAGTGATGACAAACAGTACTAAATATCTTCTGGTCGAAATATATCATCTCATATATACTGCAGTTGCCCTGTGAAATTAGGAAACTCAAAGGGAGTAAATAATCTGTTACTAAGTGAAATGTCATCTGAGTCACAGTTGACTTTCAATGTTCTGAACAGGTGGTAGGACAGCTCCATCGCTAGCTTCATGTTAGGAGAGGAGAAGGTTAGAGTTTAGTTTTGAACATAATCATGGTACTAATTATCACAATATTATAATATCATTAAAAAGCCAACTGCAAAGTCCAACACATGCAGCCAACCAGTATCAACAACTCTTATAAGAGTGATCCCAATATCCATCAGCAAGCCACCAACTTATTAATCAGTCCACCCCGCCTCTCCCCATCCTGGTGCCAAGGAAGGAGGAAAGCAGATGCAAAACCCTAGGGATTCACAGAATAGTATAAAGGCATCCTGTGAGGGACCCTTACAGGCCAGCTCTGGGAAGCTCAGCTGAGCAGTGCTGTTCCACTTTCAGAAGCTGTGAATACAACACAGGCTGGGATACCCAAACCACTTGCAGTTGAATGCTCGTAATGATTATAACAACTTCTTTGCAGATTTTGACACAGGGTTAGCAACCTGATTTTATGCCCAGGGTTCCTGGTGGGTTTGTACAGTCCGTACTGATGGCACTACTCAGGGATGGATCCAGAGAGAGAGGAGGGGTGTGAGGGTGCAATCATATCCCCACTTGGACCCTACTAACTATGAAACTACCTCCAAGGTACAGTTACCTTAGATCATGTTGGCCATTTTTAGACTGATCTAACCTTCCTGAACTTCATAGATTTCCTAGACTTCATAGAGTTCATAGACATTAGGGCTGGAAGGGACCTTGGAAGATCATTGAGTCCAGCCCCCTGCCCAGGGGCAGGAAGTCAGCTGGGGTCATAGGATCCCAGCAAGATAAACATCCAAATTTCTCTTGAAGGCATTCAAAGCAGGTACTTGAACCACCTCCAATAGCAGGCTGTTCCAGACCTTGGGGGCTTAGACAGTAAGGAAGTTCTTCTTTATGTCCAGCCTGAAATGGTCTTGGAGGCATTTATAACCGTTAGACCGTGTCATCCCTTGGGGCGCTCTGGTGAACAAATGTTCCCCCAGATCCTGGTGAACACCCCTTATACACTCATAGGTGGCCATCAGATCACCCCTGAGCCTGCGCTTTTCCAGGCTAAAGAGCCCCATGGCTTTCAGCCTGTCGTCATAAGGTCTATTTCCTGACCTCTGATCTTGCGTGTGGCTCTTCTCTGGACTCTCTCAAGCTTCTCCACATCCTTTTTGAATTGTGGAGCCCAAAACTGGACGCAGTACTCCAGCTGCGGCCTCACCAAGGCCGAGTACAAGGGGAGAATGACGTCCCGGGATTTGCTTGAGAAGCATCTATGGTTGCAAGCCAGCGTTTTGCTCACTTTGCTAGCCGCAGCATCACAATGATGGCTCATGTTCATCTTGTGGTCAATCATGACCCCCGAGTCCCTTTTGTCTGTAGTGCTAGCCAGCATAGCACTGCCGAGCCTATAAGGATGCTACAGATTTTTCCTCCTAAGGTGGAGTACCTTGCATTTTTTGGTGTTGAACATCATCATCCTCCCATTTCCTGAGCCTGTCCAGGTCAGCCTGGATCACCCTCCTGTCCTCAGGTGTGGATACTTTGCCCCATTCAAATGACTTCAATGCAGCATGACTAACAAAAGGCAGAATTTGTCTCTCTGTGTGCGTCTACTTGTGCCCCTACAATGCCATTGTTACTGTACTGTCATTTAGTACTTCCTTTTGGATGTAGCAGGTAAAAATAATGGTGTGCCACTGGCATGGTGCAGTACTGGCTGTTACTGAGCTGTCATTTAGAACTTCTTAAATGACAGCGCAGTAACAGCCCATACTGCGCCATGTTGGTGGCGCTGTTATTTTTAGCTGCTACATCACTGTAGCAACGTGCTATAGAAGGGGAGCGTGTTCATGCATTCAAGTAGCTGCAGCATCACAGTTTGTGCCTGCTGACACTATGTCACCGTAGCATGTTGCTAAGGTGACACAGCATCTCGTGTAGCCATGCCCTCTGTTCTTCTTCGCAATGATATGGAAAAATATACAGCAATGGTTGTCAACCTTTTTAGATTTAAGGTAATTTTTGGAAAATGTCAGTGCTTAGTTTTTACTCAATTTTTCACTACAGAAACATAATAGAGTAATTCTTTCATTGCAAAGAATTCAGAAAGCCCATTCAAGTTAAGATGATTTTTAACACTATAGATTCTTATTTGTAATTCTTGGGTATATTCTGTGAATCATCTTTACACACTGAATAGTGCTGAGGCACTACACGAGTGCCACTATTAGCCTGCAGTAAACTAATTTAGTCTACAGCAGGATAGTACTTGTAAATATAAGTACTATCTGGCTGCAGGATAAAAAAAGTTGCAGCAATGTATGTGTAGAAACTGCCCCAGCTGGCTGGGGCATGAGGGTGCTTCAGTGCGGCGCTGGCAGGCTGACCCTCCCAGGCTCTCTGCCAGCTAGGGCTGATCCAACCCAGATCATCATGCTGTGCTCCTGGGTGCCCATTCAATCAGCAATAAAGTCCGGTGTTTATTGCTTCCTCATTAATTACACATGTAGACATGCCCCAGCAACATATACTACACTCTCCTAGTACCACATATACAAAACTGGTACCTTCAGGCCAGCTCAATACCTATTGAAGGGAAGCACTATTAAAAATCCACTTCAAACATGGATCTGGAAAAACCAGGAAACCAGTTCTTAGTATACTTTTGTAACTTTTTTTCCTTTTCTCCACAAGTTTTAGCCTTAAAATATCTTTACTAAGTAAACAAACTTGGAGAGTAAGGTAGTTCATTGTAATGGCAGATGAAAACCAGCTGAGCGTGTTCTCAATTTAAATTAAAATCAATTCAGAAAAATTTAAAACATAATAGTGAACAATTTACCGCTACTAAAAGCCAGGGAAGATTGAAACTTCCAACTTCACATCAGGATCTGTCACAGTAAGACCAGAATAATGTACTTTGTTTTACTAGGATTTAGATTTTACATTTGGGAAGACAACAAATTTTTTTTTCATGCGTAGAGCTACTTCCCCTGCTGCTTCCAAAAAAATTCCCTGTGGAGCGGTATTTTCAACTGGGTGTCAAAGAGGGGTTGATCTAAGCAACAGCAGAGCTTAGAACAGGGACAGGCAATTATTTTGGGCAGATGGCCGCTTAACAAGGTTTGGTGAACTGTAGAAGGCCACATGGGTAGTCCTGCCCCTTAGTGGGTGCCCCACCTCCCTGGTCGCTATCTTGGGACCTGAAGTCCAACCCCTAACCCCTGACCTTTGCCACCAGAAGTTCCTCCCCTTACCCCCACAAATACTCCTTCTGGGAGGGGGGAGTTGTCATTTTAGAACCCGAAAAAAACAGATCATTCACTAAAAGTCAAGCACCTACTATGACATATTTTTAATTTTATTATGAAAAATATTTTTGCCATGATTAGTGTTTGTGTAGTGTATATATGGAGTTGATTGCATAATAACTCAAAATACATTCTTAGTCTTTTTAGTCTTTTATATTGTGTGGGGCTGTGTGGTTGTGTGTGTGTATGGTGGGTGCGCGCGTGTGTGTAGGTATATGGTGGAGTATGAGTGTATGTATGGTGCATTGTGGGGGTGTTTAGGGTGTGGTGTGGGTATGTGTGGTGCACTGTGGGGGGAGTTTGTGGAAGGATGTGGTGGTGTTGGGGGGGCACAGTGTATATTGGAGGGTTGTGTGGTGTTTGTGGGGTCTGGGTGTGTGGCTCTGTAACACACTCCTGTGGGTGTGTGGCTCCTGCAGCCAACACTGATGTATGTGTGTGGGGGGGGCACGTAAGGGAGGGTGGGAGGGGTCGGGAGATGCCCCCACACTGCCCCCATGGCACAGCAGGTGGGGGTGCTGGTGCCAGGCTCTGGCTAGAGCTGCACATCACAGTGAGAAGCGCGCCTACCACAGTGGGCTGTTTGTTTTCCCAGCGCTCCCTGCACTCAGGGGGCACAGGAGGAAAGCCCCAGATGCTGGAGTTGGCTGCTTTCCCCACCCCAGCCCACTCCAGTGTCTGAGGCTTCCCTCCTGTGCCCCACAAGTACAGGGAGCACCAGGGAAATAAATGGCCCAGCAGGCGTTGCACTCCTCACAGCGCTGGCCAGAGCCAGGATCCAGGAATGAGCAGGGCGCACCCCCTGCTGCTGCTGCCCCCACTGCCTGCCAGGGCTGCAAGCCATGCGGGGAATGTGGGAGGGTTCCCCACATCCGTCCCCCCTCACAACTACACCTGCCCAGCTGAGCTCCGCGCTGCTGCCATCCCTCTGCATGAGGGCTC
This sequence comes from Crocodylus porosus, assembly GCF_001723895.1. Classification (NCBI taxonomy): domain Eukaryota; kingdom Metazoa; phylum Chordata; order Crocodylia; family Crocodylidae; genus Crocodylus; species Crocodylus porosus. The sequence goes on from NW_017728917.1 coordinate 26,322,091, forward strand.
CATGCTGCAGCCAGTCCCAGCCCTAAGCTCTGCTCTCCTGCAGCCCCATTCCCAACTTTCCTAGCTAGGAAGAGAAAGGGCTGGGTGGAGCACAAGTCATTGGAGGGGGTGCTACACACCATACAGAAGTGCCTGGAGGGCTGATGTGACCTGCGGGCCGCATTTTTCCCACCCCTGGGTTAGAAGCTATGACTGACAGCTGAATATTTTAATAATATAAAAAAATGCCATAGTGCTTATCTAATCATGATCAGTAAAAATCAAGCTTCCGTGTCAGTTCAGAATACCTGAAGGGCTGCTATAAAGAAGAGGGAAAGCACCTCTTCTCTCTCCCTTAGAGAGGAGAATTAGAAGCAATGGCTTGAGGTTGCAGCAAAGTAAATTTATACTGAATATTCAGAAAAACTTCTTCACTGTTAGAATAGTAAGTCAGTGGACTAGACTGCCTAGGGAAGTTGTGAACTACCCATCATGGAAAGTGGTCAAGAAGAGGCTGGACAGCCACTGGTCAGGGATGATCCAGGTGGACTATGCCTATTTTCTACCATGAGTATTTCCCATGTTTCCGGGCTTTGCTGGTTCCTCCTCTCCCTTTTTCCAATATATCTGTCAGGGTGTTTTTAAACCTTTCCAGAGGCATTGGGTGTAGGCTATAGGCAAGGCTGGGGACTTCAACTGGGGTTTCAGGCTAGTGGGTCTTGCCTTTCCGGTCAGGGTCAGACTGACTGTCATATTTAGAGGCAGGAAGGAATTTTATTTAATAGTCGGATTGGTATGGACTGTGGGAGGTTTTGCCTTCTTCTGTAGCTGGGGGCATGGCCCTATACCTGGGACCTCTTCAGCATATATTGACAACATTTTACAGTAGCAGGACATTGGCCACTGTGGTTCCCCTGCTATACCTGTGGCAGGTTAGGGTGTTAGGTCTATACCGTGTTAGGGTTGATGGGAGTCTTATATAAAGTTTAGATTATGGTTGTATGCAGGGATGACTGGTGCCTCCTGAGTCTGGGGCGGGGGGGGGCCACAATTTGTGGGCAGGCCCAGGGGCGCACCAAAAGTCCTGTATCCACTCCTATACTTCTGTACCATGGCTTAGTGCCCCTTCCTTCCCCCACACACTTCCAGCTTGCACAAGAAAAAAAAATCTGCCCTGTCCTGAGCGGTGCTGAGTTGGGCACTAATCTCGGGGGGGGGGGGGGCGCACTGGCCCTCCCAGTTACCTATCGTTGCATGGGATGGTTTGGATAGGAATGATCCAGCCTCAGGTTTGGACTAGATGACCTTTGGAGGTTCATTCCAGCCCTACTTCTCTGTGACTCTCTGTGATGCTATGAATTCAGCCAAAGTTGGGGCTAGGTGAGATGCTTTGGAAGTGTATCAGCAAAGTTCGTTAAAATCTGCCAAGAATAGCCTAATGTTCACAAAGTTTGTTTTAGATCTGGAGGAAACCACAGGGAAGAAATATCTATAAGGAACAATTAGAATTACAGAAGGCTTTGATCTAGCACAACTCAAGAACACACATATTTTCCTGGAGGAATAAACCAACAGCTATTTGATAATGAAACCCCCCCCCCCAGCCATAGTGGACAAACTGATTTACTCTACATTCAGGGCTATCAAGGTATAATGACCAGGCTATCATCTCAGTATTTGCTATGTGGTATGACAAATACATGGAACGGGAATAAAATGACAACTTTAATTATTAGATTGGTTCCTGGTGGAATTGGATGAATGTCAAAGCTGGTCAATTTGAAAACTCTTGTTACAATTTCAAAAGCTTTTCTTATCTTTCTTTGTCTGTAGCTGATTGCAGGTTTCAACAGCAGCATTACAAATGTCCATTACATGGCTTTCATCAGGTAATTACGTGATGACATTTTTGGTTAAAACAGGCTAGTTGTCCTGCAGTGTTAAAGAGCTGATTGATGTTCTTGTAATCTTTTTTCTTATGCCTTTCAGGCTCCTTACTATCCATTCCACTAGAACACATATTAATTCCCCAAGACTCTAGCTTGTTACAAGCAATTAATCTTGCTTTTTTCTTTCAGAATATTCTGTGGTTTTAAAAAGATGCTGATACCACTGTGACTGTTCACCTGGCAAGTGGTAATTCTTAAATTCTCTTTTTTGCTCGTACCAGTTTTGCCCTCCCTTTGTCATCAGACATTAGATTTCCTGCCATTATGTATTTAGATCCTTGCTGGCAGCATGTAATTCAATCCAAACTCTTGATTTAAGTGGCAGAAATTCTTTGTCTTAATGGATTGTCTCCTCTGTGCTATTAAAACCACCTCTAGGTGGCACATTCGCCTGTAGGATAAGCACCTGTTCCTCATCTTCAGCCAGCTCTGGACTTGCTTGCAGTTGCAGAACTAGTGATGGATTTGTTTTCAAGTTTACCTTCGGAAGACAAAAAATTTTTAAAAATTATATTCCACAGATGAGGAATAGAGTGTTCATGGGCCAGAAATGCCCCCATTTACAAAGCACTTCATGTTAATAGGGGAAGTAAAGGATGGAGCAGTTTTCTCCAGATACCTCTGGAACTGCTAGTTGCTGGATGAGGAGGTGAATCACTGGTTAAATTATTCAGCAATCAGTATAGGTTAGTGGTCTGAAGTCATACTCTGAGGCCTGGCTTTCAGAGCAACCTTCTACCCTTTCTGTTTTCCAAGCCCGCCAGCCATTGCTAAAACAAACCCAGGCTGTAAGGTCTTGTACATTAGCTACATACCCCTCAGTGCAGCCCTCTGCCACATCTCCCAAACCAAAGGCAATGACAATATACACAAAGTTAACTAGACACACTAGGAATGTCCCAGCATTTTCAAGGAAGCACTTGCAACTTTGTTGTAGTTGTGTTTCGAGCTTGTTGGACAGGGGACACATTCTAACATAATATCTATATCAATGAAGGACTGTTCATTTGCCCTGCAAATGAATACTTGGTATATTAACAATTTAGAGGAACAAGAATAACTGCACTCTGTGTATCAGACCTGAAGCAGAATAATAGTTTTAAGACAACAAAAGAGACGACATTTACTGAAAAAGACCAGAGAATCTGCATTATTACTGGCTTCTGCAGTGATGTATATTTTGAAGACAGGAAGGTCAGTTAATGTAAGATTAAAAGACCATTGATCATTTCTCTTCTGCAACAGGTTAATCAGAGCATATCTGCTTTTGACAAGCATGTCACCAAACCATTATAAGAAGAGCCCAATGAGCTAAGCACTTTACTCTTTATAACTTTAGCTGTGGATTCAACAGGCCAGGATTAATAATGTTATGCATTTCCATTTTGAAAAAATGGCGGAAAATATATTCCCAAAAGGAATATGGGCTGGTTCAGGTTCCCAGTGTGAGGAGATAAGCAGGTAAGGACAAGCTCAGGCTTTTCCTACCTGGCTGTTCCCCCAACACCACTTCCTGGACCCTCTGTAATGAGACAAGCACTATCATAAATTAATTTATTTTTAAAATGGGGTGTTGCTTAATTCACAAAAGTTATGGACGGCTCCCTCAAGTCTAACAGTGGGTGTCTTGAGTCTAAAAAAGGTTGAGAACCACTGCTCTAAGGCTATGGGTGGGAGGTCAGACATGGGATTCTGACTTGGTCTATTATACAGAATACAGTTATCACCAAATTTCAGAGCTGTATCTGCAACATCACCCACCTAGGACAAGCATTTTCACTTGAAATGCTAGTATATATACCTATTTATCATACTGAGATTTGTATCTTCTCAGCACTGAGTTAATGTAATTACTGAGTATATTATGCCTGGTTGTTGGACTTGAACTGGCACTGCCTAGGTCACATGTACCAGTAAGAAAACAACTCACGTTAACTCTCTTTGAGTGCATCTACATGTGCCCCTACAGCACCAGTGTCACTGCATCAGAAGTACTAAATGATAGTGCAGCCCATGCTGTGCCATGCTGGCAGCGCATGGTTATTTTTAGCCACTACATCACCATAGCAATGTGCTACACAGAGGGAGCGTATTGCTATGATGATGTAGCCACAGCATTTCAGTTTCTGCCCGCAGGTGCTATGGCGATGTAGTGTCATGTGTAGACACCCCGTCTGTGGCAGAACAATGACTTGCACAAACTAAAGAATCTGCTATGTTAGTGTGACTATGATTCAGTTAATAGAAAGTAGTAAGTTGGCACTTAAATACTTGAAGAAATAATTATTCATTAATTATTTGCTAATACAGAACTTGCTGTATTTGGAGAAAATAAGTGCACTTTGCAATTTACTTTTATGGTGACCAGCAACTGGAAACACTTCATAAATCCATTGCTTTATAAACAAAGGATGCCATTACCGAGGAGGTAATTTCTGTAAGAATTATATGTGGTGAGGCTGTCAGTTGCTCCTGATAAATGATCACTAATAAAATTTTTGTTTCTACTGTTTCTCTATTTAAACCAATGAGAGCCTTTTCAAAAATGACACTTGGCACCGTCCCACATAAATCTTGCAGACATTACATTCATCTTGAACCATTGCTCAGTCCAACCGAATTAGAGAAAGCATGTTTGTTATTTAAAACAATGGCATGTTGCCATCTTGAAATAAAAGTAATGCTATTTCCATTAACATCTGACATGGATTTGTAGTACCATAACAGCAGACTTCACAGCATTTGTGTAAACAGTTTGAAGTTGTTCTCTGTACATTATGAGATAGTCTGCTTCTCTTCTGCTCTTAAAAGTATAATAATTATAATTAATTAGCTTTCCTTCTGTTTTTAATATGCTGCAAAGAGGTATTTTGGGGCCAAATTGTAGACCAATGTTATTTCAAACTTTAAATAATCCTTTCCCCCAGCTAACTGTATTTACTAAACATTTAAATCCATTGTGCACTTTTCTGATAAGAGTATGTAAAAATCCTAATAACAAATGCAGCTTGCCTGTAATTTCCCTTATACTACTGTGTGTTGTATACATAAACACATCATATATAAAGAGTGGCTGTTATTAAATGGACCGAAGACATTTTTTCATACCAAACTGTATCAAATTAATATTTTGCTTTCATTTTATGTGACACAAACATATATTTTAAAAGGTGTTATGTTTATGTTGTTCCGTCATCTGCAGTTTGAAATGCTTTATCTGGTGGTGTGAAAATCCTTTCCTTTTCTTTCCCTTCCTTTGTCATATAGGAGGCTTACTCATTAATTTAGATCAGTTCAAGCAGAAAGTTTTGTGGCCTGACTGAAAAATGCTGATCACTTACTGCTCCCTTTAACACAGTGGGAGTTGCTGGCGGTCAGTACCGCTTGGGATGAGTCTTTACTAATAAATTACTTCTGTTATAATCACCGATGGAAATTACCAGGGGATTCTGCATTTATTTCTGTGTGAGTTTGAACCTTGGCTAGAAAATATAAGATAGCTATGTTCTCCAGCTTTCCTGTGACATTAGGTTTTTATAATGAGGTCTAGCGTTATAATTTTCAAACTTAATTCCCAGGGCTATTCATATGTATCCAGATTTAAGCACTTAAACATGCAGTACCTAGCCTTTAGAAGTACCACAGGCAGGCACTCAGCACTTCTGAAAAAACAGGTTAATATTATGGAAGTGAAAGTAAAGTCATAGGCAATCCACAGATCCAAAGCTCCCTTGCTGCTGCTACTCAGTTATTTACTGCAAGGACAGATTTCTTTTTTTCTTCATTCTGCCTTTCATAAACATGTTTTGTACCTTACTCTGGGATGCATTGTATGTGGAAAAATACAGTGGAAAAAATACGGTATGTATGGGCCTCAGTCTCTTTTTAAATGTTTCTTAGTACAGCAAAATTCAGCTCTAAACATTTCTTATCGCCAAAGAAAGAAGGAATTTTCATTTACTTTCTCTACCATTACCTTTTACTTACCTGCATGCTATACTTTGAAAGCCAACAGGTCATAGTCACCCCTGAAGCAGCTAATGCCATCACATCCAAGCATATTTAGGACCCAATATGCTTGTACAGAACAATTAAAAAAAAATGAAACAAAATCCAGGCACTGCATTCTGGAGTGTTAAGTAGCTAGTGATTGATTTAAAAAAGCAAAATCTAAGTCTAGATTGGCCAAATGCTCTATTACATAGATCAAAACCATACAAACACCAGATTAATGAGAGTCATTAGCCAATGTTAACATTAACAAGAACAATGGTTTTAGAGTAAATATTTCTTCAGATGCCATCATGAAGGGCTGGATCTATCGAAAGCACATGCACACAAGAAATGTTACGCAAAAGAATAATGCCATTGAGTCAACAAGACAGTTAACAGGAGTATGTGTGAGTGCAAGCAAGTTTGGGGCCTGAATTAGTAAACAGCAATGTTTATTTTGCCTGTTCATGTTAAGTTACTGAAACATATATTTGAATTTTAAACTGTCTGTTGCCATAATCTAAGGGGATAATGTAATCGAATTGTGTAATTCTACCAAGACATCCTGGTGATATCATGAATCATGATAGTAACACAAGTGGTATCTCAATGTCACCAGACCCATTAGATGAGTAAACCTCTCTTTCTCTGCATAGCTATGGCATTTTATTTTATTTTTTTAAATAAGCTTTTTAAAATAAGCTGACAGGCTCATAGGTAAATGGCTTGATAGACATTGTTGAAACTCCTGCCATCATTTTTCTTAATGTACTTACAGTCCCTTAGATCTTGTACAGCTAATTCTATCTCTCTGACCTGCTGGATTCCAAGAGAGTGCGGCTGGGTTAAGAAGCTTCCCTCCAAAGATGTCAAGAAAGGAAAAAAACAAAAACAAAAAAAGGCAAGAACTGACGGAAATAATTCTAATGGCTGATAATGGCGACAGTCTAGTAGGTCCAGCTGTGTACTGAGAGTGATGACAGTAGGCTTCTGTTCCTGCCTTTGTCATAGACTTGCTGTGTGACAGTCACATCATCTGCTTCCCTCCTAACCTTTGCCTTCCTTGCCTTTTTTTTCTGTAAGTTGATCATGGCAAGTCTCTCAGTGAGTGTTTGTATAGTACCAAACACAACAGGAGCAGACAGAGGAGCATGTCCCTGTTGTAATTCAGAGTTACAGTCATCCCTTAGACCCAAAAGAAGTTTGCTGTTGGGTCCCAGGGGTTGGGGAATCCAGCCACTGTTTAGAGTGGCTGCAAGCTTGCAGCTGCTAGCAACACCACTCCCAGCTCCAGTGCCGTTTTCAGAATTGGAAGTGGGGAACGGAGCAGAGGGAGCTTGCTTTGGCGGTTCCCCAGCCAGCACTGGAGGGTGAGGTGGGAGTCCCCACAGGGGGCTCCAGTCCGCCTGCCCCATCCTCCAGTGCTGGCTGAAAAAAACCCCAAACCAAACTCCTTCTGCTCCCTTTCTGAAAACACTGTTGGGGCTGGGAGGCAGCACAGATACAATTTACTAAAACTGCTCCATTTTGAAATATCTTCATTTGAACCCTCCAGCAATGAGGATTCACATTTTTGTAGGATCTCACCCTTTAAAGCACTCTGCAGCTGTGCACTTCTGTTTGGTCATGGCTATAAGGTACTTTCAGGGGCCAGATTGGGAAAAAATTGTCACTTCTTTCTGCACCTAATGGGTCCCAATCTCAGCAGGGAGTTGGTACTGTAATACAAAAAACAATGTCTGCTGAAAGACACCTCTCCAAGAGCGCCTCCAAGAACATTAGGAACCTGCTCGGTGTTGTCAAAGAGGATGTGTTTGGGGATGGCACAAGGATGCAAGTTCTGATAGGTCTAATAGTTTGGAACATTCCTCTTGCTCAGTGTTTGGTAGGATAAAACCAACTACTATCCCAGACAGCTCTCTTATTTGATTACCATCACAGGGGGCCTGCTCTGCTCTAGCAGACCTACATGCAAAGAGGCATGGGAGGAGAGCAACAAAAGCAGCAACACAGAACAAGGGCTCCTAGGGGTAAAAAATTCAGGAGAACAGCAAAGTAAGAGCAACAGTAACAGGGGTATTTTAATGATCTCATTCTAGATTCTAGTGCTAGTCCCAAATTCAAAATCAGCCTACTCCTGGACATTCGGTAATAACACAACCAGTTACATTTTAAACCTGGTAGCACATTCTTTTCTTGTTTTCAGTGTTTCACGTTACCATAGCACCCCTTCTGTTTGAGTTATAACTGGTGTAACCATTTAGGCAGAGCAATGTTTTGAAAGCTATGTTTCTTTTTAGGGAAACGCTATTCTGTTTTCTTAATCATATTGCACTAGAACTTAATTGTTCACATTAGTTATTGCTATGTTTAGCAAAGTTTTGCATAATGTCCCAACTGTTTTCTGAATAATCATTCATGCTACTTTGGACATTGACAACCACAGATAAGCAGCACACCTCCATAACTAGAAACCCCTGAACATCTCACAACTGTTACATGCATAGGACACTGCTTCTTCAGAGCACTCAGAAAGCACTTCTGTATTGTTAATGCAAATGCAAATGATGCATCAGATCAGCTGCAGAAGGAGAATTTTAGTCCTTTTCTCAGCTCCTTACCCCTACAGTGAGTGTCTGAAGAATAACATTTTTTAAATGCCTTACTGAATATAATGCCATCAACATTACTCCAAGAAGATTTTCTTGTTATAACAACCAATACTGAATGACTGTAGGACATAAGACATAGTATCCAGATTTGTAAGCCTATCACAGACTTGCCATGTGTAATAAAGCTATTTGCCACAAAGGGTAACTGACCTGTCAAACAGTTTTATCTAGAGTCCTCATACCAAAGGTGGCAGTGTAAACACTTTTCCGGTGTCCAATGTTTAACCTCACTTGCTGAACTCAGCGGTTCTAACCACAGAGCCACTTTGTTTTATTGCTGTCGTAAAATATATTTGGTGGGTTTGGGTGGAAAATGAACACCTCAACAAAATATGAAATATCACATGCCCCAGTCAAGGGGAGTGAGAAAAGGAAGAGAGAGTGAATATTTCTGACTAGCAGTTACAGTCTAATCTATTGGACTAGCTCATAAAATAGGACATTGAACAAGTTATACAATAAAAACCAGTAATACTACATGGTTTGGTTGTCCCTCAGCCAAGGTTAAAAACTGTATCAGCTTCTTTTCACATATTTTATTTTAAAAAAAAAATCTTACCAGTCCAGTTATTTTCTGTTAACATGTGCAAATTTTTAACTTATCTCAAGGGATTACTCAAAATTTGCTATGGGAATGAAATATTACTGAGAGAGAAGAATCTTACTGTAAGCTTCACCACTGTGTGGCCTCTGCGAAGCAAGAAGAACCTAGACATTTTCCAGGACTAAAGTGCTCCCATTGTATGAGACCTTTGTTCATTAAATTCCATTGATTCTTCCTTGTCACATCTGATAATAGCTCCTGATTCTACTGAAAGAAAACTGTCATGGCTAAATGTATCTTGCCCACTTAAAGAGAGTATAAGCTATTAGCAGGATTGTTATCCTCAAGACCTTTTTAACTGAAATTGTTCCCTGTCCACTATTCAGCATAAGCAGTGATGAAAACTTTTCAACAGATGCTGGCAAAAAAAAAATGCTGTGGCTTCAGACCATCTGCAAGGATTAAACATTCATCAGATGAAGGAACTTTTCTGCGCTTGAGACAAAGGAAAGTTTTCTTTGTCCATATCTAAAAACATTAAACTTTCCAAGATCCCATTTCAGGCCCAGCTGTTTTCATCATATCTTGTCTGTCAGACATTTATTTGAAAGCTGTTGCTAATTGATTTTTTTTTAAAAACCCAAAAGCCAATGTCCTGAATCTAATTTATTAAATAAAATCTCTTACTAGAATCTCCTGCCTGCTTTTTTCATGATTGTCTTCTCTCAGTGAGTAAGAGTAAGAAGGTTCAATGACTGCCTAAATCACCATTTTTCAGTGCTTGGGAAGGATCCATGGAGTTCCATCTATATTTCATTTCTTATTAGAGCTTACATTATGTAGCATGAGCTGACACCTGGTAACTTATTTTGATACACTTCGTGCACACTGTTCATATGTATAAAATTGGGACTTTGCCCCAAAATCTCAGTCAGACTGAAAAGAAATGCAGCTAGGAGCAGGACATGAGTTCGATACCTTGTAACAATATAAGCAAGATGTTTAAGGGATGACAGATTGACCAGAATAAAACAAAGGGTTTCAACCTTGATAATGTCCTTTCATATACAGAAGAATACAGATCAGGAACTGCACAGGAGCAAAGAAAATTAAACAAACCCTACTGGTTGGAGCAAGGCTACATACAGGAATTCACAAGCAAAGAGGAAAAGGCATTTGCAGAATTTCTGAGTCATTTAATAGGATAATTTCAAGGGATATGAAGTGATCTATGTATTTTAAGCACTACATCCTTAATTTGAAGAGTGTTAGCCTGTCCATTTTAAATATATTCTGGCTTCTAACAGAACATCTTTGTGCATGACATCTTGTGAACAGTCGTGATGCTTTCACCAGAGTGACTGGGACAATGAAAGCCAATGGACCAATGGCTCAATTCTTGCCTGGATTCAAAAGTCTAAGAAGCTTGTTTTATATGGCATGCTTCATCTATTGATCTCTGGTAATACAGAGTGCCCTGGACTGGTTACAAGAATGATGCTTATTGTGCAGTAACATTACTTAGGGTCACCTATTTATTTTGAAGATGCTAAGGGTGGTATGCAACTTCTACTAAAATCAATGTAAAAACTTCAACGGGAGTTATAATGGGCCCTAGCACCTCTTCCTTTAGCTGTTGAATGCTCCAAGCTCCAAGAACTTTCAGAAGACCAGTGCTATGTGACAAGCACTGCAGGTTACTCACGAAATAAGGGGAAATTAATCAAACCCACTGGCGCATTTAAGCTATTCACAAACTTACCACATTGGAATTTATAAAGTTCTGAGCTTTTTGCCATGGAAAATGCACAGACATCATCAGGTACTTTATGATTAACTATTAATTAAGCAGCACCATAATAATAATTAGAAAGAAAGAAAGTACAAAAGTGTAACTGGAATTAAACTATTTGACAAACCAAAACTGCACTTCTCAGAACATGATCAGCAATTAGCTTACTTGATTTATTTTCATTTGGTTTGATATATGTTGGCTGTATGCAGTAATTTATGAACAGAAAATAACATGAGATGAATATTGTTTATGTGGCGGTTATCTCAGGTAAATAAATTGACCCTGATGTCTGAGCCTTCTCAGGACAGGCATGTCCCCCAAAATAGCCAAAACTCAAAGTTATGTTTCTAGGACCACAACCTTAATTTACAGAGTCTTAAGGTTGAATTTTTTAAAGAAATCATTTGGATATTTTTAAAGAGGGAATACAATGTGATTAATTCATTTGCATTGTATTCCCTCAACATCACACCATACAATGTGATTCATTCCTTCCAACTTTAACTTTCTAAATAGTAAGTACTTACAGGAAGTATAATTGTAAATGTTAAACCTTTGCAAGTTGTTTCTGGCCAAAACATAAAATCTACTTTGGGAATTTTGATAAGTGATTTCCATTTCCTCTAGTGAGAATTCATTCAAAGGGAGCGATGATTGTACTGCTGAAGTCTTTCATTTCCAAACACTTATTGTGCTTTTCTCAAGCATGATGCCAACCTGCCACAAGTTACACTCCATACATGAAACCCCCAAAAACTTTTGTCAGTGCTCTGTGCTCAGCAGTCTGTTAGTGATGAAAGAGCATAACTAATTGCTTCCTTTTTAAAGTGAGGGGGGCAGAGGAAAGTGATGCAATTACTGTAACAACGGGACTTTTAGAGCTGAAGAGTGAGATTTAATAGGATAAAATACAAATAATTATTAAAAACATATTTAGGGAGGACTGACAACTGTAGTGTTTAATGGTTAATGAAGGCACTTCCTGCTTACTAAAAATAAATGCTAGCAATTTAAATCAAGTGAAAAAAGAGCTTCACCACTGAAACTGATTTTAACATTTTGGGGCCAGTCTGCAAAACAATTTGCCCCTCCCAACATGTTACCCCATTCTTCCATTGTGTCACCAATACTACTAATGGCAGGGAGTAGGGAATAGGTTTATCCAGGCAGTGAGTAGCATAGGGAATATATTATCAGGTAGATGGCTTGAGTTCAAGTGCTGTTCCTATATTGGCTTGTATTATTTCTTGTAACTTGTGCTGATATAAGCCTGAGGAGAAGACTACAGCCAGCAGCGAAGAAATGTTCAAAGAATATTAAGACAGAATGAATCCTAAAAACTACTACTTGGGAAGCTACTAAAGATAGCTATTTGTAAAAACCACAGATCACCTGCATGCAAGAGCTTTGAAAGAGCTGGCCAAGAAATTGTCAAGACCCGATGCTGTTTTCCAAGAAATGCTGGACTCCTGGGTGGATTCCAAAAGACTGGAGGAAAGCAAATATTGTTAACAAGAGTAAATAAGATGAATTAGGTAATTGTAGGCCTGTCAGTTTGACATCATTTGTGCACAGAATAATGGAACAGCTGATATTGGACTCCATTAACAAAGAATTAAAGAAGAACAATATAATTAGTGTCAGTCAAATGGGTTTATAGAAGACAGATTCTAGCAATTTAGCTGAAAATATTTTATTTAAATGAGATTCTAAGCTTAATCAATAAAGGTAAAGGGTTGATATATCCTGTACATTTAATTTGGAATTGTAGTATATTTCGGCTAAGAAACTAGAGCAATCAATATGGCACATATTAAGTGGATTAAAGCATCTAATGGGTGCAGGTGGTGTTTTCTTTGGTCGTCCCAGTCTCAGGCTATGTGCTGAGGAGGGAGAGGAGGATCCACGTGGTGAACCAAAGACTGCGGCACTGGTGTTATTGGGAAGGCTTTGGCTTCCATGACCACAGCCTGCTCTTTGGCAAGAGAAGCAGCGAGCTTCTGGGAAGGGATGGCCTCCACCTCTCTGCTGGGGAGGAGGCTCTTTTCAGCCAGACTGGTTGGCTTGCTCTACTGGGCTTTAAACTAAACCTGCCAGGGGATGCGGGGAATACCGCCACTGCTGGCCCGCTGAGGAACCCTTGCAAACCCAGCAGGCCAAGGCACTTAAGGGAACCCACCCCTGCCCTCGCCCTGGAGCAAGCTGCGGGCAAGGCAAGGGGCCCCAAGGGGACACTTACCTGCCTATACACAAATGCCAGGAGCTTGGGGAATAAACAGGAGGAACTTGTCCTCCTGCTTAACACAAATGACTATGATGTCATAGGGATAATGGAGACCTGGTAGGACTCCACCCATGACTGGACCATGGGGATAGATGGCTATGCCCTGTACAGGAGGGATCGAGTGGACAAAAGGGGTGGGAGTGTAGCTCTCTAGGTCAAGGAAAGCTATGCGTCCCTGCAAGTTGACATTGGCGCCCAGTGTGGATGACTAGAGACTCTGGTTTAAAATCCTTGGGGAACATGGTGCAGGAGACACAATAGTGGGAGTCTTCTAAAGAGCTTTACCAGGAGTTCACCAGGGAATTGGCTGAGGCTGCACACTCCCGGTGCATGGTTGTCATGGGAGACTTCAACTACCTTGATATCTCATGGGAAGAGTGCTCGGCCAAATCCGAGCGGTTGCAAAGCTTTGTCTCGTACGTGGATGAGCTCTATCTCATGCAAGAAGACGATGGGCAGACGAGAGGTAAACCACTGCTCAACCTGGTTCTGGCAATGGGGGACGACCTAATCAGTGGCCTAATGATCAAAGGAAAGCTGGGTGACAGTGACCATGAGCTGATTACCTTAACCATCCACCTTAAAGCTGGCAAGTCAGTCAACAATACAGAAGTCCTTGGCTTCAGGAAAGCTGACTTTGACAAGCTCAGGAGGCTTGTCAGAGAGGCCCTAAGGGGCCACAACCCAAAGGGGAGGAGAATTCAGGATGAGTGGTTGCTCCTCAAAGGTGTGATCCTGGAAGTGCAAGCAAAGTCTATCTCAACTTGGAGGAAAGGCAGCACAAGGGCACAGCAGCTCCCTTGGTGCTCCAGGGAACTAGTGGACCTCCTGCATCTAAAAAGACAGACTTACAAAGGATGGAGGACTTGACTTTAAAAAGACCTTCGATCTGGTATCCCATGATTACCTCTCAGTAAAACTGGCTAACTGTGGCCTCGGTCACACCACAATCCACTGGCTGGGCAATTGGCTCTGTGCTCAGACCCAGAGGGTGGTGGTTGATGGAAGCCAATCGTTGTAGTGCCCTGTGACAAGTGGGGTCCCCCAGAGCTCTGTCCTTGGGCCTATACTATTTAATACAAGTACTACCCTGCTGCAGAGTTCATTAGTTTCCTGCAGCCTAAATGGGGTTGCACACATAGATGAGAGACATCTACTCCACAGTAGATATCTTGTGTAGATGTGCCCAAGGGGACCAAGTTGCCTGTTCGTAAAGACTTGAGGCATTCGCTATTTTAAAGTAAAATGTAGCATCCATTTAAGTGATACAATGCATTGCTAAATTAGGAGTTAAATCCTAAATCATAAATACATTTTTTTTGGTTTCCTGAGGTATGACTGGCAGAATCAGAATGTTGTTGACACGGGCAATACTTGACATTTCCAGTGCAAACTTGTGCTACTGGATAAAAAAAATCAGCTGTACCCAATGCGCAACTTTTTCATTTTACTTATTGATCATTTATATTAGAGAGTAACAACAGTATGCTTATTCAGAAAGCAGAGCATTGCATGCAATATTTTCTATATGTCAACAGCCATGATCTGCTGAATGAGGATGAGATAAGAATGTGTGCAAAGATTTTTGTTTTTTGTTTAATTCATGCTCAACTGGCAATGGGAAAAAAACTGCTTGTGATGCATTGCCTCTAACAATGGTAATACACCTCTTTCTGTTCATGCTGATGGATTTCCTTAGGTTTCTAAGCACTGATTATGAACCAGAAATCATTTACTTCCAATTGGTTATGACAGGGCTTATTGTCCTGATAATGGCAGAGGGTGATGATAAGACATTACCTTTCTACCTTAGGAATGACTTCCTTGTTACAAGGAGTGTCACTGTAACAGAGACAGAGGATCCGGTTACCTTAAGGCAGAAGCAGCAGTGGGGACATCTACAGGTGGGTTAAGCTGCAGGGGAGTAGGCACTCAGGAATCCACAGGCAGCAAGTGCCTATTATAGGGCTAGCTTCCTAGAAGTAGAAGAGTAGGGTAGAGCCCTGGTTAGGCAACAAAGGCACTAGCAGTAAGTTGCCCTGGAGGCTGTGGAAGCACACCTGTGGCCAGTCAGGGGAGCAACTGACCAGAATGGGAGGAGCCAGGAGACATAAGCCTGGGCCCATGGGCGACTGGTGCTGCCTGAGGCAGTGGGGCCATGTGCCCCCCCAGCAACCAGTCAGTGACTGGGGAGGGTCCCCCATGGCCAGTCTCACTGACAGAGTTGGGGAGGGTCCCCCTTGGCTTATCACGAGATAGCTGATTGCTGTGGCTAATCGCTGTGGCTCCTTCCATTCACCGGCCAGCACTTGCGGGGGTGGGGGCACTGGCGCTCCTGCCTGCTCCCCCTGCCCATTGCCTAAGTGGCAAATGTGACAAGTCAGGGCATGCACTGGTGCTCTCACCAGTGTACCCCGTGCACTTCCTACACATTAACACTGCCTGGGCCCCTGAGGCAGAGGGGCAGTACAGCCCTGACCTCTTCTGGGAGAGGCGTTCCTGTTAGCTCAGGCTGATGGGAAGTGAGAGTTGCAAACCATGGCAGGTACTCACAAGGCTGAGGCTAGGTACAGACACTGATTCTGCCTTGGGCTTTTTTAATTTAAACTATGTGGTTCTCTGTATGTGGCATAGTTTAGATGGGTAGAGAATAGAACATACATTTGCCCTTTGGTGGGGGAGGTGGCAAATCTTAGACCATGTTCTGCCATTTTTAAATCAGTCTCTGTGCCAGCTTCTGTTCTGTTATGGGGACATATCCATTTTATGAGCTGAATTTCTGTTCTGTTATGGGGATAGACCAGTTTCCAGTTTCACTTACACCGGTAAGATGTAATGTCTGTACATGGCCTGAGAGAACCAGAGAATGGGAAGGCGGCTTGCAGAGTGGGAATGTTTGAGTTTGAAGTGGTTTCTTGGATTTTTGTTCTAGTTTATACTGGAGGACTGAATGTGCCAATAGAGGTGGACTGGAGGCCACAGGGATGCTGCAGGAGCATTTCTAGGGTCAGGGATACCAGGGAGGCTGAGCCAAACTAACAGCAGCCTCATCCTGGGTCAGGGACACCATGACAGCTGAGCTGAACTGAGAGCAGTTTTGCATTCCTGGCAAGGCACAAGACAAGACTGAGGGGCTGGAGACCAGAGATACAGTAAGGGTTGAGGCTGAGAGAGCTGGGCCCAAATCAGTGGCAGCCAGAGTAAAGGGGGGTCTAAAGGCAAGAGGGTTGTGGCTTCCACAAAAGGCCTAAACTGTAGACAGACAACAGCTGTTAAGCATGAGCTGCAGGGAGGAAGGAAGCCACAAATAGCTGTTAAGGTGATTGGTGCCCTGAGGCAATAATGAGGCCAAGGGTGGGTGGGGGGGCACGATGACAACACACTTAAGGCTTAAGAAACAGGACTGGGGGTCAGTTGGGTACAGGAGAGACCCACTGGCCCAAAGCAAGCTATGGCTCACTCAGGGACCCTGGGCCAGTCTCCCTCACACAACAAAAAATAATTCCATCAAGGCATGGCAGACGAGAGAAAAAGGAAGGGTAACCCAGTCAGCTGGAGCAAGGCAGGAGCTTCATGGCCACTAGGGCGCATCACAGCCACCCCTGAGGCCTGGTTTTGCTAGTCATGTTTTGCACTAGTTTATGAACAGAAGTCTATGCTAGGGTCTAGTCTCCAAGATAAACCAACAACACACAAATATGTTTCTTGTGAGTCCTGGAGTTCAGTGAAGTTCTGCATATAATTTTATATTATATAACAGAATCTCTTAGCCAGCTACTCCAGCAGCTACTTGGGTAGCCCATTTACTGACTCCAGAGATCCCAAACAGCCAGTGAGACAAAATGGGAAAGTGAGGCAAAGTAAACATAGTGGACTAGATCATGGGTATCAGGTAGACTATATGGCATCTTCTCCACAAAGTCAGCAGCATATGTTACAGTGACCTGATGAAGAGGCATGCTACTTACCTGCACCTGAACCCAGCATGGCTTCATTAGAGGGAATGGGGAATGTTTGGGATTATGGTGACTTCCCAACCCTACAGGGGGCAGAGATGTACCTGGTGATGCACCTGGGGAGGCACAACCGGCACCATACCTACAGGTTGGGGAACTCCCCTCTTGTCAGCACGGAGGCGGAAAAGGATCTTGGAGTCATAATTGACTCTTGGAGTCATAATTGACTCCAAGATGAACATGGGCCGGCAGTGTGGGGAGGCAGTTAGGAAGGCCACAGATGCATCTTGAGCAGGTCCAAAGAGGTGATCCTCCCCCTCTATGCGGCACTGGTCAGGCCACAGTTGGAGTACTGCGTCCAGTTCTGGGTGCCGCACTTCAGGAGGGATGTCGACAGCATGGAGAGGGTCCAGAGGAGGGCCACTCACATGATCGGGGACAGCAGGGCAGGCCCTACGAGGAGAGGCTATGGGATCTGAACCTGTTCAGCCTCCAGAAGAGAAGGCTGAGGGGGGATCTCGTGGCCTGTTATAAACTAGTCAGGGGGGATCAGCAGGCATTGGGGGAGTCCCTGTTCCCCCAAGCACTGCCAGGAGTGACCAGGAATAATGGTCACAAGCTGGCAGAGGGTAGGTTTAGGTTGGATATCAGGAGGCGCTACTTCACGGTCAGGGTGGCTAGGGTCTGGAACCAGCTTCCAAGAGAAGTGGTGCAGGCTCCTACCCTGGGGGTGTTTAAGAGGAGGCTAGATGAACACCTTGCTGGGGTCGTTTGACCCCAGTACTCTTTCCTGCCTTGGCAGGGGGTCTGACTAGATGATCTACTCAGGTCCCTTCTGACCCTAGAAACTATGAAACTATGAAACTATGTAGGGGACAGAGATAAATCTCCAGAAAATGATTCTGTCAGCTAGGAGAATTGGGACAATGTTTATAATAATATTTTAAAGACATGCTGCTAAGAAGAAGGGCAACTGGGGTCAGTCCCACAGAAGAGAAAAGCAAACACGTGTTAATTAAATAACATACATGTGACCAAGCCACCTTTCTTGAAGGTGAGAGAATGTTAAAGGAGCTCAGGGACAGTGGGATTTGAAAGGAAAAGAGAACTTTATATGCACACTTCCAGAGCACCCAGGACTGCCCAGATGCATGAGCTCTTAGACAACATAACCACTTTATCTGCCCTACCTTTTCCCAACATCTCCCTCACCCCCGCAGCTTGGCTTGCTTACTTGTTGCTTCTTCCCTTTAATAGAAAGTAATCCCTCTGAAGCAGCTAGCATGGTAGTGAGACTTTGGAAAGTATACTCTCTCTACAGACAGGCAGGCAGGCACAAAATCACACAAACATACAGGACATATGTGACTTTGTGTCTGTTAGCATATTAGCAGTAGTTGGCATGTGTTTTTATGAGACTTATGAACATGCAGTTGCTTTCATATATATCATATTTTTCATACAACACACTCAAGAATATAATACAGTTTGGGCATGTCTACATGAGACTCTACTCAAGATTAGAGCAAATCACTGCACAGTAAGCATTACCGTCTACACATGCAGATGCTTACTGTGCAGTAATTTGCTTTAATAGCGAGTAAATTTGCTACCTGCAAATACAAGTAGAAAATTTACTCAGGAGTAATTACTGTGCAGTATGGCACATGTAAACAGCTGACCAGGAGCAAAGGTGCTTCTGGTCAGCAGAGGACGGAAGATTGCTCCACGTCCCTGGGAACTGCTTGCTGCCAGGGCAGGCTCTGTGACGTGAGCCTGGGTGGGGACAATGTCCCCCTGGCATGACAGCAGGGAGCTCCCACCCCTGCTCCCCGATCACAGAACAGGGCCTAGGAGAATCTTATCTCCCATCCCCAGCTCTGCAATGGGGGAATGGGTTCTGGGAGATCCTTATCCCCATATAAAATTCTCCCAGTCCCTGATCTGTGATCAGGGAACAGGGGCTGGGAGCTCCCTGCTGCCAAGCCAAGGGGTCATTGACCCTGCCCAGACTCCAGTGGTGGAGTCCACCCCAGAAGAAGGCAGCTCCCAAGGGCAGGGAGCAATCTAACAGTCCCTGCCAGGAGACAGCTGTTTCCTGGCCCTGTGCTCCCTGCTGGCCCCTGGACTAGCACCCCAGGGGAGCCTAGAGCTCCACCTGACTGCTTCAGGACCTAGTGCAGGGCCGGCAGGGACAAGAGCAGACGCTGCCATGAGCAGCAAATATGCTCCCATTTCCCTACATGTGTAGATGCCTGTCTGGGGTGGGTTTACTCTAGAGTAAATTATACCACAGGGCATTTGCACATGTAGACATGACCATTTTATTTTTTAAAAGAACAAAGAAGGGGGAAAATAATCTTTTCTTGTGGAAAGTTAATGAGCAGATGTGTAATGATGTAATCGGGTGCTGGGGCAGCTGCCAGACTCAAGGGTAGCGACAACTGACAGTTATTGCCACTGCTGCCAGCATGACAGTACAGCAGCCACAACAATTGCTTTTCTTCCCCCCAACCCAAGTCAGTACCCAGCTGCCCCAGTTACTGTAAATGAGGAGCAGCAGCTAGAAGGTGGAGCCTGCTCATTCTTCCAGTCCCTGTGGATCACTGCAGATTTTACTTTTGGTTTTACTTGTAAGCAGCAGAACCTGCTCTTACTTTATTTCTCGCACATAATGCACATTCCAATGTCTAGTAATTGTTTTTTGGGAAAGAGGCCCATGTTGTATGCAAAGAAAAAAAAGGTTTATATGCAATGAATGTGTCATTTACATTCATAGCATATATAACACAATTACATATACACACTACATAATTTATTTTCACTGATTTACTACTTCCCTATTGGGTTTATACTTAAAGCCAAGGGGTAGTAGTTATGATACATATATCATTGCATACTGCTTTTAGTAATTCACAAAGTAAGTCTTCTGACAAAGTGGATGATGCTGAAAACTCTACTTCACGTAAGTTATCTTTACCCTCTTGAGTTACCCCATGGAATTACTTATAGGAGTGTGACAGGGGGCACACTTAGGGCCGGGTCTCATGCCAGCTTGCCCACTTGTCTGTATGGGGCAGTCTGCCCAGTCTCGCCTGCCACAACTTTGCTGTTCCCATAAACTGGTGGTATAATGCAGGAGGCTGCCCATTCTGAGCCCCAATGCTAGGAGGCACTGGCAACGTGGAGGGGGTGCATGTGCAACCCCTGAGCATGGCGGTGCACCCCCTATGAAAAGGTGCTCACCACCCCTCCCCCTCACTGCTGACACCACCAGTAGTGTCTGAGGGAGGTCAGTGATCGCTGCTGGCCACTGTCAACACTGCCAGCAGCATCTGCAGGTGGTCACCGACCCCTAGTTAGCGCTTCCCATTCCCCTGCCATCGACAGCGTCTGTGGGAGTTCCATGCTTACTGCTGCCACACTCCTGCTGCCACCACCATGCTCCCACCACTGCTGTGCCCCCACCAGCTGCTGGGAGCATGCATTGTTCATACCAGGGGGCACTATCTGCAGCTCTGAACCTTCTCTACAATGCAGCCCATGCCTCAGAGATGGCATCCAGATTAGGATTACTCCCTAATCTGAGACCAGAGCAAACCCAGTCCAAAATTGGGCTCTATCCATACTCACATTCACTCTGCCTCCCCTCTCACAGTTGGCCTTTTATACTCCACTCCCCTCTCCTTACTGGGCCACCCATTACTGGGCCATGCTCCACTGCCCTTGCTTCACTACTCGCATGCTGGCCTCACCACGCAGTCCTTTGGTTCCTGCGAGTTCCCCTACTCTACATTGCTCAGCCTTGTGCCAAACCCTGGGCTGATTCTGCCCCAAGCCCCTCACTGGGCAACTCTACCCTATGCCCTACCCTGGGATCTCTTCCTCATACTTGCAACTAGCTTCTCATGGGGCTGGCCCTTGCACTGGCCTTCAGGCTTATTCCAATTTGGCCCTGCTTAACGCACCCCTGGGACTGTCCTTCAGGCCTACTCCTGATTCAGCCCTATTCTGTTCAGGGCCTCACTTTATGCTCCCCATCCCTTCTGGGGTCTCCGGGATCTCAAAACCCTGCTGAGCATACCTGGCCCCACTACTCCCACAACTCTCATGATTTTACCCACCAGATGGTGGGGGCCAGAGTTAAGGTGCCTCTACCCACCTTTCATTGGGAAAATAACTGGCCTGGCATTTCCTGGGGGCTCCCACACCACTAGGAGCCCCACCAGGCCACCCTTCCTTGGCAGGGTGCAGGTTTAGGTCATGCCCAGAACTAAGAGCCGCCTGCTCTTACCTGCTAGATGTTTCATACAGCAGTTCAGCCAAGCGATGTCTCTGCCTGCTTCCAGCAGCAAACTGCTGTCTTTATATTATAATGTTTATTCTATGCCACTGGGTTCCAGGGATGAGGTACTCATTCAGACCTCTATACCTTTGGGGTTCTGTCCTTGAGTCACCATTCAGCAGAGACTGGTGGGGTGGTAAACAGCTGTAGCAGACTTACCTCTTGAGCTCCAGATGAGTCCTGGGCTTCAGATTCTTCAATTCTGATTGGTGGAGCCCATCCACTAATCAGAAGCAAGCCAGGGAAAGCAATGCCATGCCCTTTTATTGATTTCATAGACATTTGGGCTGGAAGAGACCCCGGAGGATTGAGTCTAGCCCCCTGCCCCAGGGGCAGGAAGTCAGCAGGGATTATAGGAGCCCAGCGAGATAAGCATCCAAATGTGTTTTGAAGGTGTTCAAAGTGGGTGCTTGAACCGCCTCCGGTGGCAGTCTGTTCCAAACCTCGGGGGCTCAGACAGTGAAGAAGTTCTTTCTTATGTCCAGCCTGAACTGGTCACAGTGGAGTTTGTGATTGTTTGATCTTGTCATCCCTTGGGGGGCTCTGGTGAACAGTTGTTCCCCCAGATCCTGATGAGCACCCCGATAAACTTATAGGTGTCCACAAGATCACCCTTGAGCCTGCGCCTTTCCAGGCTGAATAGCCCCATTGCTCTCAGCTGCTCATCATAAGGTCTGTTTTCCTGACCTCTGATCATGCGCATGGCTCTCCTCTGCACCCGCTCAAGCTTTTCTGCACACTTTTTGAATTGTGGAGCTCAAAACTGGATGGAGTACTTCAGCTGCAGCCTCATCAAGGCTGAGTACAGCGGGAGACTGACCTCCCGGGATCTGCTTGAGAAGCATCTTTCCCTGACATCCTGGGATCTGCTTGAGAAGCCTTTCCCTGAAGGGAGTAGGTAAGGAGCTGTCTGGACCTGGTTTGAGGCTGCTCCCTGCCAGGTCTGGAGAACTTCCAGGGTGGAGCCCCTGAAGCATATAAAAGGAGAGCGTGCTCAGCAGGGGGGCGGAGAAACATGGCAAGGGATGGCGAGAAGAGAGGAGCTCTGGAGACAACCGTCCTCCGGATCCTGCCTGTCTGAGCCTTGACAGTGCATGGATCAGCACATGGTGCTCAAGCTCTAGGAGTCGCTCGAGGTGGCTTGAGCCTGCAAACCTGGCAAGCAGCTGGATAGGCAGTGCATGTATTGATGCACAGAGAGCCAGCCCTGGGAGTGGCTCAAGGCTGCGTGGGCCCCACATGGTGTGCAGGTCAGCGCATGGACAGCTGGCCCTGGGAGCAACTCAAGGCTGCTCAAGTTATCCCTGGCTCTAGGTCGAATAAGTGGAGCCCTGCAGCGTGGCTCCACATCAAACTAAAAGAGCCCCGGTGCCCAGAGCAGGGCCTAGGAAAGGGAAGGACTCCTGGTGTGAGGCCAGGGAACCAGAGCCAGTAAGGGCTCAGTTGCCATGGGAGTGCCCTGACTACCCAGTACGGGGCACCTAGCCATCAAGAGGAGCTGGAAGCGTAGCTGGAGAGGGGCCATCATGGGACTGGCCACCTTATTGTAGAGGTTAATATAGTTATGGGTACTCCTTAAGAAAACTTATATGGGTTTATCTGTCTTTATTGCCTATATTTGTTTATTGCCTATTATTGGAACATACCTGTATTGTTGCCTGTGTACGTCTACGGTATTGCTACCTCAACTTACCTGAGTTATCTAAGTTGATGCTCATATGTATTTATTGTGTTGATGCCTTGACTTACCTGTTCCAAATTGTTAATGCTTATTTTGTGCAGGGGGGTTAATTATTGTATATGATTACATATACAATATGTGAATCACCTGGTTTATGGTTTTGCAGTCCCTCAAACTGGTACAATATGTTGATTGCAGGTTGTTATATGTGGTGTCACATACTAATTTTACTGTAAATAATTACTGTTCATTATTTATATTATTTATTGTAGAAATACATTTGTAATAATTAAGTGCTTGTTCTCAGCCTGGCTCTGTAGAGAGGAGAGGAAACTGCTCCCAGGTAGCAGGCCCCTCTCTCAGCACCCTGCCTGACCACCATCCCTTCCACTGGCAGTCAGGGCACACCTCTGGGTGTACCTGGGCTACACAGCTTTATCTTTATTAGGAACAAGATTCAGCAACTTAGATGCTCACAGATTACAAGGAGAGCTGCAACTACCCACCACCACAAACCACACCCACAGGGCATCGGGGGAGAGACTGGGTCATCCCATGGCTGCCCCCTTAAAGGTACATTTCATATACCACATATAGCTAGCCTGTGTTCTAAAATGGCTGCTGCAATCAGGCACCTGGTGGCTGCCTGACTCAGCCCTTAAAGTGGCAAGCACCGGAAGATGCACTGCCACAAGGACGATAGTCTCCTTTCTTACTGATGCATGAAATATTCAAGGACCCACTTCTGGTCAGTCAGTCATTTTTGTTCAATGGGTTCTACTGAACCTTCACTACTAGGTGGCATGACAGAATAACACATCCCATTGCAGCCTCTTGGAATAGAATTCTCCCTACTTCAGATTTATCCAAATATTTTATTGTAACATCTAGCTTGGAGAAAGTAGCAAAAGGTGCCATAGGAATACTTGAGATATTATGAAGTATGAGATATTATGAAGCAATTATACACTCATAACACAATCATCATACAATTAAACACATATCAACAAATGATAACAGGAACTCATCAATTCAAACCCCCATAATGGCAAACCTGTGTGAATGGATATATCTTGCAAATGTCACCACACTTCAACAAACAAACACTGAAATCTTGAATTCACTGCAGTGCAGTTTTTAAATAGCTGGTTTGCCAGCAGCATGTGGCCATGCTTAATTAATAAATCTTTCCATGCACCATACCGCTGCTTAAAATAGTACAAAATAGTTTTGAATAAAACTGGGTTTGGAGGATTAAGAAATGGGATCAGAAGTAAGCCACCTGTCAGACAGGATAAAAATCTTAGGGTTTTTTTTCCTTTTCCTTGGATTTAAACAGTCATTTAAAAAAAATCACATGCATTAATATTCCCTGTATGGTCTTGTTTTGTGAGCTTTTATACAACGAAAGTTTGCCTCATGGTTTAAGACATATTTTCAAGTCATTATCTCCCTTCTTGGCTCCAGTAAATAATGAGAAAGATCCAAATTCAATTACAATGACTTCTTGTCAGCAATGATTTTTTCATATGTGAAAGACAGAGAAATTTTCTCCTTCAAATACCTTTGTCCTTTGGATCCAATGTTCAATAACTTTTTGGCCAGCAAATATAATTTGCCTTTTCTATATATATTTGGCAATATAAACTATGTATGGATTCATGGGTGGATCCAGGAAGGAGGGAAGGGGTGTGTGGCCACACCTCCTTCAGCTCTGTGCCATGTGCACAGGAGCTCACTTCGCAGAGCCCAGGGGGTGAGTGCTGCTGCCATGCACCCTCCCTGTTCCTTCCCCCTGCTCCTCCCCTCTGAATCCAGTAGCAGGCAATAAGAGAGGACAAGTGGTGGCAGTGCTCACCCCCTAGGCTCTGGAGCCACACAGAAGCAGGGTCTGTAGCCAGCACTTGTGCTGATCAGCTGGGCTCGGGACAGAAGTTACACATAAACCAATTTAAAAGATCAAAAACTGGTTTAAACCTGTAACAGAACAGAAGGTCAGTGCTTATAAACCAGTTTCAAAATGGCTGAAACTGGTTTAAGATAAACCTGGTTGAATGTAGTATCAGACTTAACTGATTTGGGTCAAACAAGGTCATGAAACTTCTGTCTCAGACTCCTTCCTAGTTCAAGTTAAATCACAGTTCCCCCACCAGCCCAGTTTTGCAGCCCTGGGCTGTGCTGTGTGGTCCAGAGAGCAGGGCTGGCCCTGCGCCTCTGCTCCCTAGTTGGAGCAATGATGGCTGGCTGACAAGGGGGTGGGAGAGGGGACAAGCCCGGCTCAGGATGCAGCTCAGTCTGCACGGGTGACACCACTCTCCCGGCAAACCCTGGCTGGGATTTGTGCATGTGTGTGTGTGTGGGGGGGCATTAAACTTCCCTTCCCCTGCTCAAACTTACATCTGCCTGCAACTATGGACTACAGAGCCCAGAGGCACCTGGAAGAAGGAAGAGGAAGGGATAAGCAACCCTGCAGTGTCCTCCTGCTGTGTTTCCCAGAGACTGCAAATCCCAGAGACCTCAGGAGCAGCAGGAAGAGGAAGCAACACAGACAGAAAGCGGTGCTCTAGCACCCCTGGGCTTCTGGCCTGTGTCATTGGAAGCATGTGGCTGCATTTCCTCAGTCAAGGGTAAATGTCTGTTCACTTCTGTTCAATTTAACCTGTACAGTTTGACTAACCTGCAAAGACTGAATCGATTCAGCCTTGGGCTTTTTGACTGTCTGTAGGAGCTCAGAACTCATTATACATACAGAACTCTGGTATGAGCTGTACTGACATGCTGGTGAGCTCCGAGAGCTCATTGTACATGCCATATAGCCAAAGGAGGGTGTGACAGCACTACCGTTCCTCCTGGATCTGCCCCTCCATTGACATATATATGTGCATATAAATACACATGGGACCTTCTCTTGTTCTTGACCATGTCCATCTTTCAGGGGTAAATTATGACTTGCATTACATGCCACATAAGAGAGTTGAGAACCCTCTGGCACCTCTGCAAAGGCTATCTGAGTTTCAGGTCTCAGTAGGTGCGTCTCTACAAGGTGCCTTAATGTGCAGTGGGCTGTTTTACTGTGCATTAGTGTGGCATGGCAAAAACTGTGCTAATGTGCACTAGAATTAGTCTACTGCACATTAAGCATCACAAAAAAATTGCCTTTGCTACATCTAGAGGTACACTGATACATTGGTCCCATATAGGATCAGCACCAATATAGGAAAAAATGACAGTATCAGAAATCAGTTTTTTTTGCCTGATGTGGCTGATAATGTGGCCAATAAAGGCCCTGTGCATGCGCACAGCTGCAGCATGCACATGGTCAGGAATGTAGCCCGGTGGCTTGCAGAGTAGCATTGGCTGGTTAAGTCAGTTGTGGGGGGAGGGAAGGAGTGGGGCAGGGACAGACACTGCTCAGCAGGGGTGGGGTGCAGGGCGGAGCCGCAAGCAGTGCATCCGTGGAGCACTGGGTGCCTGTGTGTGTGGCTCCTGCTGCTGTGCACAGCCCAGAAGGACATGGAGGTTGTATGCCCCTGGATCTGCATGGGGTGAGGGCAGGCTGCCACTGTGGGCTGGGGATGAGGCAGCACCAGGTTCATCCCGGTGGTGTTGGGGACTGGGCTGCACTGGGTGAGGAGTTACGGGGGGACTACAGCAAATTTTGGAGTGGCTGCAGCCCGTCCATAGCCTTCTCCAAGTATCACCGCCACCCGCCCAGAGCACAACCTGGCCCAGCCCCCTCCAGGAAGAGCCCGGCACAGCCCCTATCCCCAGCCAAAAGCAGCAGCCTACCCTTGCATGAGCCACCCCCCCTTCCACACCAGCCCCTCATGGCTCCATCTTGCACCCTGTGCCCTCCCCAGCCCTGCTCCCTCCCTTACTACAGGGGAACTCAATCTGCCCCCCATGTCCCTTCCCTTCCCCCACACCAGACTTACCAGCCCAATGCTGGTCTCCAAGCTGCCTGGCTACATATTGGAATCGGATTGGTATCGGCCACTATTGCTCCTTAAAAGTCAGCCATCGGTATTGACTCAAAAAATTTCTATCGGTGCACCCCTAGCTACTGTCCATTAGTGCAATTCCTCATCTTTATTTAGTACCTCATAGTGTAGGTACCAAACTTAATGCACAGTAGCAAAGGCAAGTTAATGAATATGTAGATGCGTCCAGTTTGTAATAGGGGCGTGCAAAACAGGTCCTATTCAATTCGGATTTGGCTGAAATCAGGGACAGTGATTTGATTCATTGATTCGGATCACTGTCCCCGATTCTATTTGGCCAAATCCAAATCTGAAGATTTGATGCTGATTTGGAGAATCAGTGATTCAGACATAGACACAGCTTTGTCACGCTGCTGTCCGATAGCAGCGCAAGGGGCCGGAACAGCAGGGTTAGAAGGGCAGATTAGCTCTCTATGGGACAGTTAACGTGAGTCCAGCTCACGTCGCCCGAAGAGACTGGAGGTGAGGTGATAGTCATGGAGATGGAGAGTAGCTGAAGGTAGAGGTTTATTTACTCACAGTGAGTGTTGAGGAGAGAAACGAGATGCAAAGAAGTAGACTGCTAATCATGTCAGGCTGGCAATGAAGCAGCGTTCAGCAGTTGCTAATCATCTCTTGTGATAATCAAAGCGGGTGATGAACGACCTCGCTTGGGTGCGGCTATGTGCTCCCTTATATCACTCAGGTGACGTGCTCAACGGTGAGCTGGCTGTTTTCACTTATCACTTGTCAGGGTTCTGTGTCCCGGCCTTATTTGGCATTACAGACTAGCTGACCTCACCTCTGTTGGTGATGCTCTGACAATGAAAGTAATGGTACGGCAGTGTTTGTTTTACCCTTTTGTGACGGCTGCAGGGAAGAAGGGCAGGGCTCGCCATCTTGGTGAAAAAACAGAGCAAACAACAAATGGCAATACCTATCGTGCAAATAATCAGCCTGGTTAGCTCTAGTTTCTTCAAGTGTCTGAGGCCGAACTTGTTGAGACAGCTGAACATCCAATCAAGGTTTGACCCTACGTTGTGAGCTTGGTGCGTGAGGTTGAGAGCGATGTCTATTACTTCTAAAACATTGGTGAGGTTGAAACTGTCAACGTGGAATCGCAGGCAACAGTCCACAAAATTCTCATGTGGGTTAAGGGACAGGTGAAGGGCAGAGTTGTTGTAGATGCCTCCAAAGGTTTGACATAATCCCCCCGTTGTCGCCAGGAGGTAGTCAAGGCATAAGCGATTAAGGTACACAGTGTGTTGTAGGTCTTTAATAGCAGTCTCAATACGCTGGAAACCTGTCTGGGTGGAGTTTCTGAATGTTTCAAAAGCTTGGTTGAGATACACAAGCTTTGTGAGTGCTAAGGGGGTTCCGACACTTGGGAAAATGGCTCCCAGCCGCTCAAGATGTGACATCTCCCCCCAGACGTTTCATTTTTTCCGTCCTGGCGCATGTTGGTCGTGCGGCATACTCTTTTCTGCATAGAAAGAAAAGTGGGGGGACCCTATGGCTGTAGTAAATAATGTCCACTGACTTTTTGATTTTTTTGGGATTGAAAGGTAAGCTAGGTGAGTATCGAGGTTGTACCATATCCAACCGGGTGGTAACTTTTGATTGTGCTTTCTGGAACCTGGCAGGACTGGGCAGTTGCCTGTTATTGTTGATTGTCCTTTTTTGGTTTCTGGGTAGATCATCCTTTGTGCAGATTGGGTACAGAAGTTTCCAAACTGCATTTCCAAAATGAGGATACTATTAACTTTGAGGCCGTCAGATAACGGACTAATACCACATGACTGATGGGCGGAATAACATGCAGATGACATAACTCGGATTCCATTGGGTAGCCGATGTTCTGGTTGACCTGTGGCAGTAGCAACACAAACAGTCAGATTAATGAACAGTTGAGGGTCTGAGCAGTTCGCAGCTGGGTAAAATTGCAGGATAGTGGCAGCAATTGTTGTTGTACAGGTGACTCTGCTGGAGGACGTGGAATTGGTAAGCTGAATGATAGGGAGTCCCCCTCCTGTGTAGTTGAGAGGGCCTAACTGGATTCCATTTAGCGACTCCAGGCGGGACACGGGACATGTGGCTGAGTTTGCCCATTCCTCCGCATCAGTGGAATTTAGAATGAAGCGGGTAAAGGAAAGCATTAGGTCTGCAGACCCCCTCAGAGCTCAGATACAGGCAACGAAGGTCCCGTTATGCTGAATCATGTTGCCCGCACAATTGGATGAGAGAATGGCAAGGGTGGTGAGGAACGCATTGCTCTCGAACTCTGGTCTTTCCCACCCCTTATAACTACCCCCTCCCATTGTGCGGCGCGCTTGTTTGATCACCCCTATGGCCCTTTCGACCTCACCATTGCTCTCAGGGTGGTACTGTAGGTGCGTGTGGAGCACAATGCTGTGTGCCAAGGCAAACCAGTCTAGCAGTTTACTAGTGAATGGGGGGTCTCCGTCAGTTTGGATTTCGGTTGGCTCTCCCCACCACTGGATGATTTGCTGAAGGGCACCTTGCACATCCTTGGCTGTAGTGCGCCTGAGGGGAACACATGCTATGTTGCGGGTCCCGAGGTCAACGGCTACTACACCCTTTGGGTGGCTCTTTGCACCCAGGAGGGGGCCGACGAGGTCGAGTTGCCAAGTTTTTCTGGGGCTAAAGTGTGATGAGTCAAACGCTCTCTTCTCATGGTGCTTGGAGGCGGTGGGTTTATTGGGCTGACAGGCTGCACACCGACAGGTAGCGGCTACCCACTGATAGGCTCGCGCTTCTGTTGGTTTGCCTCCTAAACGGTGCCACCGTTCTTGGGCATTTGCTGCTCCTGGGTGCGCCCAGAACTCATGTAGCCATTGAATGAGGTGATCAGATGAGGTCAGGCTCTGCTCGAGAACACTGGCTGGGGCGGCTTGGAGTTTTGCGTCCAAGTGGGCATGAATGGGGTCCATATCGGGGTGGTGAGATTGGGTGTCCTTGATCAAAGGAGCAGGGTGGCGGCTTTCAACTAGGTCGAGGATGGCGGCCCACAGTGGAATGTGTGCAGTGGGAGTTCTGCCACCGGTACACGTTTTGTAAATGTATTCAGAGTCAATGGCAATGATGCATGGTGGTCAGCTTGGGTTTTGGGTGGTCGAAATGTGTTGAAGTACACACAGGAACCCCATTAGCTCTAGCACTTGGGCATTGGTGTCGTAGTCTATGTGTTGGATCTCCATTCAGTCGCATGCTTGACATGTTGCTCCATACTTCTGTGAGCCCTTTGTAGATCTGTCTGAGGCCAGCCACGGTGGTTGGGTGGTTCCGTACAGGAGGATATGCTCCTGATAGGAGGTTACTGGGTGAGGGTCCTCCTTAAACTGCCAGTGGCTCCACCTTGCATGGGTTTCATTGACTAACTTGGCCCAGGTCGTTAAGAGTCCATTGAAGCAAGCGGATGGCCTATTTGGGTTAAGTGCTGGGATGGTTTCTGCACTCGGGCTGAGAATCACCCCTTGTTGCGCCGAGAAGGGTTCCATGAGTCGGACGGCTAGACAAGCTAGGCCTAATCCATACCAGTGCTGTTCACCGGCAATGGCTGTGAAGTTGTAGTACACAGGGTAACCTTCGGCATTGTACACCACCAGGGACAGTTGATAGTCCAACCATGCGTACTTGATCTGCAGCGTTTTGGATGGGGAAAAACTGGAGTGTTGGTGAGTTGCGGAAGAACTCGAGAAGCTTGTCAAACTTCTTTTCATCTGACCTGTCCCAGAAACAGGGATGCCAGGAGTTGTCGCGCATTTTCTTCTGGAGGTGTCGGATGAAGGGGTGTAGATGTGAGGGGATGAAGTGGCAGACCCACATCAGCTGACCTAGGAGTTCTTGAAATTGTTTCTTTGTCGTAGGTCATCACTCCCTCCAACAAGATAATTGGTCCAGTTTTTCAGTTGAAATTCCTTCGGGGGTAAATGTGATTCCCAGAAAGGTGAACTGTTGGCTGGGTCTTTTTATGGACTTTTTCATGTTGATGGTCCATCCAGCTTGAGTGAGGGCGTGGGAGAGTCACTCAGTTGTTTCTTGCATGGCAGTAGAATCGGGGCCCATTACAAGGATGTCATCTATGTAAGAGTGAATCTGTACAGAGTTTGGAGGGACCACGCTCTTTAGGACCAGGCTTAATGCCCCCATCGCTGCTGCGGGGGAGTTTCAGTAGCCTTGAGGGCATACTTTCCACTTGTACATAACTCCGTCGATGCACATGTTAAGGAGGCCTTCGTCATCTGTTAAGGGGATGGAAAAGAACATGTCCTTTAAGTCGATGGTGCAGGCCCACAATTGTGAGTGCAGGCATACGTTGTGTAGTAACTGGCTGATGGACATCGCTTCCGGGGTGGCAAGCGGTTTAATGCGACTGTTTGCCACTTGGTAGTCCACAGCAAGCCTGGCTTGGGAGGGGTCTGATGGCTTAGCGATGCCCCATCCTGGTGACAGGTATTTAGATTGAGTAATTATTTCTAGCCGGCCTTGTGTGAGAAGAGATTTCAGCAGTTTGTCTAGGCTGGCTTTTAAGGGCCCTTTCGTTGGAATAGGGTGAAATTTCCAAGGATTTGAATGAAGCGGCTCCGACCAATGTGCTGAGGCATTTACAGTGAAAGAGATTGGCGATTGTTCTTCTGTGGGGAGTGCTTGCATTACGGGTCCTTGGAGGTGTAGATATTGTATTCCATTCGCTCCCAGCAGTACTTGACTCCCATGGAGTCTGGCAGGATGGCTCGCAAAGGTTTGGCTGCTGCCCTGAGTGGCTTAAATGGTGAAACTAATAATTTGACCACCGGAACACTTTCAGTCGCATTTAGTCCCTGAACGAAGATGGTTGCTCCTGTGTGCGCATGAGGTAAGGAGTGGGTGATGACATTGACTTGCACGCCCGTGTTGAGAAGTGTGTGGTGCGGAGTGGGTATGGTCTTTGGTTCGGTTGGGTGGTGATACCATAGGGGAGCATACAGCCGCTTGTCTTCGGGTCGGGTTTCGGAGCTCGCGGCCGCTACTCATTTTTTGGATGTGTCACTCTTTCTCTTAGACTGCCTCTGTTGTCATCATCCCAACGGAATCCTAGGGCTGATGCAAGCTTCTCTTGGGTGTCTTGATCTAGGCGGTGTATCTGCTGCTTGCTCATCCCTCCTTGGTTTAGGAGGAACCCAAACATGGCCCACTCCCTTGGTGTCCACTGCAGTGGTCCTTGGGGCTCGCTTTCCCAGCCCTGGTGCTGGGCATGGTCGTGCGGGCAGTCACATGAACTGCGGTCAAAGTTATCTGGATGGGCAGCCATTACAGATGGAGTGGGCCTGCTCGATGGGGGGGGGGGGTCCGCTGGTAGTTTGTGGATAGCCTCCGGGATGCTACTGACCAGTTGTCTGCAGAAAGTATGAAGCCACAGGTGGGAAGTGGGATCATTGGGCCAGTAGAGGTCGTAGGTGGCGGTGACCCCTGCCATGAGTATTGGGACTGAACCCAGGTCACTAAGGTATCAGTGGGGGTGCACTCTGTGCACTTGGGCATTTGTGAGTTGACCCCTTGGATTTATGATCGGGTTCCCAATGGTACTAACTGAAACCTATGATGTACTTGGCTAATGAGTCCCGTCCCTGGCTTGCTGTAGACTGGGGGCCCTCATGGACCGTGTGTGGTGTCATTGATAGTGCCATGATCACCAACGCCGGTAGGGGTATGGGCCAATCATGATTATGGACCACAGCATTCACTCCCCCCAGTCCAGATGGGACTGTGTAACATCATGGTGGTTTCTTCTAGATCAACTCAGTCATAACCATATTCTATAACCATCCGGCCCAGCCAGACTAGCAGCAGTTCCCCTGGATGGCGTGCGGTGGAAGTGATTAAGTCATGGATCTCTGCCCGGGACCTGCTTCACCAGGAGATTGTCATTACTGGGTGCCTGTCTAACCCGACTGTGACCTTAGCGGTGCTGATCGGGAGGGCCGTGACGGGTGGCGGCAAGTCTGGCGGGGGGCGTAGTTCCAGGCAGAGGCTAGGCGGAGCCCCTTTTGATGGCCCTACGTCCTGGCCCCCATATGGTGGAGGTGGGGCGGACAGTGCGGGAGGTGCGGCCTCAGGTGGCTGCGCCTTCTTTGCCGGAGGCACGTCCTCTTTTTCTGTATCCGCGGCTTGCTGTACTGCTGCACAAAACTGTGACTCGAGATCGGAATATGAGTGCATGGCATTTACAAAGTGTTGGTAGAGGATACCCAGACACTTATGTTTATCTCAGGTCAGACCAGTCCATTTGTGCCGTGGCTTTTCCGTGCGTCTCCAGGTCGCTGATAAGATCCCCCGCCATTTCGTGACCCCTTCAGCGTTCTTTTACAGGCGGACAACGGAAATTATCGACCGGTATGGGAGCTCCTAGATCTTTTAGGTGTTGTAGACCTCTGGCCCATGTCTGCGCGGGGGTGGGGTCTCCCGTCCCATACCCCTTAACTTTCTTCAAGGACTCAGTGTGCCCCTCATCATTTGGGTGAAACAGGGTTTGGGGGTCTGAGAGTAGGCAGCCAAGAGCAGCTGGTGATCCCTCGAAGGCCCATTCCTTTTGACCTTTCTTTAAAGACAAGTACCCTCGGCAGTCTTTCGGGGCCGGGCTTGCAGAGCGGTAACTCATATGCGCCCAAAGTTCTGTATCATCATCAGTGGTACGGCAGCCCTGACCCCAGGGGCAGATGGCGACTAGCAGATCCATGAATCCTGTTCGTGACGCCATGTCATGCTGCTGTCCAATCGCAATGCAAGGGACCAGAACGGCGGGGTTAGAAGGGCCGATTAGGTCTCTATGGGACGGTTAACGTGAGTCCAGCTCACGTCGCCCAAAGAGACTGGAGGTGAGGTGATAGTCATGGAGATGGAGAGTAGCTGAAGGTAGAGGTTTATTTACTCACAGTGAGTGTTGAGGAGAGAAACGAGATGCAAAGAAGTAGACTGCTAATCATGTCAGGCCGGCAATGAAGTGGCGTTCAGCAGTTGCTAATCATGAACGGGAGGCAGAAGCTAGGTGATCAGGCTAGAGTCCCTTGTGATAATCGAAGCGGGTGATGAACAACCTCACTTGGGTGTGGCTGTGCGTTCCCTTATATCACTCAGGTGATGCGCTCAACGGTGAGCTGGCTGTTTTCACTTCTCACTTCTCAGGGTTCTGTGTCCCGGCTCGCTAGCTTGGTGCCTCATGCATTGACGCCACCATTATGGTGTGCGTGTGACAAGCTTTTAAACTTTTTTCTACATACCTCGAAGTACCAGCGCGGCTCATGAATGCTGCAATGGTGGGGCATGTGGAGCATCCCACGGGAGTGTGGTGGGGCCCTCCGTGTGCTCAGCAGTGAACCCAGGAGTGTACTGGAAGCACTTCCGGTCCACTTCTAGGTCTGCTGGGGAGTATGCAGGGGGGCCCCCCCATTCCCGCCTGGCTCAGCGATCAGCCTCAGGGGGACCCTGGGTGCCCCCCCAACCCAGGAGCCACCGGTCAGCGTGCTGTGGGGAGCACCCTCGCACAATCCCTGGCAGACCCGGATGTGAACTGGAAGTGCTTCTGGTCCATTTCCGGGTCTGCTGCTGAACGTGCTGGGGGGTGCACTCCTGTTGGATGCTCCGTGTGCCCCAGCACTGCAACATTTATGAGCCCCTGCTACCTACAGGTATGTAGAAAAAACAGTTAAAGCTGTGTCTGTGTCTGAATCTCTGAATCTTTCCAAATCAATTTGGAGGGTTCCGATTCGATTCATAGAGATTAAAGGGTCCTGTGATACAATTTGGATTTGGAGATTTGGCCAGCGAATCAGGTCGAATCTCCACTGAATTGCATCAGGGACTGGAGCTTTGCACAGGCCTAGTGTGTAGGTGTAAGCAAGCTAAGCATCACCCTATTCTGGCTACATGCCAACTGGAGACGAGCCAGATTCGGCCTTAGTTTCATTCTTCCTAATGACTATCCAACTTGGGAAGGAGCAGTGATTTACTGCTGGTATATGGTGTTCCTAGGAACCAGAGGGCAAAAGGGAAAGAAACATGGATTTCTAACACTAGAAAAAATTTACCCCTAATCAAAACAAAAGCAAAAATATTCCTGGGGCATTTATTAAGAGAGGTGCTGTTTCTGAAATGCTCATGAAAGCAACATTATTTCTGAGGCACTTAGAGGTTAAGCATCTCTCTAAGGACTGGAAGGACACAGTATTTTACTGTCTTTCTATCTCTAATAAAGCTTGTCACATCTCTGATTTCAGTTTGTGCTTTTGTGTCTAAATTGCTGTAAATGTGACTTGGATTCTGAAGCAGAATTATAAAACACGTCTTGCGGATGAATTTGAAGAAAAATGGAACTAAATTCTAGAGAGAAATTGACAATTCACATTACGTTATTGTGTTTTAAATTGCTTTAAAATAATGTTATGACGATAAATTTTGAAAAGGTAATTTTTATTGGGCAAGACATAATTTGCCCTAGAGTATATTTCCTATATACTTTTCTTAAACAACAAACTAACCTTAGACATAACAATAACTAAAAGCCATCCTTCAATTTGTTACTATTGTTATTGCTATTAAACTGCTGTTATTCATAACATAAACCTACACTATTTTGGATCCTATCTCCTGTAATAGGGTATAATGGTCCAAGCAGCTGCTAAAAGGAACAAAAGCGCAATCCATCAGTATCAATTTGAACAAATATAAACATCCCATTTCCTTGAAGACAAACATGGCATGGAATATGAGCTAGAGTGGCCTAAATTTAACATTGGAATGGTATGGTTCCTAAGTTTAAAAAAAAAAGGCTAAAGAAGTCTGAATATTACCCAGACTTCAAAGTTGGCATGTAGCACAGCAGCTGGGTTGTTTTTTTGGCTTGATGGATATGAAAACATGGAAAAACAGTCAGAATTCACATTTATTGCCTTGATGTTGGTTACATTATAACTGCCCAAGATTATGCATGTACTTGGAGGCTGGAGTTCAGAAAGGCTAGAACCTCTGCTTCTTGTACAGGGAAGATTGTAGAACAGTTACTGGTGGTAATATCAGCATTAGATGTGCTGTATCACTGGTAGGCACTGAGAAAGGACACGCTGTGCAATGTGCTATGTAGCAGCAGCCTGCTCAGAAGAGCACTCTATACCTACAGACACTTGTCCAGAAGGGGGAAGAGACAAAACCAAGCCTGGAAATGGAATGCAGTTTCAGCTCTTCAAAAAAGTGTGCAGTTACTATGTGGTGAATCCAACTTCAATCCTCAGTACTATGAAGGAACAAATGAACTCATCTGTGAGCATTTGAAACAGAAGGTCCCAAACTTTTTCACAGCATGGGACACATCATAATAGAGAGTGGTTGCAGGGCATTGCAAGCAAGCTAGTTAAAAAAGTTACCACCCAGCTGGAAAGCTTGTGTGCTGTGTAGATGCATCCTAGAATAAGGGCCTCTGTGGAAGCTGCACATACCAAGTGAAAGCCTGTCATGTGTATATGCTAGAACACTTCCCAGATACATGGATGCTGCAGTCTGCTCATCTTCTTGCAGGAACAGCCCATCTCCCTCCAGCTTGTTTGGCTCATTCCAGGGGTCAATACTGAGGTGATGGCTCTGTGTTGTCCTCCCTGCTTCTGGACCAACGCACCTTCTGCTTACCAGGGTGCTTGGACTGCAACTGGCTTTATCAAGGGAAAGATATTTCTGGGCCCTATCTGAACTGGGAACCCAGGTGAAAGTCAGGTGCAGTCATATCTGAAGATAACTAATCAGCACGCCGTTTTAGGGGGTTGGGGAAGAAGCTCTGTAATTGGTATGCAGTTACTAGGGCAGCCCTGCTGAGGGCTTTTCAGACCCCTTCTCTTTGTAGCAAAAGGTCTATTGCCAGAGTTCTACTGGCAGGTTGAAGGTGACCAATGCCAGAGGTAGAAGATCAGAAAAGACTGGTTATGAGAAACAAAAATGCTTTCTCTGATTGGATTCAAGACTTTTAAACCTTAACCTAATCAGATTTTTTTTTCCTTTTGAAAGGCCTGGCTATTTTGAGCACATTTTCAATTCTGTTAGTCTGAGTTAGTTTCAAACAATAATGGATGCAAATCATTTGAGTACAACTAGAAAGATGGATTGGGATCAGATGTGATGGGGCCTGAACTGTTATGCTGATCCAGTTATTTTTTCCATACTTCATGTACTTGCAGTCTGTACTGCTTCTTTATTAGTGATTAAAACAGCCAAAGGCATGGAGGCGAAGTAAAATATCCAGGAGAGGAGACATGGCATTTCTACCTCCTGTTTTTAAGATGCTCCAGAATCTCTGTGTAATGACAGCTTGAATAAAGTACTCCCCTAGCAGCAAGTGGAAATGTAGCTGAGGCAAGTGAGCTTCTACAGAAAAATACACTCTTGGTCCCCTCCAGGAAAGGACTGGGGAAGAACTGCTGAAGTGCTGCTGTTCCTTTTAGAGCAGTGTGATAGAAGCTGCTCCCTAGTTGTTAATGGGAGGAAGAGCAGAGAGACAGTGGCCAGGCACCACTGTTCCTTTCATAGGAGGTGAAGGAAGAGGGAGAAGAACAGAGCTAACCTCTGGTGCTTTCCCCTGAAAACAGGCTCCTACTGACCTGCTAGGTCTAAAGTTTTCCTCCTTGCAATTTATTTATGGAAAGTGGGAGCCCAGAATTCAGTATTAGGGTGGAGGGAATAGACACGGTGGTAGAGGATCAAAAGTCCAAATTTCACTAATGGAGTCAGAAGTAGAGTCCTGAATTTGTGGATCTTACTTGGAAAAACTTGTAAAATAATATACCTGGGAAATAACAATTCCTTTTATGCTTGAGCTAAATGATTATTCCCATTAGATGTCATTAGTCATTACTTTAAAATTCTCTCCAAGCAAGCCATTAGCTATTGATGAGCAATACTGTTTCTCTTCAACTGGTACAAATCTTTCACCTTTTACTAAAGATTTTCTCCTGGGTGGAACACCATTGAAATGAATGAACTAACAAAAGTGCTACTTCAGCACTGTGAAGACTTGGCACATGTGCTGCTCTGCCCATGCCTACTCAGCTGACTCACATTTCACTAAAAGGGCTTCCAATCAGGAAGCAGATGGCAAATATACACAAGCCATTCCTTCTGGGACATGAACCTTGGATCTTAAGCTTGTGCTAGTAGGAGCATCTCTGTTGAGTGCTGGAACTAGCAGCACTGTTGGAAGTTGCAGCAGCCTAGGTGCCATCCAAGAGAAATCATCTGATATTCATTGAGCTAATGAAAGAGACATTGCAACTTCAAAGTGGGGCTGGCACAAGAGTTTCATTTTTTCTAAACAATCAGGCAACACAGCCAATCATTTCCTAAAGAAGAAAACCATCCACAAAAGCACAGTGTTGGTAACTAGACCACAGCCTTTATTCTAATCTAACTGCATACAGAGGTTTACATGCATTTAAATAACATCAGTCTAGATTCAGAGGCCCATTCAAATGTGATGTGCTATTTGAAAGATAATTTGAAAAATATGGTCACAGTACCAAAAAAAGTCAGCTCTCATTAAACAGCATAAAAGTCACCAACCTGCAAAGCCTTACTCCAAGTTACTGACATGGAGAAGTTAACACTGTTTATGAACAATGATAGGAAAATTAACTTCACATATAAACTGGTAATGCAGAATTTTATGCTTACAAATGAAAAGAATTGAAACCAAAAAGAGATCCAGAGGAGTGATGGAAAGAGCATCAGGGCTGGAGAAAGCAGAATCTCAAGACTTGGAGAGTTTCAGAGTCAGAAGAGAGGTGACTTATATTCTGAATCGCTGAGAGACAAACACAAAATTGTTGCAAATAGAGCTGTGCGAAATTTTGATGGGTGTTTCGTTTCGAAGCTGTTTTGACTCGTTTTGAACTTAAAACAGCAAAATTGAAATGAAACAAAAGGCTTTGAAACAGCTTAAAAGCAAAACGACAGTGTCCCAGGACGCGAGGGATGCAAGAATGCTCACCGGCAGCTCAGGAAACAGCACGTGGAGGATGGAAGACAAAATCTGCATGGCTCATCAGCTGCCTGTTTATACAGCTGCAGCCGGCCGGTGATGTCAGTGCTGAAGGCCGGCCAGCACAAATAAAAATGGCGGCGCATGCTGCAGAGCCAGTGAAGAGGGAGAGGATACAGCAACAGATGTCCCTGTAGCAGAGGCAAGCTGGTAAACTGGATCAGAAGAGTAGAAACGTCCGGGACGGAAGCAAGAAAGAAGAAGAAGATGGTCATCTAGACGACTTTGCGGATGAGGCTGTGGAGGGACGTCAGGATCGCCTCGTGAGGACAACAGGAGGTATCCCTGAAGAGATCAGCCCTGGGAGAGAGGGACTGTGAGGGATCCAGGAAAGAGGTGCAGCCGAAGAGAGCATCCCCACTGGACCAAGAGGTGCCTTGGAGTAGGCAGGGAACTGAGTGCCTGGGTATAAGGCAGCCAGTGTCCCATTGAAGAGCAGGCGGGTAGTTAAAGGGGCAGTGCACCTGGTTTTGTGTCTGAGCTTCTTTTTTCCATTTCTTTTGGTTTTATTCTTCCCCGAGCTCCAGGGGTATCTGAGGGTAGTGGACCCGCACTGTAGGCTAGACAGTGTTGGGGGGGGCCCTGAGTAGGACCCGGTCGAGGGTCCCAGGAGCAAGACGCTGACCAGCTTGATACTGCTACACAGGAAGTGTGAGGCCGGGGTGTAGGGGTGGCGGAGCCCCAAGAGTAACCACTGGGAGGAACCCTGGGCCAACGAGCATGCCCGATGAATGACCCCGGGCACTGAGGTCATAAAGTTGTAGCAGGTGAGCACGGGGTCAAGGAGTTGGGCAGAAGTCACCAGCTTAGGCAGAGGCACGAGCACAAGAGGTGCGTAACATCAATCACCCGAGCGAGAGCGGCACGAGAGCAACTAGTTGAGACAGCATTCAAAATGTTTCTAGTTTTGAAGCCGGGCTTGCTTGCAGCTAAACAGAAACTAAGGGGAGGGAGGGGGAAGATGGGGGAAGGATTGCTCTGATATTGACTGAGATCCTTCCCTGAGGTCCTTTCCAATCCCAGTGCTCTGGGGGAGGGATGGAAAAACAAAGTATTGTTTGAACTGAGCTTTCTCTGTGCCTTGTTAGGCTTCATGGCCTCAGCAGGGGCTACCACGTCTGCTGTTTTCATTCAAATCAGGAAAAAAATGACAAAGTTATAGGCATTTTTGTGATTCCCCATTATAGCCTATGGGCAAAAAGTCGAAACAGTGAAACAGTTTTGACAAAATGAAATGGAACAGTGCTTCAAAACAGCGAAATGAAACATTATCCCTTCAAAATGGTGAAACAGAAGTCAAAGCAAAACACAGCCCTAGTTGCAAAGACACATGACTTCTAGGAATGAGACTTCATTTGCCTATGTCAGCTGTCATTATAAGATCACCTGTACAATGAAGCCACTACTGAGATTCCCTGGGGAGGAGGCTCTTCTCAGCTAGACTGGCTGACCTGCTCCACTGGGCTTTAAAATAAGCCCGCTGGGGGATGTGGGGATTACGGCCACTGCTGGCCCGCTGAGCAACCCTTGCAAAGCGAGCAGGCCAAGGCATTTAAGGGAGCCCATCCCTACCCCAGCCCTGGTACAATCTGTGGGCAAGGCAAGAGCCCCGAAGGGCACACTTGCCTGCCTGTACACAAATGTCAGAAGCTTGGAGAATAAGCAGGACGAACTTGTCCTCCTGCTTAACGCAAATAATTTCAATGTCACAGGGATAATGGAGACCTGGTGGCACTCCACCCATGACTGGAACATGGGTATAGATGGCTACACCTTGTACAGGAGAGACCAAGTAGATAAAAGGGGCAGGGGTGTAGCTCTCCAAGTTAAGGAAAGCTATGCATCCCTGCAAGCTGAAGTTGGCGACCAGGGTGGATGATTGGAGACCCTAGGGGTTAAAATCCATGGGGAACACAGCACAGGGGACACAATGGTGGAAGTCTACTACAGACCTCCCATCCAAAGTCAAGAGCTTGACCAGGAGTTTGCCCAGGAACTGGCTAAGGCTGCATGCTCCAG
The DNA here is from genome assembly GCF_001723895.1 of Crocodylus porosus. Lineage (NCBI taxonomy): Eukaryota > Metazoa > Chordata > Crocodylia > Crocodylidae > Crocodylus > Crocodylus porosus. Next base: position 26,363,361 of record NW_017728917.1, read on the forward strand.
GGCCATGGTTGTCATGGGTGACTTCAATTACCCAGACATCTCATGGGAGGATCACTCAGCAAAATCCAAGTGGTTGCAAAGCTTCCTATCGTGCATGGATGACCTCTACCTGAGTCAAGAAGTCTACGGGCCGACAAGAGGTAAAGTGCTGCTCGACCTGGTACTGGCTACTGGGGATGACCCAATCGGTGACCTAGTGATCGATGGGAAGTTGTGTGACAGTGACCACGAGGTGATCACCTTCACCATCTGCCATAAAGCTGGCAAGTCAGTCAGCAACACGGAAGTCCTTGACTTCAGGAAAGCCAACTTTGACAAGCTCAGCAGGCTCATCAGTGAGGCCCTAAGGGAGCACAACCCCAGGGCGAGGGAAGTCCAGGAAGGGTGGTTGCTCCTCAAGGGAGCGATCCTCAGTGCACAAGCTAATTCTATTCCATCTCAGAGGAAAGGCAGCAAGAGGGCACAGCAGCCCCCCTGGCTCTCCAGGGATCTAGCAGACCTCCTGAGGCTAAAAAGAAAGGCCTACAAAGGATGGAGGATGGGATTTACCTCCAAGGAGGAATATTCTGCACTGGTCTGGTCTTGCAAGGAGCAAACCAGGAAAGCCAAGGCTGCAACTGAACTCCAACTAGCTTCAAGCATCAAGGACAATAAAACATCCTTTTTGAGATATGTGGGGAGCCAGAAGAAAAGCAAGGGCAACATTGGACCCCTGCTGAACCAGATGGGACAACTGACAACTGACAACCAGGAAAAAGCCACCCATTAAATGGGTACTTTGTGTTGGTCTTTCATCAGTCCCATGGGATGCCCATGCCCACTATGGGACAGGGAAGTCTGGGTGAGGGAGATCCCCTGCCCTCCATCAATGCTGACCTTGTAAAAGAACACCCTGAGAAGCTGGATACCTTCAAGTCAGCTGGCCCTGACAATCTATACCCCAGGGTACTCAAGGAGCTGACGAGCATCATAGATCAGCCTCTGGCATGGATCTTTGAGAGCTCCTGGTGCTTTGGTGAAGTGCCTGAAGACTGGAAGAAGGCCATTGTGGTGTCTATCTTCAAGAAAGGGAGGAACGTGGATCTGGCAAGCTATAGGCCCATCAGCTATCCTGGGGAAGATCTTAGAAAAGTTTATCAAAGGGGACATCCTTAAGGGACTGGCTGACACCAACATCCTGAGGGATAACCAGCACGGGTTTGTTGCGGGTAGGTCTTGCTTCACCAATCTCATTTCCTT
>NW_017728917.1:26365870-26448410 GCF_001723895.1 Crocodylus porosus
CCATTGGAGGTGGTTCAAGCACCTACATTGAACACCTTCAAGAGCAAATTGGATGCTTATCTTGCTGGGATCCTATGACTCCAGCTGACTTCCTGCCCTTCAGGCAGGGGGCTGGACTTGATCGTCTCCGAGGTCCCTTCCAGCCCTAATGTCTGTGAAATCTGTGAAAGACTAGCTGTATGTCTAGAGCTAATGTTGCATTTCTCTTAGTTTTTTTAGAAATACTGGGCGTGTCTACACATGCAGTTAATGTGAAGCGATAAACTCTGGAGCTGTGTAAGTCAGAATAAGCTACTCCTGGGCACAGTATCTATATGTGTGCCTGGCACAGCAGAAATTTGAGCTGGGGCAGAGCCAGCTTGGGCTGGCAGGGGGCGGGGGTCAGCCTCAGGCTCTGGGTGGTGGTTTTGGGCAGCAGAGGGGCTGACTGAGGCATGAGAGTGCTGAAAGTGTGGAGCTGTGTGGCTAGGCAACAGGCAGGAGTCTGGTCCCTGGCTGTCTGGGCTGACCAGGCATATTTTATACCTGCAGTCAGCATCTATACATATGTTTAATTGCAGTAAATTACCCCAGAGTTAGTACCTTGACAGTACTATCTTACTGCAACATTAATTATGTTACTGTGGCCTAATACCATCACAATTGTAGATGATGGCACTTTACTTGACAGCCAATTAGTCTACCCTGCAGTTAAGCACATGTGTAGACACAGCCACTGTTTACTTCAAGATACTTCTGAAACCAGCTGTTGTTGTGCAAGCACTGTGCACTGTTCTGGGAAATGAGGAAAATACATTTGTGACCTCTGGCAAGAGGCAAAGGGGTGGGATGTAGTGAAGAGAAAAAGTGACCTGGCCTGAAAGCGTTGTTAAAAGTGAACAATAGGAGGATGCTGCCAGATGTTGTGGAAGACCTGGTCCATGTGGCGTGGATGAAGGTTCCAGATATCCTTGATTAGGCACTTAGCCACTGAAGCCATCATAGCCCTTTCAGCTAGAAGTTTCTAGGTTACTACCGTGATGGTTTAAAGGCAAATTTGACTCAGAAATGACAGTGAAAGCTAAGGTAATACCAGGAGACTACATCCTGCTCTCAGGTGGAGAGAGATCTGGTATACTGGATGTTTTCCATTTAGAATCACTATGAGCTGATCAGAAGAGGAAGTACTATCAAGAATAACTGCAGTAAAATGCTCATTGCATCTCTTTATGTTCTTTCCAACATTAGTTTTTTCCATTACAATTTTTTTTTTCCCATTACGATTTACTTTTTTCCTGAAAAAGTTAACTAGAACATTTGAAATATACTGGGACTGCATTGCCAAACCACCATGTCCCCTGAATTGTCTTTGAAGAATCATTAAAGAACTTGGATTTGGATTTAGATAATGTAGCACTTTACAAGTATACTAGGTCACAGGAATTCTAAACCTCCTAAACATGTGCTCAGCCCTCATATGAGAAACATGGGAAACATTCATCATGGTAGTAATGTACAGAACCTGTGCAGTGTTTGTTATGTAATTGGCTCACCAACATTTCAAATGAGCACTTGTAAAAGCATACATACATTTTACATGCACATATTTTGATCCACAAATACTTCCAAGAGCATGTGCCAATCAGGTTTTTGCGGAAATACAATGCAGCACTGTCCAAACCTTACCTTGTGCATGCATTGCCAAAAAATCTGGTTATCAAATAACCCCAGCAAAATGATTAAATAGTGTTGTAATTCCATCTGGGTATTTTCAATGAATATGTATTTTTTCAGTTATTGGCCTGCTAAATTGTGCTTGTTAAAAAACAGAGGTGCAATACAATGCAATATATCCTGTTTACAGTACAAGAGAATTAGCCAATCTGTGTGTTTACACATGTTAGTTGGCCTACTGCTGTAATGGGAGGGAGCAAAGATCATGGTTTTAGTTTGTAATGTGTTTAACTTGTTTTTTTTTAGTCTAAATTACCAGACCCCTTTTTTTAAAGCAAAGAGAATCATTCTCAAGGGGCCCTGTGTAACATGATACTAAAACGAGACTGTCCTTTAAACGGTTCCTGTCACAAGGCAACCTGCAAGTGTGAGATTTCAAAGGAAATTTGTAGTGGTCAATGAAAAGGGAGCTAACATGACAAAGGAGATTTTAATGAAAGTAATTACCCAGTGACACTTAATGCCACTTAGTGACATTTGGCACTAATGGCCAAGTTATACCCATGCAAAAGGATTTTTGTGTGCTGGATGAAACAACTACCCTGAATTCAGGGTTTGGCTTGGGAAGTGTATATAGTCTTTAATTCCCTGTTGGCAAGATGACATTTTAGAATTACATGATTATGGTAACTGGCAGCAGTGGCACAGTACCATGGCCACACTCATGAATGTACTGCTACATGAAATAAAAAGTTTTAAAAAACCCCTTAAATATCAGCAGAATTAACTTGTTTTTGAGGGTCTGATCTAGAGCTGTTGCTTCCTGGACCAGCTCTGGCTTTGAAAGGTCTACATACCTTACTGGACAGGAGTTCACCCTGTGAATGGTCCCATTAAGCTCAGTGGCACTTCTTATATATAATGTAAGGTGTGACTGGATGTGACACAGAGGGTATCAGAATCTGGACTTTTGTTTGAAATGTAAATTCAAGTGTAGGCAATGACAAACTGATAGCCCATGTGTTCAGTTAGTGTAAATCAGCACAGCTTCAAAAAAAATCAGTGCCAATTTACACTGGCTAAACCTTTAGAAGTCAGCGAAGGAAATCTGCTCCATAGAGGACTGAATTCAAAGTGTCAGTTAAGGAACGGCTGGTTCTACAGGAATCTGTAGTTTGTTCGTGGTATCATGACAATGTAAGTGAAAGCAACACCACATGAAACTTTAAGGGCAAGAGTGGAATGTATGATCTTTGGAAGAAAAAATATGCATTTAATATAATGGCCCTGTAATGCATAATGTTTAGAAATATGAACCAGCAAAGTCAGTAGGTTTTTTTAATTGGGAGTATAAAGTTTTATTATTTAAAAGGTTTTATAAAAGTGTTCTAAATAGACCATGGAATTGCTATAGCAATTTTTTTTTTCTGTTCGAAATTACTCAGCCATTTGGTTTCTATTTTTGCAAAAAGAACAGGCTTTTTGAACAATCATTTGATATGCTTGTTGATGCATTACAAAAAGGAGATATGCTTTGAATTCTCCTTAAAAAACCCATGTAAACACAAGGCTTATGTATAATTGCAACAAAATACCATCTCCTTATAGAGTGCTTTCACATGTAATTTATTTTCTGACTACTGCATGTAAACATAGTTACTGTAGCCGGGGAAATGACCCCGGCTTTAAGCAGAACAATTGGGATCAATATCTTAACAAATGCAAATTATATTTGAAAACGTCCCTATTTTGCAACAAGATGCTTACATGGTAACAGAGAAAGAAACAAATACATTCTCAGAAACAGAAAGAGGTTCAAAGATTAGATAGTTCCAGTCTCCACTCTCTTTATGCCCCGCAATTTTACCACATCTAGCAACTGCATTTGTCAGCTAAAAAAAATCTATTCCATGGCCCAGAGAATGTAACTTTAGCAACAGGAGCACACAGTTCAAAAGGCCTTCATGTTGAAGCCATGATGATCCAGGAAATATGAGAGACAAGGATTTTTTGGGGTGATCTTTTATTGGACCAGTTTGGACTTGTTTTGGGGCACACGCCTTTCCTTAAGTCAAGCTGGAAGGACAGCATGCTTGAGAGGTAAGGCTGATTGCTGCTTAGTCTGTTTTAGTCCCCTCCATTCAGTATCTCTGGTAGGAAGACAAGAGTGTTTGTTTATTTTTAAAATTCCACTGCAATGTGCTTTCTAATATTTAACATAAAGGTGAGAGATGTCATTTTTCAATAGGGATGCTGCTTGGAAACTTGAGGAACCAAGGGTGCAAACAGAAGTGCATCTCCCCACTGTAACTGGGAATGCTTTACAAGAAGTGTTTTGAATTACAACAATCCTCTGGACCAAACAGAAGTTCAGTGTTGGGTGGGGAAGAAGGGGAGGGCGGGGAATCTAGCCGCTGGCTGCAAGCCTGCAGCCAGTTTCCCTTAGCAATGGTCCCTCCCCTCTCCTAGCTCCCCCATTGTTTTCAGAATGGGAGGGGGTAAAGACAGCAGAGAGCTTATTCTAGGGTGTCCCCACCCAGAGGTGGGAGGGGCTCCAATCCCCCTCTCCCACTGTCCAGCGCTGACTGAAGAAAGCCCAGACTAAACTCCCTCTGCTCCCTTTCTCCCCATACATTCTGAAAACAGCTCAGAGGCTGGAAGGCAGGCAGGCACAAGTTATTGAAGATGCTATGTTTTGAAACATCTTCATCTGAACCTTCATGCAATGAGGATTCAGATTTTTGTGGGATTGGGACCTTTTAAAGCGCTTTTCAGCTGTGCACTTCTGTTTGGTCACAGCTGTACAATGCTTTCCGGGGCTACATTGGGCAAAAATGGTCACTTCTGTCTGTGCCGTAGGATTGTAAGTGAAGTGAATTTTAAACCATTGTTATGGGTTTTAACATAACAATGGGGGAATAGGTTATTTATTTGGATGTGCACCTAGGTTGAAGTTTTTAGTCATATATCTTGGAAAATCTAACCTTTTACTCCAAATGAAAAAGTAATCCTTATGGATGGCTCTATCTAAAGGATAGAGGATCCAATGAGAAAGAGGCTGCAGGCCTCATGCCCCAAAGAGAAGTGTTAAAAGAAGATGCATTTAGAACACAAACAAAGACTTCGAGGAAGTAAACCAGTTTGAGGGGAACATTTTCAGCTTCCCCAGGATCCTTAGCTTCAGGTACAAAGTGAAGGGGTTTTCAGTGACTCTGAAGTGTTTCATGTTAGTGCAACAGGGACCAAGAGTCTTGATTTGAAAAATATTGGTGCCATTTTACATACAGTTGAAAACTGAATTTTTGTAAAACTGAAAGTTATTTCTGTAATTGAAAACATGCACACATGTTGTAATTTTCTTTTGACAATTGTACATTAGGGTATGTTAAAAAAATGGCAAGCCAATGTGCATTCAGTATCCCAGAGCAGACATGAAAGGATGCAGAATAATGGTGATTTCACCAAATATTCTTTCTTTGTCACAAAAAGACAACGCAGACGATTCCCAGGGGCAGATTTCTGCTCCCCTACTCTAAGCAAAAAAACAGTTTCAGAACCAGCCAGTAGTTGATACCATTCCCTGCTGGGTCTCTGCACAGAAGGCCTCTTTTGGGCTACGAACTCTACGAGCTGAAATGACATCTCGCTGCCAGCCACAGAAGTCTCAGATTCCCTTAAACACAAACTTCCTTAGAGGCACAGCCCTTCTTGACACTCATTCTAAGAGTGATGCTGCTTATGGTTGTAGAGAGAAACAATAACTTAAATAAAAGCAATACTGAAGACATATGATGAAATAAGGTTCCCAGGCTTTGGTGGCTTATGTACAAAAAAACAAGCTACATAAACACTGGCACTTTTACATGAGATGTTTACTGTGCAATTGACTAATTAACTGCACAGTGAATGATGCACATCTATTAGGCTGGAGTAGATTAATTTACTACACAGAAGGATAGTACTTGCAAATACAAGTACTATCCTTCTGTGGAGTAAAAAAACTGCAGCAGTGCATGTATAGACACTGCCTCACGCTAAAACACTTTTATAGAATCATAGAATTATAGAATCAATGAGTCGGAAGGGACCTAGACAGATCATCTAGTCTGACCCCCCGCCATGGGCAGGAAGGAGCACTGGGGGTGGCAGGGGTCATAAGACCCCAGCCAGGTGCCTATCCAGTCTCCTCTTGAAGATTTCCAGGGAAGATGAGAGCACCACCTCTCTGGGAAGCCTATTCCAGGCTCTGGCCACCCTTAGAGTGAAGCAGTTCTTCCTAATATCTAACCTAAACCTATCCTCCCTCAGCTTGTGGCCATTGTTTTGTGCTCCAGCCAGCGCCTCTGCAGCAAGTTGAGCTATGGGAAGCAACTCCAGGCTGGCAGGCTCAGCAGGAAAGGTGTGGAGTGGAAGGGGCGGGGAGGGCAGATTGAGGCTGCCACAGTGAGGAGGCACATGGGGCAGGGGCTGGGGTGAATGGGGCCCAGGGCTGGGTCATGGAATGGTCAGAGCCTGGGTGGGTTGTCCATGGGAATGGCGAGCCTGCTGCCACTGCACGCACCCCAGGGAAGGTATGGGGGACACATGCCCCCCAAATTTGTGCACAGGGTGGAGGCAGGCTAGCACTGCCTGCTGAGTTCTGCACCCCACTGCTGCTGCTGCTGCTGCCACTGCCACTGCCACTGCCTTGGGAGCTGCCTGATGCCATGTGCCTGTTACTGCTAGGCTGTGCCACATTGCCTACCCACCCAGCAGCAACAGGCATATGGCACTGTGTGGCTCGTGGGGTACAGAGCCCAGCCTGCACTGGCAGCCCACGTCCGCCCTACATATAGATCTGGGGGGGCATGTGCCCCCCATGCCTCCCCTGGGGTGTGCACAGAGCTGACCTGAGCAGGGTGCAGGGCCTGGGGCAAATCAGCCCATGTGGGGCCCTGCCCTCACTCTGATCCCACATGTCCTGGACCCAAAGAAGCTGCCGCCGCCATCGACAACAGTGGCAGCGGTAGCAGGGGTAGGGAGGGGGGAGTGAGCGGCTGGATGCGAAGCCAGTGGTGGTGGTGCAGAGTCTCCATGGCCACTTTGCCCAGATCTGTGGGGCCCCCAAAAACATGAGGCCCAGGGTGAATGCCTTGATTTGCACCCCCCAGGGACAGCCCTGGGTGTGCATAGTGGTGGGAGCTCTCCCTGCCCACCCCCCGATGAGTTGCCCAGGCTCCGACCTTCCCACAACCTACCCCAGGGCCCCATTCACCCCTGCCAGGGGCCTCAACCTGCCCCCCACCCCTTTCTGCTTCCATTTCACAGACTTGCCTGCAGTGCTCCACACAGGCTGTGTCTGTGTGCTTGAGTCTGTGTGTGCCCCTCCCCCTCCATTGCAGCTTTCCGGAGCCCGTGCCCAGGCTGCCCTGTGGCCCTCTGTGCTGCTACCACTGCCCTGTATTTGTGGGGGCTAAGCCCCGTTAGAACTGGCCATCCACAGCCTATGAATAAACTCTGGAGCAATAAGCTCTGGAATTTATTTAAGTGCCCTAAAAGCATACGTAGACACGTCCAGTGAGTGCATTTACACGTGCGCTTTACTGTGGAGTAGACTAATTTGCTCCACAGTAAAGCATCACCATCTACACGTGTGCTGGTATTAGGGTGCAATAAACTAATTAACTTTGCTCTAAAATAGTACTGTCAGGGACAAAACTATCTTACAGCACTGTAATTAACTGTGATCAAATACATATGATAATAGTGAGTGTGGGCATACATTGTGCCCTGTCAACTCAGCCAGCTGGGAGTCAGACTCCACTGCCCAATGCCACCATCCAGAGCCCAAAGCTGATCCCCAGTGCTTCCTGCCAGCCTGGACCTGCTCTGTTCTGGCTCAAATTGCTGCTCTTCTGGGTGCATGTGTAGAGGCTGCATCAGGGAGCAGTTTACTTTGGCTCAAAGTGCTCTGGAGTTTATTGCTTCATCTTAATTGCATGTGTAGATGCACTTACTGTGGACAGGATGAGACTTAGCTCTCTCTAAGTTTTAGCTTCCTAATTTCCTAGCCACAAGCAATGTCAGAGGATCTTGTGGACATGGGCCATGGGTTGTGGACCAATGTAACAGAATGAAAAGAAGCTGATAGTTTTGCATGCTGCACATACACTAATTTTTCTTTTTCTGTGCAAATAATGTGCAAATAATAGATGAAGCAACATTTTGTTCCCCTGTTAAGCATCTAAGTAGACTTAGGTACCTAAGCGGCATTCTATTCCAACCTGTTCAGGTTCTAAAAAATTATTAATCCCTCTATTTTTTGTAAAACAGCACCATTTTATCTGTCAGACTGAGTCACTGAAAAGAAGTGAACAGGAGGACCCACCCATTGGCTGTTTTTCAGTGACTCAAGTCACTTATAATTTCACTTAGGTGCCTTATAGACAGAATAGAAGCTGGCCCAAAATATCTAGTGTATTTTCTTATCCTTTTACTTACCCCTGTCAAGTATCCACCATGTTCCTTGCTATTTCCATTCTCTTATCTTAGTAATTCTTGGCTGAACTTCAAGGACTTTTCAAGTAATTACATAAGGCACTACTACCGCCTACCCCCTTCTCTTTATTTTTTTTAGCTTTAGGGTACTGGTTCTCACTCAAGCACATAATAGTATCTGAATGGTTTTAATGTTCAATATTCTCTTCTTTCCTTGAGTATAATCTTGTCAAGTATACACTACAGGAAGGTAGAAAGTAACATTTCTTTTTCTGGGGTGTAATAAATGAACAACAAAAAGAGCTGTTTTTATAGTTTTGCTTTACATTAATATACATTGTAAGATGGGACAGTACTGTTTCTACATTGTGGGGGCTTCTGTAAAATTCATACAAAGACAGTCCACATCACATAAATGTCTTAAATAATAGCTGTAAAAGCCTGTTAAATTATATAAGCATTATTCATAAGAAAGATCTGAACCTTTCTGGACCTATGCAGCAGTCGTCTCAAATTGCAGCAGGGGAAATTTTAGTTGGCTATTAGGAAGAACTTGCTTACTGTCAGGGTGATTAAGCATTGGAACAGGCTTCCCTGATATGTCTCCATCCTTGGATATTCCTAAGAACTGGTTAGGCAGATACTTGACTGGGATGGTTTGGTTGAGGCCAATCCTGTAATGAGCAGGGGGTTGGACCAGATGACCTTCAGAGGTCCTTTCCAACCCTATTATTCTAGGAGTTTGTGACATCCCAGGTTGTTCAGAACTGGGATCAACATTTCTACAATTTGGTTTTGATTTCTGGTTGCATTTCTTAGGGGAACATGTGAAATTAGCAACATGGAAGAATTCTCTCAAACACAGCAAATGTCATTCCTGAGACTAGACATCTGGCACTGTCTGCTCAATGGCAGCTTGCCTTTCATCCTTCTAAGTCCTACACCAGTCTCAGAATACTCATCCATAAGAGTGTCTACACGTGCCTCCCATGGTGTAGTTGTTACTGCACCGTCATTTAGTACTTGCTGTCCCAGCAATGCACAGTTATGTTTGGCAGCTATGTTGCCATAGCTATGCACTATAGTGAGGTAGGTGGTCACTATGGTGATGTAGCATTGACCTCACAGTTTGTGCCGGTTGACGCTACATTGCCATAGCAACAAACTACATCACCATAGCATGTTGCTACAGTGATGTAACATCACATGTAGACGCACCCCATATGTGCAACGGCCCAAGTACACTCCTGGTGACAAGCTCCCCTCTGTCAGTGGTTCTTCCATGGCTAAAATAGTGCAAAGTATGGACAGTATTGTGTATAAGGAATATGACCAGACCATGAACGACGTGTGCTGGGAGGGGCATGGTAGTGGTGGGGGTGTGGAGGTGGTAAGCAGGGGAGCTCCCACAGATACTACTGGAGCTGTCAACGACGGAGGTGGGGAGGGGAGTGTCGACCAGGAGTCGGCGACCACCCACAGACGCCGTGGGCAGCATCGGTAGTGGCCAACAGGGATTGCAGACTGCCTGCAGACGCCACCGGCCGTGTCAGCAGCAGGGTGGTGAGTGGCGACTGCCTGCAGGCACTGCTGACACTTTTTGTAGGGGGTGCACCGCCACGCTCCGGGGGTGCATATGAACCCGTGTGCACTCCCTGTGCATCGTCCCTGGACTAGACAATAGTTCTTTAGTTAGTTCATCACTTGAATAGTCTTTACTAACAATTCTTATTGCTTCCTGACTTCAATTTAAACTGCCCCTCCTAGTAGAAGCCCCCATGGAAGCACATGCAGTGGGAATACTGAACTCTTTTGACTGGATCCTCACCCCTGTGAGGTTTTAGAATCATCAGTTGATGTAAGGTGATGTCATAACATTGTATCACAGTTAATTCCAGCAAATCCAACACATCCTCTCTTTTGACAGAGTCATTATTCAAAGTTTAAGGGCTAAATCCTTATTTTTCCTGAATGGGAAAAATCTACAATCTGAGTAAAATTACTCTGGATTTAAATGAGTGTAAATGAGAACAGAAATCTCTCCCCACTCTCCACTTCCCTTTCCCACCTGCCCTTTTCTAGGAGAGGTAATCACATCTTGAATCAATAAAATGTTTTTGAGTTTTCAGATGTATACAATATCCAGAATATGAAGAATGGGGAAGGCCAGACAGGACTAAAAGTGCTAGGCTACAATTTTTATTTTAGAAGATGAATGACAACTTAAAGGTAAAATAAAGTAACATATATATATAAATTGGACTGATTAATGTAAAATAATAGGCATAAAAATAAATTTTGGAATAAAGTGATAAAAGAGACAAATTCAAAGGGGTATACAAAAAAATTTGTAGCTGTTTATTAACTGCCCCATCTGTTAGAAATAGTTTTGTTCTTTTATGCCAAATTACTGTTCAATTTATCTACTTATTTTAAATAATTATTTTAAAGTAAAGCTCTTGGGATTAATTTAATTATCTGACCAGGTTGATTACAGCTTGATTCCAAATAAAAATAACTTTCCTTATATTCAAAAAGAGAGGTGAGATGAATTTTTCTGTCTAGTCTGCTCCACAGACAGGCATGTACCCATAAAGGGTATCATCAGCAGATTCTAAACTAAACTATAAGGTTAAAGCTATAGTTTTCCTCTCCTAAATTTTATACTGGAGTCTACTCTAGCAACAAGTTTGTTCATAACCCATATCAGCCTGATTTTGGATTCTACTTCTGAAACATTCTCCCAGTTCCCATTTGCCAAATTACCTGTTGCCTGTGTGGGTGTGGTGCAACAAGAGGTAAATATAATCCTGCATTTCTCTACAAACTACATTTTATAAAGCACCAATAATGTTTTTATTTTATTTAATGTTTTTAGTCATATACGGGTGAACACTTTGCTGTAAGTATTACATAGCAAAATAATTACCCAATAAGGATATACTAAATAGAACCTTTCATAAATTACTGACTCTAATCTGTTCCTTTTTTTCCCTAACTATGTGTATTATCTTGGTTTTCAAAACTTATTTCTGCTAGGAACTTAAACACATGCTTAATTTTAAATGCTAATGTTGTATTGCATTTAAAATTAGGCATGCCCTTATATATGGATTAGTCAAAGCTATGATGAAGAGGCCATCAGTTTTCTTAACACAGGGGCAGCAATTCATTAATTACCTATGACTCAAAACACAACAGACCTTTATCTCTGGATGTGAGCTTATATATTATCTGATCAATGTGTATCTACAGATGCATTAGATCTGGGAGCAGTTTACTTGTGAATAAACTACTCACGAGTAAATGCTCCAGGCAGGCATCCACCTGTGCAGGGAAGCGGGAGCAGATGTATGGCTAATGGCAGCAAACTGCTCCTGCTTCCTGGGGCCCTGTAATGGTCCCCTGCCACCACCAGGGGGAGGTCTAGGCTCCCCTGGGGACTAGCCGGGGGCTGGCAGGGAACATGGGACCAAGAGACAGCTATCTCCTGGCTGGGGCTGGAACACTACACCCTGCCCCAAGCGGGCTGCCTGCTGCTGGGATGGGGGCATTGTTTCCCTGCCCTGGCAGCATGGAGTTCCTGGATCAGGGTCCCCAATCAAGGGTAGGGGACTTGGAAAGAGCTGCAGGAGAGTGGCAGATCCTAGCCCCCTGCCCCAACCCACTGGTGGGGCAGGGGGCTGGGACCTACCCTACCCCTGCAGGTCTTTCCAAGCTTCATGCTTTGATCACCTGATCAGGGTACAGAGATGGGACCTGCCCCTGACCGAGACAGTTCCTAGTCCCTGCGCTATGATGCCTCCATGGGGTAGGGGCTGGAGAGCCTGTTTCCCACTCAGCTTCATGAACATGGAGCTGGATGGAGAACAAGATCCCCAGCCTGTTACCCAACCAGCTCCATGATCACGGAGTTTGGCAAGGAACAGGCTCCCCAGCAGGGAGCTCCCGGTGCCAACTCTGTGACCGCAGGGCCAGTGCTGGGAGATACTTCTCTCCTAGCCCAAGCCCCATAGTCACAGCTGGGGAGCTGGTACTGGGAGATAAGGATTTCCCAGCACTGGCCCCGTGGTCATAGAGCTGGGACAAGCTGCCTCCCTTGGTGTGGGGGTGTTGATCTGCCCCCACCATGCCCCTTCCCTCCCCACTCCACCTACCACAACAAACTTACCAGCTGGAGGCAGCTGAGTCCAGAGTGGTGGAGGACTGCTTCGAATTGGTGCCGAATCTCTCCAAATTGATTTGGAGGCTTCTGATTTAATTTGGACCTTTTAATGGGTCTCCCAATTTGATCCAGATTCAGAGATTTGGCTGCCGAATCAGGCCAAATCTCCTCAGAATCAAATTGGCCTCCAGAGCATTGCACAGCCGTAATATATATAATAGGGTGCTATTATTGTACATATATGTTTGGATACCTAGGACTAAGGAGAAATATTACACATAAACCAGTTTCAGTTATCAGAAACTGGTTTAAATTTGTAACAGAACAGATGTTCAGTGCACATAAACCAGTTTGAAAATGGCTGAAACTGGTTTGAGAGAAACCAGGTTGCAGGTAGTATCAGACTTAACTGATTTTGGTCAAACCGGTTTATGCAACGTCTGTCCCAGACCCCTTGCTGGTTTAAGTTAAATAGGGTTACCATATTTCCAGGTCCAAAAAAGTGGACACCTGTCATGGGGGGTGAGGGTGGGGGCGGGGGCGGCAGGGGAAATATGATGGGGGGGCAGTGACATGCTGGTGCCCTGCCCCTGCTCATTCTGTTGCCTCTCCCTGACAAGCCATACCCCCCTGCCCAGCTCAGCTAGTGTCTCTTACTTCCACACAACAGTACCCTGCCCCCCACCCCTTGCTGGTGCTCTTCACTTCTGACCCACAGCCCCGTGGCACTACCAGTGCCCTGCACAACCAACTCACAGTCACCCATTGGTCCCGTCCCCCATACCCCTTACTTCTGATCCACAGCCCCCTGCCGCCTGCCCAGCCCTGGCAGTGCCCCTCACTCCCTACCCACAGCCACCGGCCCCCCTCCCAGCCCTGCTGGTGCCCTTCATTCCCAACCCACTGCTCTAGCACCCCCTGGCTTCTAGCCTGAGCCATTGCAGGCATGTGCTTGCATTTTTTCAGTCCAGAGGGGATGTCTGTATGGTTACAAACTAGCTAGGTTAGACTAACCTGCAAAGATTGAATCAATTAAGGCTCAGACTTTTTGAGTGTCTGTCCCTAGCCTAGGTGGCTATAACACTTCTTAACATGGATGGACTAAACCAGCATTCAGAACTGCACTTCCCAAAACTCTGGCGTAGACAACGGCAAGTCCAGGCATATATTTAGGTTTCTAATACGTACCATTTCAATGTAGCTGCAAAAAGACTGATGTATTTTCCTTTAAGTACATATAACTCCTGATTTCTAAGTGTGGAAGGAGGTTAAACAAAGGATACTCGGTGTCTCATATCTTTTAACAAAAACTAAAATAATGCTGTATGAGTACAATTCCCAAGGAACTTGCGTATAATGTGTAGTATGCTAGCCTGGGGAGACCCACACCCTCCCTTTATAGTTGACACTTTCCCCTCTGATATTCTTTATTAGAACAATAATATTTTAACAGTCACAGCTTTTAATGCTTGATTATGATCAAACATTTCTCCCAGGCAACTGCACATTAACAGAAGGGAAAAATTAAACTTCTCAGGAATGAGGTTATTTAGGGCATAAAATGCAAGGAAATAGGTATTTAGGTAACTGTGTGCATGGTTTTTATTTTCACTAATTTTCAGATTACTTTCGATTAGGTCTCCTCAGAGTGGAAACTTCTTGATGTGAAATAGATACTATCTAAATCATTAGAGCTCATTCATTGCCATGTGCCACCTTTTAGGGCAATTAAATCTGACCTCAGGGTTACCTAGCTGAACACTTGCTGACCTAGGGCATTTCCTCTGAATATGAATAAGCTTGTAATACAAATACAGTTAGAAAACAGAATGGCTCCTGGCACAGATAATGCCTTTGTAAAACAGCACTGAAAGTCTGCTGTGAGCCTCATAAACTATTAGAATATAGAGTCTATTGACACTATATTCAGAGCATTCTCAGTTGGGATCAGCATGGATCTTTTTTTTCATTGACATCTGGAGTCTATCCTTTCTGAAACCCTTCAGCCACAATGAGAGAGAGAAAGAGAGGGAGAGGGAGAGAGAGAGAGACAGAAGGATAGAAAGAGGGAGAAGAAAGCAAAGAAGAAAGAAGGTGAAAAAACTTGGACTAAATTCTTTGATAAATTTTGTGCCAGAAAAAAAGGCTGACATTAATATTTTTGTCAATCTCCAAAATTTGCCAAATGAAACTCAAAGGAGTCTTATAACTACACCCCCAACTCTCTCTGCAGTGATTTCTTCTTACTTTCAAGTGTTAGGTAGTCATTCCTGTGGTTCAAATGTGCAGCACCTGTGCACCAGATTTATGGTCCTTTGATCACAATGTATTTACTAGGCAATTAACTCCCAATGTGTGTGTGTGAGCGACTGGTTTCCCTGGAAATATTTAGAAGGCTGACTGCCCCCTCATGCTTATTTCAACTGCCTCTTATTTTGGCAGAACAAATGTGGAAGCTGCCTGTGCTTGTATTAGACAAAAAAGGAGATGCCGGTAAACAATTAAGTGAAGCCATGATTAGGGAAAATCTTTTCATATGCTGCCAATGTATGCAAAACAATGACTGTTGGATTCTGTTAAAATGACAGAAGAGAATTTTGCTCAATGCACAAATTACTATGGTTTGCATTTGTTCACAAACTGCATCGCACATTTACCTCTGCAAACCCTCAACAGTTTAAAAAAATTCCAAGTGATGTTTCTTTCAGTTTTCATAAAGTGTTAAGTAGGAAAGAAATGGCATATGGAATTCTTTAGCATGGCAATGCAACTCGTCATTAAGATGCTGACCTGAAATGTAATCTCCCTGGTGACCTACTTGAGAAATGCCTGGGACCCACCTGCAAAGTAAAAGCCTTCAGCTGAGAAACAGCACAAGATTACTGATATCAGATGCTTTACAACTGAACTTTAGGAGCATTTGTCAATGAAGATATACTTGTGTTTGCCTGCAGATGGGATGCCAAGGGAGACTTTCTGTGTGCCAGTGATCTAATAAGCAATACTACTTCTTTCTTCCATTTAATTTGACAATGACTGCCATGCTTCAAATGATCAGTTGAAGTGCAATAGGAAAATTTTCCATTCTAACATAATTCTACATTATAAAACTTTATATGTTTACTGCAATTTTCCAGTCTGTTGCTTGACCTGATGACAGTTTATATATCTGTATGAACTATGAATGGAAATTCAATGGTGCTGGTTAGATCTAAATAAAGCGAAGAAACAAATAAAATAAAATACAAATAAAAATAAATCTCCATCAACAGAAGTTGTGTCTTTTTATAATTATTAATAAGGCAGCCAGAAGAGAAAGAATTTGCACCATCTATGCTTTATGTAAAAACATTAGGGCGATGAAGTTTATATGAAGATATGCATCTATATTTTGGAACTAGCAGTGGAAATAAGCATTAGTCTCTGGCTATCCAGGGGCCTCTGAAATGAACTTCTGGCTTTAGTCCAGAGGCTAGCAGACCTGTGTCCTCAAAAAAATTAACCTCATTACTGGAAGTAAATGGTAGGGCTGGGTGAAGCTTCAGTAAATGATTCGATTTGGAGGAGATTTGGCCTGATTCGTTGGCTGAATCTCTGAATCTGAATCGAACTGGGAGACCAATTAAAAGGTCCAAATTGAATTGGAAGCCTCCGAATCAATTTGGTAAAGATTCAGCACCACTTTGAAGATTCAGCCAGAGACTCAGTAGGTAGCAGTCCTCACCATGCTGGACACAGCTGCCTCCAGCTGGAAAGTCTGTTGTGGTGGGTGGAGGGGAGAGGGAAGCGGTGTTGGGGGAGGTAGGGACTGGAGCTGAGAGAAGCTGCCCAGCTGGAGCGGTGGGCGTGGGATACAGGCATGGCAGTGCTGGGAGTGGGGGCTATGCCCTGCTGCCGCTTGCCCAGCAAAGGTGGTAGGGGACACGATGCAGGCATGGGTCACTCTGGGCAGAAGGGGGCAAGTGGCAGCAAGGCATAGCCCCCGCTCCCAGTGCTGCTGCACCCACATCCCATGCCACCCTGCCTCAGTTTTGCAAGTGGTGGCAGCACTGCCCCCACCCCCGGGCTGGGCAAGTGGCAGCAGACCCCACATCCTGTACCCCCCTGACCCTGGCTGGATGCATAGCCCACTGCTTGCCCAGCCAGGGTGGGAGGGTGCAGGATTTGGGCACAGCTGCCCCTTGCCCAGGCAAGGCTGGCGGGCACTGGATCTGGGCGGGCACTGCCGCTGCTTTCCCCACCAGGGCAGTGGGGTGCAGGATGCAGGTGCTGCTGCTGCTTGCCCAGCCAGGGGAGGGGGGTGGGCACTGCCTGTCCAGCCAGGGCAGGGGGGCGCAGGATGCAGGTGCCGCCACCACTTGCCCAGCTGAGGCATGAGGCTTCAGGATGCAGGCTCTGCTGCCTTGCCTGGGTGGGTGGGTGGGTGTGGGATGTAGGTGCAGCAGCTCTGGGAGCGGGGGCTATGTCCTGCTACCGCTTGCCCCCTTCCACCCAGAGCAAGCTGCGCCTGCATAGTGGCCCCCCTCCCTGCCCCGCTGTGCAAGCAGCAGCAGGGCATAGCCCCCGCTCCCAGCATTGCTGTGCCCACATCCTGTGCCCCCTACACCCTCCTCCCTGAATCCCACTCCCCCACCCATTTCATCCCCCCTCTGCCCACTACAACCAACTTACTAGCTAGAGGCAGCTGTCTCCAGTGTGGTGAGGACTGCTGCCTGTTCAGTCTATGGCTGAATTTCCGATGCAGTCCTGAATCTTCGGATCTGATTTGGCTGAATCCGAAGAGAACATTTGGCACTTCACACAGACTAAATAAATGGTACCCTCAGTATCCTATAGTCCTGAATGGGCTGAATTCAATTCTCACTTTTTCAAGCAATTCTTGCAGTTATCAACTGAGCTGGGCACTCTGGGTAATGCTGTGTTTGCTGTATGCGATGCGAGGATAGAGGACTTCAGTGTCCCAGGCTGCCAAGTGGTCTGCTTTTACCGGCCTTCACTAAAAGTAACAAGTCTTCCAGTTACTGCTGTTAAGAGCTGATATAAATAACAGAAGGCAGAAGCTGGTATGAATAACAACACATTCTGATTGGCTTCTTGAGTGCATTGCTAAAGGGTCAGCAGAAACCCTGATCCTGCCAGAAATCCAAGTGGGCCATTCAACATATCTGAAAGTGGGCTTTCTCTTTAGAGGCTGTACACAAGGGATGGTCATGTGAATGTATCTGCTGGTTCGCATAGTTAATTGTATGTATGCTTGAAGCCAAAACTCTCTATGAAGTTTGTGACAGTGCAGCGTTCTACCTAAATGAAAGCAGTTAGATTGCCAATTTGTGAATGTTTGCCTCTCTGTCAATGAAACAAGCCACCTATACCTCCCAAAAAAAATCACCAGAGCTTTATGTCTTCCTTATCTTGGCTGTTGTAGGCTTACAAATCTTATTCAAACTACACAAAACTCATGGTTTGTCATAATCAGTGTCCCATCATTTTGGAGAGTGCGAGGTTATTGATAGGAACAGACAGGACTCTGCATAATTCTGTCCTACTATATTGCAAAACACAATTTTCTAAATCACAACACAAATATCTACTCACACTTGCTTCTTTTTGGAGATTGGAAATTTTCTTTAATTTTTTTCTCTAACAGAATGCTACAGCATAAAAGGAAGGAAAAATTCCTCAACCAGTTGGATTGAATAAAAAGTTCATCACAGCAAACTGCCTTCTCAAATTCAAACCAAACAACTAATGGAAGTTTTAGAGGTTCACGAGGAGCTACCATGCTACACAAAATTTATATTGGTGCAACTTCATTGCATTTGATGAGCTTTTTCAAGCATAGATCTGAGTAACACAATGAAGAGCCAGGCTCATAGTTTTTGTTTTCAAGTGCTTCAGCCTGGGTAAAACAGCATAAGAACCAAATAGCTATGAGAAATGTTCTTGTAAGTTTCTATCCTTAAAGTTTCAGAAATACTACAAGAATTCCTTTTCTTTCAAGATATCCAGATTTGGAAATGAGTCAGAAAAATACTCCAACTTTCAATTTACTTATACCACACTGAGCTATTTGAAATTTGCCGAGTGTTAGTTCTTAAACACTGCTTGGCTACAGTACCCAAATCTTTCCCTAACCATATGCAAAGAAAGATGCAAGAATCTATAAAGGGTTCATGTTATATTCAGTTAGATAGATGACCTGATATTTTAATGAAATCCACCAGTAATCATTATTTCCCAGATGTACTTAATTGTTATATTTTGCAATTTTAATGGTGCTTGACATACATCTTTAACCAATGATTTTATTGTATTATACAACAGTAATAACTGAGTGATTGTTACAAGATTGTGTGCCTGAAAGCTGGAATTCTCGGATGTTGACCTGGCTGATTAGGACCATTTTGTTTTTCTATCTTATATAATTGTATATGGTAATGTATATATTGCACCATAAATCATCTACTGTATAGTGGGAAGTTTCCTTCCTCTATATTTAGAATGCATCTATCTATCATTTAGATATATAAAGGTCAAAACACTGAACATACCAAATTGCTCTATTCCACTTCTCTTGTACTGGCTCTTACCCAGATGCTGTGTGGACTCAATGATTGGATTGTTGCCTTTCAAAATCCAGCTTACATTAAAATCATCTGCTTGGTCTGTGCAATGGCATTTCCAATAATGAGACAAAGCAAAATGAAAGATACTTTGAGTTTTAGAGCTATGGAAATTGCTGGGTTTTTATTCTCTCTCAAAGTAAGGGAAAAATGATCACTGGGCCTATTATATAAAGACAAAACAAGCACAATTCCAGATGGAAATTTTGTCATATAATCCAATTGAAAATGTATTTTCCAACTGCAGTTGTTGCTAATTCCTGGGGAATAGTAGTAGTAATTTTGAGATTCGGACTGTACTGCCTTTATGAATGCTTAGTTAAAATATAAAATCCTTCTAGATTATTAGGAATAAAGCTCTATTCCATATACAAATGGAAATGTTATTTACTGAAAATTTCAATAAGGTCTTGGAGTTGGCCTCTGACCTTGATATCCTAATCATTTGGAAATTTTGAGTATATGAACAGTTGTTTTGGACCACAGACTATTCTGAAGTGAAGACCTTTAAAATAATATTATCTCAGATTTAAAATAACCTTTATTTTTAAACTTGATGCCTTACTGAATTTGTCATTCTTACTTAAAGGTTAGCACAAGTTACCCTGTATGGATAAGGATCTCAGGGTCCCTTAAGTGGGTATATTTTTTCACTCTGGGCTTTGGCTCAGGATGATGCCACTTGTCCAACACACATATTACATATATATTTAAATGAAACTTCCTCTCTGTCTGCCTTCTTTCAGTTGGTATGTAATAAACCCAAGCACATAAAGGATTCTGATGGTAGTTACTGAAAAGGAGATTTTATGCTAGAATTTTGTTTCTAGATACTGAAGGAACTCACTGTAAAGCCAACTTTGCTGCTGCTTATAACAAAACACCTGAGAAAACAGAATAATTACAGGAGAAAAAAAGGTGTTATTAAACAGATTTCAAATGAAGGCTTAGTATCTGACTTGAGCAATGCTCAATTTGCACTGCAGATTAACAAGTTTAATGCAGGATTCACACTATGAAAAACATCAGATTGTACTATATTGAGAACAAGAAAATTTAATCCAGACTTGGGTTTCTAGATGAAGTTTGGAGTGTTAGGAGTAGTATCACTGAACTTGGACGGCCAACAAGTTTTGGGACACTGATGCTGGAATTGCTGGGAATTATTTAGTGTGTATTGGCTTATATATTATATAGCACTACTGTATGTGATCACTTGCTTCTATGTCATGGCCAACAATAATACATTACACTTTTCCTATGAAATTCAAACATAAATATAAAATCTGTTATTTTAAAGTAGCAAATTCTGCAATGAGTGAACTGTTTAAGGATAAGAATGGGGCTAAAAAAAGAGGAGTAAAGAGGTGAATGCTTCATATCCAAACCAGATTAATAGTAATAGCAAACAACTGGAGTGCGCTCAGGTATTCTGTTGAGAGGCCGCAGGCTGCTCTGAAGTTATGATTTATAAAATAATATTAAACTTTTAAAAAATATTATTTTTACTAGTTGATTCTAATAAGAAGCAATCTACAACAGCAATGAATGAGCACAGCTATGCAGTATGTGGTGCTGCAGTCACATCTGCAGTGACACATGCTGCACATTCAGCTGTTCTCTGAGATCCGGGGGTCAAATAACCTGGACAAAAAAAAGGGGGGAGCGGCACACATAGAGGCGCTGCATGTTGCCAAAAACCAGAGCCTGGCCGGCTGGAGCCATACTCCAGCTGCTGGCCATGCTCTGAATGGCAGGGTTGCTGCAGCTACAGCCCCCAGGAACTCAGGTAAGGCTGCTGGGGCTGGCCCAGTGCTGCCCCAGCCTCCCCTACCCCACCTGGGATAACCTGCTGCATGCCAGAGGGTGTGTGGCACAGGCGTTCCCCAGGGCCAGGTAGCAGCAGCAGAAGGTGTGGATGTGGCCAAAGGTGTTAACGGCTGAGGACTATTTTGTAGTGAACATGAGTTTGCAGCTATCAATCAGATAAGCCCATCATAAAGCCACCGTCACAGTTGGTAGTCTTCAGAGAAAAGCCATGGGTTGCCTGAATTGAAAAAAGAAAAGGAAATAACCTTGCGTTCATTTCCAAATCTTGTGGCACTACTTAGGCAATGCCTTAGACCAAGCTATAATTTTTCTGTCAATAAACCCAGAACATCATTCTCCAACCCTGATGATCCAATGTCTTTTATCAGCACTAAATTCATACGCGAAATTAAAAGAAAAATCTGGTGAACTCCAACCCATTTTCAGCATTTCCTGGAAGCTCAAATTGTTTGTTAGTAACATTCTGGTCCCTTTTTTTATTTTATGTTTCATAAGAATAGGGGCTGTATAGTGATGATGAGTATACAGGTAGGTGGGGGGGTTGGCAGCAGGAATAAGGGAAATAATCCAAATTCTACTACTGCCATTAGTACTGCAAGAGTAATTTGCACAAAAACAATCTGGAAAGAGTTTCCTCAAACTGTGAAGTTCACAGATCTGGCAATTCCTTTTCTTTTGGACCAACACTGCTCTCTTTATGGAACTCTTAAGCATATAACTAAGCCCAGGTAAGTTTCTGATGGAAAGAGGAGGAATGTAGCACAGGACTTGTTTATAAATGTACAGCTCTGACAAGGATGGCAAGTTGGGTCTGACCCAGGAGGTGCTAAACACTTAAGCTGATGTCTGTGGTAGCTGCAGGAACAGAAGGGCCTCAGGTTTGTGCCCTTTGTTAATGGGAAAAGAATTAGAAGCAATTGTAAGTTCATGTTTAATTACATTTAATTAACTGTTTAAAGGCCAGAGAAAGCAAAACATCAACAATCTAGTTTTCATATAAAAATGAGCAAACAGCATCATATTTCAGTGACTGGGCATTCTGGGGGCAAAAATTATGTTTTGGAAATTTTTAACAGTGCAAGAAATAGTGAGCAAATGAGAAAAAACAACTATATAGCTGCTGATCTAAAATGTACATTTAACATTAATTCATTGAAGCTAAGACCTATGGAAACTGTTGCACTGTACAGACCCAAACCAAAGCCCATGCCCTGCGATAGAACAAAAACCAGTCTTAAACTAGTGTGGTCATTCTGTCTGTCTAATCAGATCTCCTGTTTCCAGTGACCAGATTATTCATGATTTTCTTGTT
This sequence comes from Crocodylus porosus, assembly GCF_001723895.1. NCBI lineage: Eukaryota > Metazoa > Chordata > Crocodylia > Crocodylidae > Crocodylus > Crocodylus porosus. Next base: position 26,387,931 of record NW_017728917.1, read on the forward strand.
GTACCTTTCCATCCCCCTCAGCACTGCTCTGAGAGCTGTTATTATAGCTTCAAAGTAAATGATAAAAAAATAAAATAAAATAAAATGTCATCTGTTTCCCCCATGAGGGAATCAAGAGAAAAAACATACTTGAACTGTATTCTCCCCTGTCTGCCATATCTATGATTTTAATATAGCAAGTCACACAAGCAGTAGGAAGTAAACAAAGTACTTTCCAGTAAGAAATCTGCAGGATGTCTGTAAAGTTGGTAGCATCCCTTGCATCAAAAGACAACTATACCAACCAGATCAAGCTAGAAGCAAGGTAAGAATCTGTAAATGCATGCAGCAATTCATTCTGATTTTCCCTTGCTCTTCATTTAGCAAATTAAAAGTGCAATTGTACTGTAAATAAAGTTAAAGAATTGTGGAAGTTTTACTCTGCATGGACATGAGCCAAAGCCCCTTAAAGTCAGCTCAAAGTTTTCCCATTGATTTCATTGGCTTTTGGATCAGATCCTATACACATAAATAGGACCAGAAGCAAAATCTTAGTACATTTATCTTAGTCATTAAAAATGAAAAGCCAACTGAAATACTCATTTTTCTTTAGAGTTAAAATAGGGATGAGACTGTAGATGTGGGAAGAGATGTGTTCAGATGTGGCATTGTCATCGAAGTGACTGGAACATCTTTGTGTAGTTTAACTCTGGTTTACTTTTTCTTTAGCATGGTGCCTTACATTAGTGAAAAAATACTTATATGTAATCAGTGCTGCTTAATCCTATTCACTTCCATCTGTGTCTCTTTGTAGCCTGACACCTCTCCTGTCCTGAGGCCATGGAAAATGAACATTATTATTAGTGTAGCAGGACTCTGCGGTTCAGGGCCTCTAGGGAGCAGCTGTCCCCAATCATCCTGTCCAGTGCCCTTTCATTCCACAGATTACATCTTGTACCAACAGTTTGTGTGTGGGAAAAATCAAAGATGTCAACGGCTCCTCCCAGGATCGTGCACCCCACGTAAGGGGCCCAATCACAGAGATCCCCACTTCTGACCTTTGAACTTGCTAAGCATAATTAATTGGAGGCCAGTTTTAAGAAAATCACTGCCTCCAGCGGGTACCTGCTGTCATTATTCAGTCTCCATCAGGGCTCTGCATTAGAATAATCACTGACATGCCAAAGCAATGAAAGAAATCTGTTGTTAACAGGCTGAATTGGTTTGTTCCAAGCCTAGAGACTTCCTAATTTCTGACATGTTACATAATGGTACAATTCCCCCTTTTAAAGGAAAGAATCCAGGATAAAAGATAGTAACTTTTTTTCTTCCTCCCTTCCCTTATTCAACAGTTCAAAAAAAGTTGACAGAAAATCCAAGAATGAAATTTCAGAACAGCTTGAAACACAGGAATGTAACCATATACAATAATGAAAGTTAAATGCCTGAATAAATCCTAACAGACTAGAAAGATTTGATAATGAAAAGAATTCTTTTAATATTAGTTCTTCATCCAAATACATCAGAATAAATCTATCAAATTACTTGCACTCATTGCCCCAGGAATGCATCTCATTTTTTGGATATGGCTGATGATGGTATTATTTATGGTCCGATATGTAAACATGACCTACTATTTTCGTGGTGCAAATTTGCACCTCTAATTTATTGCAGACCAAGTAAGTTCTTAAGTGGCTGACTGTCGGTTGGTGTCTACAGAACAGAAGTAGACAGTCCTCTCAAAATTTGACCCTTAATGTTCCAGTCATGTTGAAGAATGGATTGCTTACATGGCAGCGCTTTTCTTCAGTAGCATCTACACATTCAAGACTTCTCCAGGTATATGGCATATTCTATGGACCATCAAGTTTTGCTGTTTTTCCTGATGTCCGTATGGACTCCTTCAGTTTATCTGACCATCCTGGATTTAGTGATACTTATTAATTATGTTTTGTAACTAGGATTTACCCTAAAATGCACTCTTTACAGTCCATATTTACATTTCCATGGCTACCCGCCTTTCTGATGGAGATGAGTTGCTGATGGTGAAGATGGGTTGCTGACAATTTCTCTTAATGACATTCCAAGCCTGTGCAAAAACCATGACCAGTCAGAATTGGGAGGCAAAGGCCAGAACTTTTTTGGCTGAGCCCACAAGAGTCTATTTGCTGACATGAAGTGCTGTTACCAGCTCACCATGCTAATGGGAACAGTGATTTTATTTCCTTTTCAGTTTGGGGATATTAAGTATTCATGAAAGTCTGACAGAACCAGACTTTCAAATCCAAAGAAAGCACTAGCACCCTTTTTGAAAAGTTCTCCAGATAACTGCTAAAATGCCAAACCTATTTCACTACTAGCCATTCTACCTTGAACAAAGGCCAGCAATAGACACTGTACCAACTTCAAAAGGGGACACAAATGAGGCAACTCATTTCACATGGGATCTCAGGCCAAACAGATAATGTCTTGAGGGTATAAATTTAGTTCACTAATGCAACCTGCTTTTCCATTTTTCTACAGGTAAGATGTGTAATAAGATGCAAAAATTAAAGGCTCTGGTTCAATTCTTTTTAAGATCACTGGTTCTCATTCCATTGATTTCTATGGAAGTTGGGTTGGGTCCTATGTGAACAAAAGATGAGATTTCTCATTCTGTGCTTGATAAGTAATTTTTAATGGAACCTACTTCAGAACTCCAGCTGAACTGATGACTTTTAATCTATTCTTAATCCAGTTCCGAGCTAAAGTGTTCTAAAATACTATCTAGCTCACTAAATAATACCCTGTACTTGCAGGCAAGAAAGAAGTTTTAGTAACTCAGCAAACTTATTCAGAAGTGGTTAAAAGTCAAAAATAGACAGCATTAGCATATCATATCAAATTGCTATTAATGCTCTAAATAATTATATATCCACCTGCACATATAAGTTCTTTTCCCCCTTTGCTGAAGACTTAAGCCATAGTACCAGATAACCCTGCCAAATTCAGATAATTTTTAAGAGTGATTTAAGTACTTTGTTTCAGTTTTTTAAACAAAAGCTTCTCTTACAGTTGGACTAGTAAAATGTTACTTACTAGCCAGGTCACGTAAAAATAAATTTATTGTTCTTTTATGAACAGCATGCAGTGATATTATCAGTCTTTCATTCAACATTTCAACAGCTTCCTGTTGCTGACTTGTTAGCAGGTATTTTGAAATATTTAATGTCTTGATGTTATCAAATTGTGGTTCAGGGCTCTGCAAGTTGTGACTGATCTGATTTACTGAAGTGCCATATCCTAGTTTCAGTGCTGAGAGAAATAATCTTTGTTTTTCATGAAGCAAACTAAAAAAAATTGTCAGGCTACAATAAACAATGAAGATAGATATTTTGAAAGGGAAATTTAAGTTTCCCTATGTTGTTTTGTCTAATATTTCTCATGTTTTGGCTATTGTATTGTAGCCTGGGTGTACACAGGCTTGTACTCCCCTCTCCAATTGAGGGAATTATTGGCAGGGCAGTGTGCTGTGGAGGGACACAGCAGCCCAACAGCCGCCTCTGTCCCCTATAGAGTCAGGCCCAGCCAATTAATTATTTAACTATATACAAATATATTATTACAAAACCATTAAAGGGTAAGAACATAGATTATAGATATGTAAAAATTTACAAAACTATAAACCCTATACCATATTATACACACACAATTTTTATTCAAAAATACAAGTGAACAATAGTACAACCCAGAACAAAGAAAATAGATTGGGAAACCTTATAACTCTATAAATATACAAACTATTACTTCAACTTATTCATATAAACTATAAGGCACAGTTTACAAATATAACAAGCAAGCCTTAGACAACCTGGGTGCCCTCCAGGGCAGAGACCCCGCTCCCAAGGTACCACTGCAGGAAAGGAGGTGGGGGGAAAGAAAAAGAAGAGGAAGACCCCAAAGACTGCTAACCCCCCCCCATCATCCAGTCTTCAGGAGGTGTTCTGAGCTACTGCTTCGCCCTGCTGAGCAGCTCTCCTCAGCTCTTCTAAGCCCTGCTCTTCCCCCTTCTCTTCTCTCTTCCTGACATCTCCCTCATGCTGGCCACACAGCTCCTTTTATACTCTCCAGGGCTCTGCCCTGAAGTCTTCCAGACCTGACAGTTTGCAGTCTTCAATCAGGTCCAAGGGAGCTCTTCTCCCCCTCCCCTCAGGAAAGGGGCATGACTTAATTTCTCTTGATCCTGATTGATGGATCCACCAATCAAAACAGCAGAATCTCAAGCCCGGGACTCAGCCCAAGCTCCGAAAGGTAAGCTTGCTACAGGTTTCTTTAAAAAAGAATAAAATACATTGGCAGTATATGGCTTGAACAGTCGAAAAGTTTATCTTACTAAGGCAATAAGTAACTATCTGTATTTTGAAACAACATTACTCTTACTTAGAAGATATTCTGCTAGAAGGTATTTAAAATATATAAATATATAAAAGTGAAGATATACAGTAAAAGCTGTGTTATCCAGTATGAGCTGGAATGCTCTATTAACCGGCATGCCAGTTTATAAAGTAAAAGTCTAGCTGAAAGTGCCCACCGTGGCACTTCTGGTTTTGCCAAGCCCTCACAGCTCGGGGCAAAGCATCTTGTGCTGCCGAACCCCCATGGCCTAGGGTATAGCAGCCTGCATGGGGCCTGCCTCCCTGTCCTTCAGGGCCTGCAGGAGGGTTGGTGATGCAGTGAGAGGGACGATGATGCTCTGGATGTGGTGGGAGAGGTGGTGGCCTGAACAAGCAAAGGCACCTGTTCAGGCCTCTCAGTGAATTGGCATATTTTGCTATTCGGCACGCCCCATTCCTCATGGGTGCTGGATAACAAAGCTTTTGCTGTATAAAGGTATCCTGTTAGTTGGACAAGATGATAGGCAAGGTTAAAGGTGTTTTGGAATTTGTGATATGTTGTACATGTGAAAATTCTGAATACCCATCTAACTTGACTTTTCAATGGCTACCTCCTCCGCTATACAAATTAACTGCCAACTGTTGATCTTAATTCAGAGGTACTAAGTCTTGTCTGATAATGTCCTCGTTTTCTTAGGAAAAAACAAACCCAAACCAAAACAAACAAAAAACACAAAACAGACCAACTGGAGGTAAGGAATTCTGCAAATCTGACCAGTAGTGTAACTAGGGGTGGGCAAGTCAGGCACAAGCTCGGACTGCCAGTTTAGAGGTGGGTAGCTCCCACCGAGTCTACACTGTGGAAGCCGCAGCTACTGGCACTGCTGCTGCTACCACAGTATGTGATAAGTTAAGAACTATAGAATTAATTCCTCACCCTGCCCTCTTGGAGTAAAAAAGGGCATGGAGTGGCAGCCACTGGGATGCACTGGGAACACCCTTAGCTGAGGTCTTTGACTCCCCAAACCAGTACTCCTCCTTCCCCTTCTTCCTTCTCCTACTCCCCTTCACTCTCTAATATCTCTGCATAGGCACAACATTTATTAGTTATACTCCCATCCTTGATATTCTGACCACATCCCTCCTTGCCCTGAAGATCTAGAATAAGGTTAGTAGCTCTGGTAGTGCTGAAGAGATGTTGCAGCTGTGATGGTCTGGGAAATATGCAAAAGGCAAGATTTGCTGTGGGTGTTATCTTCTACTGGACCAGTTGGGATAGATTTTGGGTACCCCAACCATGCAGTTGGTCCAATGAAAACCATCACTCATAAGAACTCTTGCCTTTAGGCGTAGGGACAGATGTTACACATAAACTGGTATAAATGATCAGAAACCAGTTAAAATCTGTAACACAACAAAAGTTCTGTGCATATCAACCACTTTCAAAATGGCTAAAATGCCATCAGATAAACCTGGATGAATATAGTATCAGACTTAACTGATTTAGGTTAAATCAGTTTATTGAAATTCTGTCCTAGATCCCCTCCAGATTCTCACAGTTCCCCAGCATCTCAGGATGCTTTGCTCCTCTCTGCAAACCCCTCCATTGCAGGGTGGGCAGGCTAGCATTGGTCCAAGCTGTCTGCTCCAGCAAAGCAGGGAAGTGAGCTCTAGCTCCCCCTGGTTTCTGGCCTGCACCACTGCAGGCGTGTGGCTGCAGTTCCGTAATCGAAAGAGAATGTCTGCTCACTTGCTTATTAGTTCAGTCTATGCAATTTAGACTAACCTCAAAGATTGAATTGATTCAGCCTCCGGCTTTTTGACTCTTTGTACTTAGCCTAGGAGTGTTACATACTCAACTATGCCTATTGTTTCCCCTAACAAAGGGGTGGGCAATTGTTTTGGGCAGAGGGCTGCTTACTGAGTTTTGGCAAGCTGTTGAGGGCCACATTGGTAGCCCCACTGCTTGACAGGTTCCCTACCACCTGGTCGCCATTCTGTGACTGGAAGTCCCACCCCTTGACTCCTGACCTTTGCCACCAGAAGTCCCTCCCCAGGCCTCCAGAAATACTCCTTTCAGCAAGGGGTTTTGCCATCTCAGAACCAGAAAAATACTAAATACTAAATTATATTCTAAAAATCGAACATCTACAACATTCATTAATTTGATTTAGAAAAATATTTTTGTCCTGATTTCTGTGTGTGTGTAGTTCTGATACATAGAGGTGATTGCACAATAGCTTAAAATGAAGTCTTACACTTGTATATTGTAGAGGGGGGCATGGGGATAGGTTTGTGGGGGACTGTTAGTGTGGGTATATGGGGTGCAGGGGAGGGTGGGGGTGTGAGTTGGGTTGAGGGAGCACATGGATGTGTATGTGCATATGTGGGGTGTGGGTGGGTATGGGGGTTGTGGAGGGATGTGTGTGGGAGGGTAGCTTGGGTGTGTGATGGGGTGTGAGGATCTGTGTGTCTGGCAGTGTGAGGTGGGGTGTGGGTGCATGCGTATGGTGGGAGGTGTGTGTGGGACTAGCCTTATGAAGACAAACACACACACACACAAACACACACACACACACACACACACTCTCCCTCCCTCACTGCACATACAGGCACACACACAGTCTCGCTCTCTCTCTCAAACACACACATGCACACACACAGAGTCTCTCTCTCTCATACACACACACAGAGTTTTTCCCTTCCTCATTGCTCTCTGTCTCTCTGTCTCTCTCTCTCTCTCCCCCTCCCTCATTGCACGGAGGCACCTACCCACCCTCCCGCTCCTGGCCCTGGGGTAGCGGTGCAGGCCCCATGCTCCCGCAGTCCCGTGATGCAGCACCACATGGTGCTGGAGCAGCCTGAAAGCTGCAGCAGGCAGAGACTTCTGACTGGGGTGATAGGGCCAGGATGGCCTTGTTGCTGGCTCCTGCTTGCTCCCCCTGGGTCCTATTGCCTTTATCTCCTGTCATCTTTGACAGGCAGCCAGGAGCAGATAAATATGCATTTTCTAAACTTTTTAGGGGCCCTGTGGACCATATAGAATGCCCTGGTGGGCTGGATCCAGCCCACAGGCCATATGTTGCCCACCCCTGCCCTAACAGAATACGGGAATCCCATCAAGAATACAAGAATTCCCTAGTTCATGCTGATTTGGGGAATTCTGTGGGCTACTCAAGTTAATTGGTTTTTGGTTTCCTTTTGCTTCAGCCACTTGGTTCCTGCTAGCTGATTGTACATGCAAATAAGAGGGCCAGAAACCATTTTTGTGGGGCAAGCCTGGCAGGCACTCCCACCACTCTAATTGGCTGAGGGGCCCCAGTGGCCCTGTCCCTCATTGCTGATTGGCTGCTAGGGTTGCCCATCATATGGCCCCACTCCCTTGCTGCTGATTGGCTGTGAAAGCTGTCAGTCATGTGGCCCTACCCCTTGCCATAAATTGTTGGAGAGGGGCAGGGCCATCTGATGGACAGCACTGGCAGCCAATCAGTGGCGAGGGGTGGAGGGGAGGGTAGCAACTATCTTGCTGTGCCAACAGTCCCCCTCCCCCCTCCTCTCAGCTGTGCAGCTGAGTCACAGTGGCCATGAGGACTGCTGGCTCCCTAGAGGGTTTCAGCATTTTATTTTTGGTAAGTTTTTTTCTCCCACAAAGCCCACCAAAAGAATGGAGCCTGCACATTTTCATGGAGCCTGCCTGAAATGGCAGTTTCCACAAAAATTAAAAAATTGCAATTTTGATAGGTCCCTAATTGTAGGGTGCCCATCCATAATTTCTGCTCATAAATTGTTTCAAAAATAAATACTTAAAACTCTCCCCATTTATTCTGTCTCTTAACATATCAGCAATAGTAACAATAACAAAGTGGATAATTAATAAGGGTGTGTGAAACAGGCCGTATTAGATTCAGATTTGGGCTGAATCAGGGACAGTGATTCAATTTGTTGATTCAGAACACTGTCCCTGATTCGATTTGGCTGAATCTGAATCTGAAGATTCAGTGCTGATTCAGAGAATCAGCGATTTAGCCATAAACAAAGCTTTAAATATTTTTTGTACATACCTCAAGGTACCAGGCGCAGCTCATGAACACTATGATGCTGGGGCAGATGGACTGTCCCACAGGAGTGTGTGGGGGGGCGGGACACATACTTGGTGGCAAACCCAGAAGTGGACTGGAAGTACTTCCTGTCCATTTTTGGTTCTGCTGCTGAGCACACTGGGGGGCACTTCTACACCCCCCTGGCTCAGCAATTGGCCACAGGGCGACCCTGGGTGCCCCCCCCAGAGCGAGGAGGCATCAGTCACTGAGCTGGAGAGGTGGGGGGGCCCTGCGTGTTCCCTGGTGGACCCAGAAGTGGACCAGAATTGCTTCTGGTCCACTTCTGGGTCTGCTGCTGAGCGTTCTGGGGAGCACTGTGCACTCCTGCGGGACACTCCATCTGCCTCAGCATCTCAGCATTCACAAGCCGTCTGGTACCTTGAGGTATGTAGAAAAAACATTTAAAATGGTGTCTATGTCTGAATCATTGAATCCTTCCAAAATCTCTCCGAATTGATTCAGAAGGTTTCAGTTAAATTTGGAGAGATTAAAGGATCTCCAATTTATCTTCAGAGATTTTGCCACTGAACTGGGCCTAATCACTGCCTAATCGAATCAGGGACTGAAGCTTTGCACATCCCTAATTATTAATACTCTCTCACCCTCTAGAAACATCATTCTAAACCAGAAAGAATTAAATTTTACAAGATGCTATGAAATAGGGGTGTGCGAAGTGGGTCCTATTTGATTCGGATTCAGATTTGGGCCAAATCAGGGACAGTGATTTGATTCATTGATCCAGATCACTGAACCTGATTTGATTTGGCCAGATCTGAGAATCAGCAATTCAGACATAGACACAGCTTTAAAAGTTTTTTCTACATACCTCGAGGTAGCAGGTGTAGTTCATGAATGCTGCGATGCTGGGGTGCATGGAGCATCCCACAGGACTGCAGAGAGGCCTCTGCATGCTTGGTGGCGAACCCAGAAATAGACCGGAAATGCTTCCGGTCCACTTCTGGGTCCATTGGGGACTGTGCAGGAGGGCCCCCCGCATCCCACCCCACTCGGCAATCAGCCCCAGGTACCCCCCCCCAGACCCAGGAGGCACCAGTCACTGAGCCAGGGGAGGCATGGGGACCTGGAAGTGCTTCTGGTGTACTTCCAGATCTGCTGCCAAGCACGCTGGGAAACCCCCTGTGCTCCTGTAGGACGCTTCATGTGCCCCAGCATTGCAGCATTCACGAGCCCCTGAGCCCCTGCTACCTAGAGATATGTAGGAAAAACATTCAAAGCTGTGCCTTTGTCTGAATCTCCAAATCTTCTCGAATCTCTCCGAATTGATTTGAAGGTTCAATTTGGAGAGATTGAAGGGTCCTCTGATGCGATTGGGATTTGGAGATTCAGCAACCAAATCGGGCTGAATCTCCATCAAATCAAATCAGGGACTGAAGCTTCACGCAGCCCTACTATGAAAGTAAAAGCTGGGTGTAAAATCTTGACTCCAATAAATTCAGTGACCAAACTTCCATCAAATTCCCTCTGGTCCTTTCGCTCCAGGAGGACAGGGCAAGGAATGAATTCGGTAGTTAAGGGGCCTTCACTGGGAACAGACTCATAGATTCCCTCCTTCATAAACCAAACGTGTTAGCATAAGGGCCTCAACTGTGGTGGTATCTCCACAAGTAAGTTTAACAGCTTATGTAGAGTATCTCCGGTATCGGTTACAAAGTTGTTAATCCCCAACAGGTTTTAATAATAGCTTAGTATTTAGTGAATATGCTGGACTATAAATGTCTTATTAAATCTTAATTAAATGCAGATCTGGAACATAAATGTGTTACTGAAAGTTATGAAGGCTCTTGGCAGAGAATAATTTTTTTAGACATTGCTGTGAAACCTACAGAATATCAGTTTCAAAATTAGTATAAAATACTTCATGTTAGCTATGACTTGTTTGAGAATGTATTTGAGGTGTACCTTTTTCTTCAGTAAAACATTAAGCTGACAACAGGGACTTCCAGTCTAAAATCAGAACCAGAAGAAGAGTACGGATCAGTAGCAGAGCAGTGCCTCGCCACTCTGGATAGGCAGGATCAGGAGCCATCCTCTGCTCTGGGTTTGCATGAAAAGGATTTGGCTTAAGCTGCAAAAATCATTTCCAGGCTATGGACATCCTAAAGCTGAAAAGCATTCTGATCTGAGTCACTGGGATCACAGAGTTGAAGAAACTCTGACTTCTGAGGACTTGGAACTCAGGGGTTTGGTTTCAGCTTCGTGAAAAGATGCACAGAGATTCCAAGGAAGAATTGTGTATGGTAAATCTGTTGTATCAGCTTCTCACTACGATCTTGACAAACTAAGCATAAAAGCCTTGATCCAAGAAAGCTTTTAAAAATATGCTTGGTTTTAACCTCTGAGTAGATCCATTAAAATATCTGGGCCAGCTCATATGCTTACAGTTAAGTTGTGTTAAAAGTCCTTGGTGGCATTAAGAACTAGTCAGTTTCATTCAATTATAGTTTACATTTTCCAAATCTTTTAAAGAAACTTTTAGATGCTAAAATTATGGTGTACAATGTATCAGTTTATTAGATGGTGAGGTTGTCTCACAACCTTATTCTAGCTCCTCAAAGTAAAAAAAGAGGTAGAAAAGTGAACTGTGAAGTGAAAAGAAAGAGCAAAGGAAAGGCAGAGAGATCTAGGCTATTCTCACACTCTACTGTAGTTCGCACACTAACTCAAATAGTTAGTTGGAGAGATTGAAGCATGAATTGTTAAGATGATAGGGGATTTGTCAATGATGTTAAAGCTGAATAAAGATGAGTTTTGTGAGGAAGAGACTAATTTCTTAATGTTTATTGGGGAACATGTCTAAGATTTTAAAATCCAAATAAAACTAAAAGGCAAAGTATATGGAATAAAAACCTAGACCACGTCCAGACATGCAGGGGTGTGTGCTTTCAGTGGCACAAATTTCTGCAATGCACACCCCTGCACATCCCCTTTGTTCCAGGACAAATTGTCCTGCAGTGGGCTAACTGTTCTTGCCCAGCTCCTCCCAGCTCTTCAGCCAGGGAGAGCTGGAGGCTGGGACCAGCACCAGTGCTGACCCCAACAGTCTTACCTGGTGACCTGGAGCAACAAAGCCACAGGCTGGGCAGCATGGAGGCCTGGCCAGCAGCCAGAGCATTGCTCTGGACAGCTCAGCCTCCATGTGTGCCAGTGCGCACTTGTTGGGTATGTGCTGCACCATTTTTAGTTTCAGGAGTTTTTTGGTGGCAGGAAATTTTGATAGCAAATTTTGGCCATGTATTGTAAATTTGCAGTGTGGGATGTGTCTTAACATTTGCTGCGTGTGGTTTGCGGTGCCATGAAGAGGCTTGTAGCACTGCAAACTGTATATGCTTGCATGTCTGGGCACAGGCATACTGTCTTTGTGTGTACATACACACACACACACACACATCCATCACATATACAGAATAAATATAATTGGAGGCACACTGTGCTATGCATGCTGATACAACATCGGTAGAGATTACATTAGCAATATTTCACAATTAATTTAAGGCAGGGGTGGGCAAAATTCAGCCCACAGGCCTGATGAGGCCTGCCAGGCCATTGTATCTGGCCTGGGGGCCCCTAAAAATTTTAGAAAATTAATATTTTCTACCCCTGGCTGCCTCTCATGTGGCTCTTGATGGCTTGCCAAAACTCAGTAAGCGGCCCTCTGCCTGAAATAATTGCCCATCCCTGCTTTAAGGTACCTAATTAAAAAGATTAGCAAATACATAGAAGTTTTTAACAGTCCTATAAAGAAAGCTTATAGTGGCCCTCCTGCCACTGCTCCTCCTCATGCAAGCCTTGCCTTGCTTTTGTATATTTTCTTCATGTTAATCAAGAAAAAATCACAGGGATTTTGTCCAGTTAAATGGTACATTGTTTTAGATGTTCACTGTTGAAGGAAAAGAAAACACTTAGCCATCATCCATATCCCTCCACCTGTAAAGCAATGTAATTTTACTTTGTAAGTCCATCTTCACAGGGCTCATGTGGAAGAATACAAACCTCTGAAAGTGTCTTAAACTGCTTTCCTAAACAAAAAAATAGTACAATTCAGTAGCTGTGATCTCCCCAAGTACAGAGTGTTTAGCCCTCCAGAGTCACAAACACTCAATTTTAAAATCATGATATTTTTAGGTAGGGAAAAACTATTACCAAACACCAGGCAAGTGTAATTAGGGACTGAAATGGAGAAACATTTTTCTGATAGGTTGGTTTTAAAAAAAGAAATGTGTGATTGTTTCAGAAGTTTGGAATGTTAGAATAAGTTCCAGCGCAGAAGACAGAGAAGTGGGTGGAGAATAGAGAAAGGGTGTGGAGTTCATGATAGTTTTATTTATCAAATGCTTCTTCTAGGAATTACGTATGTGCTCTAAGTAGGTATCATTTCCACATATACTGCATATCAGCTCCTTTCCTTCATTAACTTTATAAACAAATTTAAGCCTCAGCTAAATTAGAGAATATACAAATGAGCATGAAAAGAGATGGATACTAAGTAGAAAAGGAGGATGAAGGCAGAGGAAGGCTGACTACTGAATGCATTGTTTCCTATAATTGTTCATTTTCTCTCATCTTACAGAACAAGATTCACTATTTTTCATGATGCAAACCAGTGTTCATTATCAATTTCCTATCCATTCTGAGACTCATAGCTATATGATTTCTACCTCCAGCCCACTACTCAATCCAATGAACATGACATCTTTAGTGGTAGTGCTATACAGAATGCCCATATTAAGAAAAACTAACTAACTAACTAACTAAGTAAGCACCAAATGGTTATCATGGGAGTTAGGAATTAATTAGCATAGGAAGATTCTGGCAAAAGCCATTTAAATTAGTACCATCTTGACTAATAAGTGACAGGTATGACACAGGAACTGAAGGCACTGTTTTGGACAAGTAGCATGACTTTATTTTTCAGTAAGCATATTTCTAGATGAAAAAATATATAAAAAACAGTCATCAGCTAGTGGAAATCTGCATTTATCCATTGATTTCAATGGAATTTACATACATTTACATTAGTTGAAAAGTTGGCCCAGCATGATTTCCCCTTAAACTGGTATAAATGAGGAGTAACTTTACCTTGCCTCAGGTTCCCTTAGGAACTACTTCCCATGGTGCCGCCTGTATTCTCTAAATCCAGCCCATAGCACCAAGCCAAAATACCCTGGTCTGAGTGAAGGGCCCCTGAATGCTTTTCATACAGTAAACCTACAGGTATGTCTACACAGGAAGTTATACATGTATGGGCAAAAGATACAGGGGTGTAGGTTGTAGCTGTGTTGGTCTAAGGACATAGACAGACAAGGTTCTTTGGGTGAATCTGATATCTTTTATTAGACTAACTTAAATAGCTGAAAAAAATGTCTTAGCAAGCTTTTGGGTTTAAAAACCCTTTGTCAGGCTGAGAAAGCCTCCGCACACACCAACGGCACACGAACTGCAGAAGTTTCCTCAGCCTGGCAAAGGGTTTTTAAACCCAAAAGCTTGCTAAGACTTTTTTTTTCAGCTATTTAAGTTGGTCTAATAAAGATATCAGAAACTTCTCTGGGCAAAAGATATGAATTTAAACTGCCATAGTAATACTAGAATAATCTCTGTGTGGGCACTGCTATTTTGAGTTTTTTAGTGTTCCCACTCAGAGGACTATACCAGTATAAATATACCTGTATCACTAGTAAAAAAATTCCTGTGTAGACAAGATCTTTGATAAAGCACTTTTCTTCCCATAAACCCACAGAATCTTTTTCATTAAGCCCTACAACAGTAGAAAGGAGTGTCATTTCCCTTAGCACTTTACAGATTTTCTGACCTCTTGGGGGCAGAAAAGTTCATGGTTCAGTCCTGTCTGGCTTTTAGAGCAGTGCTGTATCTCATTGCCCCTGAATCAAAGCCAGCCTGTGATGAGGAGAGTTTCAACCATTGTTTCTAAAAGGAAGGAAGTCTCGTGGCTAGAAAAGTGAAAAGTTCCCCCCCACGCACTTTCTCCTTGCAGGCTCCTTGAAGGGAAACCCATGTTCAACTTTCTTCTGTCCCCACAGTTGGTAGGAAAGGTTGCTCATTTGCAACCAACTCTCTTTTTTGTCACTCCAGTGGTCCATGGCAGCTTCTTCTCTTCCCTTTGGGGGCCTCTGGAAAAATGGGTGCTCCTTTCCTGTTTAATGCATATGCATGATGCAGTGCTCCATCTTCTCTAACACGATTAAGGACTTGTGTGAATAAAAGGTCTACATGTTACACTTGCTTGTGTGAATGCAAGAAGTCTCAATGTGGGGGTCCTAAACACAAGTGTTGGAGGTACAAACCCTTCTTACCATCCCCATCTTGAGAAAGGGAGGAATGTCCTGTCTGCATCCAACTTAGATAGGAATAAGATCCTGGTATGGAAAAGAGGGTCTTGATATGGAAACAATTAAAACACAGTGGTGTAAACTTTAATTAACATGTTTTTCCATTCTAAGACACGATTTGGAAAAGAACAGTTTTATATGGTTTAGAGTCAGCTATGTGAATGCTTACTCTCGTGGGTGAGTGGTTAATTATATGAACTTCAGTGGGACTACTAGTACAAGCAACTGTGATCTATGGGATAAATGGGTGCTCAAGCTGGCCTACAGTGCTTAGAGCAAAAGACTGGCAGACAGAAAGATCTTGGGTCTTAATTCCAGCTGAGTCACAGACTCAATATGTGACCTTATGGCAGTTGGTCTCCTTATGTCTCAAATCAGCTCAGCTGAAAAAAACAAATTAAGTTAAAAACTAGGAACGTGCTGAAAACCAGATGCTGCATCTGAGCCAAGGTTTTCTGGTAAAAATACTGCAAACAATACAAATCATATTATTTCAAACCCCATGAATGTGTATATATTAAAACGTACACAGAATTCTGCCCTATTTCTTGACAATTGCTTCATACACTAGAAGACAAGAGATCCAGCAGACTGAAATTAATAATGCATTAGAACAAACATGAGTGCATTGTTTTCCATTTAAGGAACCGCCTGGCTATAAATAAACCTTTGCTCACATTATATGATCTAAAGAAGAATTGTTCTTACTGGGATAATGAAAGTTACTTTCAGAAAAAGAGCCAGTAGAAAGCTACCTTCAAAGACAAACCTCAGGGATAAGTCATAAATTCAAGATATATAAATTAATTAGTACTGAAGCTGCCAGTTTATTAAAACAGATCTGGACATAATTCAAAATCCTTAGTCTGAATATCCCCTAATTTGGGGAAACTTCTGAACTGCATCAGTACAATTTTGGTTGAGGCCATTACTACTATGAACCCTTCTTCATAGAGATCATTCTTTCAAAGCAGCCTAAATTTTCCCTCTGCATATTTGTAAACTATTGCATATCATGAAAAAAAGGAATTTGTATAGCCAAATGCCTCTCTCATACACAGATTTTAGGTTTTTGCACAGTGAAAATGTCGGTGTGAGAGAAAATGTTGGTGTTAATTTTGTCTGTAATTAAAAGTTTGCCCAAATATTCAACAGGTATCTAAGAAGTTGAAAAAGAGGAGGTTTTCAACAGCTTTTGCAACAGCTTTTGCAACAGAGTTTAAATCTTGGTTTGACCCACCCTGCCCAAACATTCCAGTGGCTGGATCCAGAGACCTGGCTTTAAGTTTGAATTTTTACCCCAATGTCCCCAAAGTTCACAGCCCTTTGGGACTTGTGCAGTGCAGAAGGCTATAAACACATTTTCTGAATCAGGCACTTGGAGCTGTTGCCAATACATCATGTCAGCAGCTGGATTCACTCCTGGAGGATTTATGTAGATTTGTCAAAAGTGCTCAGCACCCACTATCAAGGCTGGATTTTCAAAAGCACTAATCTTCCATTCAGGCACCTAAATAAATGGCCATGTTTTCAAGAGCTTAGCATATTGGATTTTGAGCTCTTGAAAAATCTGACCCCAATTTTGCATGCTGAATGCTCAAAAACTAACTAACCCATTGAGCCTGCCTCAGACATCATACTTATGAAGGAAGCTGCTGGGATTTGGCCTCCAACATTAACTGTTTCATCCTGCAATCTAGCTCAAAGAAAGATTCATTCAGTTCACAAAAATATGGGGTAAGAATACCCAATCCTAGCAAACAGAGCACAGACTGTAAGGTCCCATGAAAAACTGCCAGATTTATCTGTCCATAGGACAGGTTCTGTCCTAGAATTTGTTGGTCTGCAGCAGGACACTGTATTACTTATTGAGAGCATGGAGGTAATGAAGAGTTGGGGTTTTTTGCCACTAGCATTAACCTGCGGAATCAGAACAGTTCAGGAACATTCTGATTCATCAGTCAATGGGTAACAGAATTCCTGCACACGCCAAGAGTTTCTAGACTTATTAAAAGAAACATCAGAGAGCATAACATAAAAGAACATAAGAGAAAATTGTGTAAAGTGTTTGAAAATGCTAAAATCTGAAAATCAAACAGAAAGACTGCTTTGATTGCTATTTATACAGCCCCAAAAGTGTGCGTTGTACTTTATAGTCTAATATAAAGACAAGTTCCGTGTCCCCTGGGCCTTATAACCCCATGACAAGCAAGAAGAAAAAGTTGGTTGCACAGTAGATTTCTAGCTGCTTTATTTTAATTATGTAATTTATAAGCCAAGAACACTTTACTATAAAATTAACTGTAGCATACAAGGTATTTGGAGTGAACAAGAAAAAAAAAACAGATCATAAAATGTTTTCCTTTGCTTATATTATTGATTCATGAACAAATCATTTTAAGCAAACAACATTTTATCAGGGCACACAGTACAACAAATTGTGGTTATTTCCCACTTAACTTTGCTACACTTAACAATTTATTTCTCTTTTATGTGTGAGAAAAACTATAAAATGATGCAATAACACTCTGGTATTTTAGTTAGTATAAACGCTGAAGCTTTACAAAAGTCGTTTATCTTTCATAGGAACTTTTTGTTAGGCAGCAAGTCATCCCTGAGATTTAAATTTGTTTAAAAGTTCTTAGCTAATTGATCATTTTAGAGATGCTTTAAACACAGGTGAAATACCGACAAAGACTTTTAAAGTAAGCTTTCTTAATGGATGAATAACTATCCATCATTCTGCTTACTACTTCCCCACTGCCACCAGCATCCTGTTAAATCTAATAAGTTCTCTTAAAGCTGTTAACATGTGGTGTCTATAGAAAATGTATAATAGACAAAGTGAAGGGAACCTGAAAACCTAAAGAAATAAAAGTTTAGAAAGAAAATTCAAATGCTAGCTGTTTAGAAGGTTAATATAATGTTGCAGTCATTACTCAGGCAACATTACCAGTTAAAATTCACTTGTGTAAGGACAGCAAAGTTAGCTTGTGCCAGTGAACTAAGTCAAGGTACATGTTCTTTTTCAAAGGCTTCATATAACAAAACTTAGAGGCAAAAGAAAAAATAATGGCTCGGAAAGATAATATGACATGTGAGGAGACTGGATCTCTTTTTGAGAGTCTGTGTTTTAAGTTATTGAGATTAAGCTTAATAGTTCATGAAGAAACACAGCAATCCCTGAGATCTGTATGGCAAAGGCTGTAATAGGTGCTCTTAATGTCTGCTGTTAGCTGATTACAGACATCTTGAAAGAATTGCTCAAGCAGGCCTTCTTGCAAGTATGAAGTTAGCCTGGTGTCATTTAGGTACTCTTTCAAAACTAGTGCCTACATCCTAGAAGTCAGTTGATTGGAAGCTTCAAGGACCTGCGTGTAATCAAAAGCTTTGAACTTTTGTAGTTTGTGGAACTGCTTTCTGTGTTGCTATGGGGACTATCAGAACATATTATAATGACCAAAACCAGCCTATCTAGTAACAGCTGTGAGCATAATCCATAAATTAGCTCATTAATTCAGAGGATAATATTTTATGATTATCTTTCATTACAGAAAATGTGTCCACTGGTTGGTGAACTCTAGATCATTTACTCAAATGCTGTGAAACTTAAAAACGTTAAACAATGCCTGTGTGCTTTAGCAGGTATGCCATTCAATTTATTCTCTAAACTCTTTTGACCAGCAGTATTTAAGCAGTCTGGAGAACCTAAAACACTTGATATAAGACTTCAAGTGAAGACCTACTGTTTTATTATTATTTTGATCACGCAATCAGGTTTGTATACTCCCTGTCCCACCACCCAAGCTCTTTAGTTCTTGGAAAAATGTTCAGAAGTTGGAAAGACCTCTTGGTGTTATCTAAGAATTCACAGATTCACAGATTCATAGAAGTAGGGTTGGAAGGGACCTTGCAGATCATCAAGTCCGACCCCCCGCCTGGGCTGGAGAGAAAGCCGGGCTCAAATGACCCCAGCCAGGTAGACATCAAGCTTCCTCTTAAAGACCCCCAGGGTAGGAGCCATCACCACTTCCCTTGGAAGTTGGTTCCAGATCCTAGCCACCCTGACTATGAAGTAGTGCCTTCGGATGTTTAGTCTAAACCTACTCTCTAACAACTTGTGGCCATTATTCCTTGTTACCCCGAGGGGCGCTAGGGGAAACAAGGTCTCTCCCAAACCTTGCTGGTCCCCCCCTACTAAGTTTATAGACGGCCACCAGGTCTCCCTTCAGCCTTCTCTTGCGAAGGCTGAACAGGTTAAGGTCCCATAGCTTCTCTTCTATCCCTGGATCATGTAGGTGGCCCTCCTCTGGACCCTCTCAATTCTGCCCACATCCCTCCTGAATTCTAGGCTTGAACTGAATTTTAGAAGTAACCAGAGAGAGAAGGTATGCAACACTAAGATATAGTATCACTGTCCTACTGTGATAATTAGTATAATTATCTGTACTGAGGTGAGGCCTAGGAATCCCAGTCTTGGTCCAGGACTTCTTTGTTCTAGGGCACTGTACTAACTCAGAACAAGAACATGGTTTCTGCCCTAAAGTATATATCTAAGGATGTTGTTAGATGTTACCCATTGGCACAAGTTAAACAAACTTAAAATGTAAGCATCCATACATTAAAGTGGGAATATTCATGTCAAGTGTGCTCTGAGCATCTCAAAGTTATGGTTCTTTGGGTGAGGAGTATCTGCAGCTGATGTTACACAATATGTGTTGTGCTAATGTCACTCTGCTTCATGAGGCCAATATGAGTAATCCATGGTCCTCCAGCATCCCACGTGGACAATCTATCCTTCAAAACTCTACTGCCCTAGATGGACAGAGTTGGGAGAGTTGGGCAGCCACTGGAGAACTGGAGAGCCAGGCAGCCACTGGAGAGCTGAGGAGCCATGGGAGAGTTGAGCAGCTGTGGGGCAGACTTGGCAGCTCCTAGCCATGCCCCTTCTCGACAGCCCTCTACTGGTAACTCAGCGCTGTGCAGGTCAGAGATAATGTTCAATAGATTTATCACATGTGAATCATAATGTCTAACAACACCTTAAGGGTGCTATTACATATCCAACTGAACACCTACCAAGTGCAGTTAAAATGCAAGTACTGTAGGTGCATGTTCAAACAGGTTAGCACGTGTTAAATGTCCTTGTGGTGTTGCAGCATTATTCCCTTTTAGGCCAGGGATCTCCTAACACTTGTACTAACCTTAATGTATCATGACATTCCAATGTTTTGCACCTGTTGCAAGTGAACATTTTTCAAAGTCCTCAGACGATTAAAACATGTATCACAGGAACACCTTTAGATAAACTGTGCCAAGAAGAGCAGCATTCTAATTTCTGAATGGCCCAGGCAAGATGATTCTTTGTCCCGCTACAGAGAATCTCCTCTGCTGTGGGAGAACCAAAGAAAGCCATTTGTGCTGGGCCTAGTGGCATTCCCTGCCCCCACCCCCAATGTTTAAAACTTCAAAGAATCATCTTCCAAGCAAGCTAGAGGTCTGGGGTTCAGTAGGCACCTTTGCACCAGACTGATATGTCAGGATCCTAATACTCCTCTAAAACAGCATGTTTAAAGTCCCACAAAATGAGTTTTGACCCCCACACTGAGGCCTTGCAGAGATTCGGGAGTGCTCCTAGGCTAGAAACTGCTGCCCTTCCTGACAAGCCAGTGTGAAAAGAAAGAGCCAGAGCCAGTCATCACAACATCTACTACTTGTAGAATGGAACAACTACCTTCCTTTTTGCAACAGACTAGTCTTTGTACTATTTGTACACACCACAATCTTGTGCATAACAGTTCTGACACCATCAACTGCTGATCTGTTCTCAGTCAGTTCAGTGCCTTTCTACATACCATTTATCTACAGCTTAAGTAGGAAGTACGACAATAATCTCGCATTAAACTGTATATGGTGCAGTATTGATGACTGGATTGTCCTTCAAGACGATGACTCTGGTTTAGTGAAAAACTTAGGCATGTGTTTAAGTGCATGTCAGTCCTACTAGAGGCACAGTTTGTTTACTTAAAAGTTTTGCTGAATTGGTACCGATACCAGGAGTTGTACAAATATAAAAAACAAAGCAAGGTAATAAAGAGTTAAACCTAAACTTGTTTAATAAACTTGAGGCTATATTTATTCACAGAACTATAGTTAGCAGAGTCAGACGACTACCAGTGGTTCCATCTACATGTGCACTTTACTGTGGAGTAGACCAATTAGCTCTGCAATGAAGTGTAACTGTCCACATGCACCAGTAATTAGGCACAGTAAATTAATTAACTCAGAGACAGTACTATCTTACAGTAATTAACTGTAATCAAACACTCATGTAAATGGTGACTGTGGGCAGAAATTATGCCCAGTCAGCCCAGGCATCGGGGGCCAGACCCGTGCCTGCTGCCCAACCACAGGGCTCCACACGTTTGGCACTCTCATGCCCCAGTCAGGTCCTTCACTGCCTGATGCCACCACCTGGAGTCCTACTCTGCCCTGGCTCAAAGTACTGTTGTTCCAGGCGCATATGTAGACACTGAGCCTGGGAGCAGTGTACTCTGGCTCAAAGTGCCCCGGAGTTTATTGCTTCACATTAATTGCACACGTGAATAAGTAGCAACTCAAGCCTGCTTGAGCCTGCTTAATTACTGCTGGGCTTGTAATTAATGCAGCCATATCAGATGACATTTACTGCTTTTTATTTTAATATCAAGTGATTATACATTTATTGTCCATGAAACCAACCAGACCAGTTTTACCTAAACACAATGAAATAAAAACCATGCATCTTTGACTGGCAGCCATTTTTAAAATCAAATAAAAAGCTAGAATTCTCAGCTTTAAGAAACACTACTGATTTTTTTGTTTTGTTTTTCAGTTAAAGGCACACAAAATGCCAACACTAGGTAAGTGTTGCCAAAATGATAGGTTAAGACAAATACGTGTATTTAGATCATCTATTGCCAGCTCCTGCACAACAAAATTATATTGTCACTAAAACAGTATTTAGCATCACTAGAACAAATGGCACAACTGAGAAATGACTCTACAAGCTAAATGTTTATATAGTAGACACAAAATACCCAACCTTTGGAAATTACCTCACAAAACATTTCTTTAATTTGTATAAGTTATGTTATATAAGATGTGTATCTTTTCATAACATGCCAAATTATATTTTCTTCTACAAAAAGGAAAAACTTATGAACACCACTAATCACAGACATCAGCTGAAAAATTACACTTTCAATAGGAGTTAGATGTAGTTTAGTTAAGCTGTTCTACCAGAGCTACTCACAATACAGGAAACAAGTTATGTTAATGTAGAAGTCGCGTATATACACCTCACTTCCTTTAATGCTTGTTAAAGGGGGTTTTATACCTTATTGTTAGTTGTATTATTGCAGCTCCCAGGAGCTCTTTTCCCTTAAATTTAATATATACAAGAAAATCAGTGAAGGCCACTTTTTATTTCTAAATTTCACAAAGATCAAACAACAATAAGCAAAATGTTAACACTTCTGGGACTATGTGCTTTTGGGGTACAGACCATAACATACCCATTTGATTATACCTTGAAGGTGTAGCTATTCCACTAGAAGTTCTACATAATGCTATACCTCAGAATTTCCAGGAGCTCGAGGGAGTGCAAACCCTGTGCCTTTCTTTTAGAAGATGCAGCATGCATACAACATATGTGATCTTTGCAGAGAAGCCCCACTTGTTAGTATGGAGGTAGGAGACGTAACTTCTATTTGGCACTTCTTCGGAAACATAGGTTCCTGAGGCCTCCAAATATAAGCATTAATTTTGCACAGAAAAGTTAATGGAATATATTTGAGCCTGAAATCCTTCTGAAAGTGTAAGTGGGAAGACTCCTGAAACTTTCTTCCCTGTTTTATGCACCCAAACATGATCTCGCCCTGAACAATCACCCAAACTTTCATACAACTCCACTACTTTCACATAAATCCTCCCACTGAAATCAGCAGGAAATTTGGGTGTCTTAAAAATGTACCATAGGACTCTCAGTCTCAAACCAACTTGGTATTTGATTCTTGTTTGCAAGAAACCTCTCTAAAACTTCAGCTGTTAATGGTAGGCCAACCACAGGTATGTTTCAGAATGCAAAGTCCTTTATGATATAATTAGCTGCACAGGTTTTTTTAACTGGGCAATAAACCCTTAAGTGCCAAACTTTTAGCACAGCATGCTGAGGACCACACAATCATTAGGCAGTACAAACTGTTAATTAATGGAATAGCCTGATGGATAACATATGTCTAAGGGTCTGTAAGCTGCATGTTGCTATAGATGTTAGAAATGATTTATAGAAGGGGAGGAGAAACATGGTTAATGTTACCCTTAGAGTTTCAGAGTTAAAGGGTAACTCAACTTGAAATTAGTCTGATTTTCAAAATGTAACCAATGGACCTGGGCTATGCAAATATATGGACTTAAACACTGTAAGCACTGGAAAGCCACAAAGGATACACTTACAGCCCCATGCTACAGCAGTAATCACATTATAGAATCATACAAAAACATGACTGGAAAGGGGTCATCTGTTGCAAACCCCCCTTCAAAGAAGGACCACCCCGGGTCTAAACCATTCCAGTTAAGTGTTTGCCTAACACACACTTAAAAAACTTCCAGTGATGGAGATCCCATCACCTAAGTTATCTGTTCCAGTGCTTAACTACCCTCAGAGTTAGCAAGCTTTTTGTAATATCCAACCCAAGTCTCTCTTGTTGCAATTTCAACACACTATTTGTCTCTCCCCTGTGGACAGAGAACAACTGATCATCATCCTTCTATAAAAACAATTTTTTTATCTGAAGATTGTTATCAGACTCCATTGCCTCCCCAGTTTTCTCTTCTCTAGACTAAATAACCTGAAATTCTTCCAACCTTTCCTCATGTCACTTTTTGCTAGACCTCTAATCATTTTTGTTGTTCTCTTTTGGACTCCTTCCAATCTGTCTGCATTTTTCTCCCTATCAATCCCTAGGATTCAGCCCATTCAGGCTTTCTCTGAGTGAGAAGACGGAACTAAAAGCTATGTATACGCTGATATTTAGGATCAACCATCACACCTTTTAGCCTGCACCAAACCTATTGACATGGTCAAAGGGCACAGGCTTAAATATAGCCTTAAGCTTATATATAACACTCTAAGCACAGCCAAAGTGTGAGATCTTTCATATTATTCATGTTATATTCATGCTACCTTTTATACCTAGAATAAATGTGGACAACAAACACTGCAAATACTAGAACTTTGCTTGACTGAGGAAGCTAGACCAGCATAATTACATACTAAGACTGAACACAGACAGTCAAAAAGCCCAAAGCTGAATTGATTCAGTCTTTGCAGTTTAGTGTGAACTTCAGAGATTAAACTGACTAACAAGTGAACAGACATTTACCTTTTGCAGCCACATGCCTGCAGTGACTCGGGCGAGGAGGGGCAAGGGGGGGAGGGGGAGAGGTGGTGTTAGAGCAGGGCTGGGCAATTATTTTGGGTGGTGGGCCGCTTACTGAGTTTTGGCAAGCCATTGAGGGCTGCATGACAGGCAGCCAGGGGCAGATAAATATTAATTTTCTAAACTTTTTAGGGGCCCTGTGGGTTGGATAGAATGGCCTGGCAGGCTACATCTGGTCCCTGGGCTGCATTTTGCTCACCCCTGTGTTAAAGCATGGCTCTCTGGCAGGTACCCAGCATGCAGTCTCTGGGAAACACAGTAGGAGGGCTCTGCAGGATTGCTCATCATTTCCTCTTTTTGCTTGCAGGTGCCTCTGGGATTTGTAGTTCAGAGTTGCAGCCAGCAGTAAGTTAACAGGGCAGGGCAGCTCTATACTGGGGGACAGCATTCCCTCTAACCTGCGCGGTGTGCACAGCTGCGCACGCACACTCATGCCACACTGCCAGGCGCACCTGTACACGCTGCACAGCTTAGAGGGAACGCTGCTGGGGGCAAGGGGAATTTAACCCCCCCTCCCAGGCCCCAGCCAGGGTTCATTTGGGGGGGCAGTCCCTGCCTCCCCCCTATCCCCAACCCTTCTCTGCTGGAGCAGGCAGCACAGTACAGCCCAGGGCTGAAAAGGATGCTGGGGGACTGTGATTTAACTTGAACCAAGAAGGTATCTGGGACTAAAGTTCATAAATTGGTTTGACCCAAGTCAGTTAAGTCTGATACTACATTCAGCTAGGTTTATCTTAAACCAGTTTCAGCCATTTTGAAAGTGGTTTATGTGCACTAAACTTCCTTTCTGTTGCAGGTTTAAACCGGTTTCTGATCACTTTAACTGGTTTATGTGTAACTTCTGTCCCTAGCTTAAAGGGCTAATATTTACATGGCATGTTTGTTTCACATTTCTTAAAAGAGCACTGGTTATTAGGGCTGTGTGATTTGGGGACCGAATTGGGGACTGAATCTCTGAATCCAAATCAAATTGGGAGACCAATTAAAAGCTCTGTATCTATCTGAAGCATCCACATTGATTCAGAAAAAGATTTGGATAAGATTCGTCAACTTGGCCATAGACTAATCAAGCAGCTGACACAGCTGCCTCCAGCTGGTAAGTCTGTTGGGGTTGGGGGATGGACGAGAGAAGGGACATGGGGGAGGGTGGAATTGGGACTGGGGCTGGGACAAGCTACCCAGATGAGACAGGGGACATGGGACTTAGGGAGGGGGCGGGGGTGTACGGAATGCAGCCATGGCAGTGCTTGGACCAGGGGCTCTGCCCTGCTGTCACTTGCCCAGTTGGGGTGGGCGCAGCTCACTTTGGGTGGAAGGGAGCAAGCAGTAGCAGGGCAGAGTCCCCGCTCTCAGTGCTGATGTGGGTGCAGCAGCACTGGGAGCAGGGGCTATGCCCCGCTGCCACTTCTCAGCAGGTGCAGGGGTGGGGGGTGTAATGCAGGTGCAGTTCACTCTGGGTGGAAGGGGGCAAGCAGCAGCAGGGCATAGCTCCTGCTTCTAGTGCTGCTGCACCTGCATCAGTGCTGGGAGTGGGGGCTCTGCCCTGCCACCGCTTGCCAGCTGGTGCAAGGCGACATGGGATGCGGGTGCAGCACTGCAGGCAGCTGGGTCTATGCCCTGCTGCTGCTTGCCCCCTTCCACCCAGAGCAAGCTGCACCCGTATCCGGCCCCCACCCCTCTCCCTGGCTGGGCAAGCGGCAGCAGTGCCCATATCCTGTGCCCCTCTCCCTGGCTGGGCAAGCGGCAGCAGTGCCCATATCCTGTGCCCCTCTCCCTGGCTGGGCAAGCAGCAGGAGGGCAGAGCCCCTGTACCCAGCACTGTCGAGCCTGCATCCTGCACCCCCCCTGCACCCTCCCCAAGTAATGCACCCCACTGTCTGGCCGGGCAGCTTGTCCCAGCCCCAGTCTCAATCCCTCCTTCTCCCATGCCCCTTCCTTTCCCACTCTCCCAACCCCAACAGATTTACCAGCTGAAGGCAGCTGTGTCAGCTGCCTGTTTAGACTATGGCTGACTCTCCAAAGCGGCACCAAATCTTTCAGATCTGATTCAGTTGAATCAAATTGGGACAGTGATTCGAATCTCTGAATCAAATCACTGTCCTCCAAATTGGCCGAATCCAAAGCGAATACTTGCCACTTTGCACAGACCCAGTGGTTACAAACTGATTAGGATAAGTCAATTCACACAGCACAGAAACTAATGCATTGTAGCTGTGGGGTCCAATACACAACACACATTACAACTGATGCAATTTAAGACTGAGAGCAAAAGGAATTTTAGTCAGTTTAAACTGAATAACTTAAACTACTCCAAGAAATATATAACAGTCCATCTGGAATTTGGCTGAAGGTGACAGAATAGAAAACTAGGTACAAATAATCTATTGGGGTGCCAAGGTTCAGAAAGGCAGATGGACATCACAAGTTCAATTTCCATGAAGGGGATTAAGAGGACAATCATTTTTCCAAGATAACTGTAGATTTAAAAAATATTGGGAAAGAGAAGGATAGCAACTGATGGGAACAGAGCAGAATGGACTCATCAGATGCTAGCTCACATAGAAATGCAGTAACTTTCAAACACACAAGGGTGAAAACTCCCCCCATGACTTCAATGAGATAAGGTTTTCACCCAAGATATAGAACTGTGGAAAAGAAAGAGTTGCAAGAGTATCACAATAGAATGTTATTTCTTTTTTAATGAAGGGAAATAGTCCATGATGCAATACAACCTATATTCTGTGGGACAGATGTTTCACATGTGGATTTCTCTTTCTCTTGAATCACATGCTCCAATCTGTAAACTGATTGTGTATTAAGTGGAGAGGAAAAAAAATGTGTTAAACATCAGCCAATAAGGAATTTTGATAAGATAAAACTTCTGCCCAGCACTTAGTGGCACCCCTTATAACCATTAATAATGCACAGTGGATGCTTTTTATTTTCTATGGTGATCTGCCAGAAAACTTGCCATTATGAAGTGATTCTCCTTCCACTAAGCATTCTGCAAAAATGAAAGAGTACACGCATTGGTTTGGAACAATCATAATACAAATAATCTCAGTCTAGTTACTCTAAACATAACCACACCACAAGGAATACACTCCCAATGCTTGGGATTTTATTGCAACTCAAGTGAAGAACAGGATAGTAACACTTACAGTTCAGCTTGGTTGCAGAAACAGTGTTCATATAGTAGTATGCTGTATAATAGGGCTGTGCAAAGCTTCAGGTACTGATTCAATTTAGAGGAGATGCAGCCCGATTTGGTGGCTGAATCTCTGAATCTGAATCAAATCAGGGGACCAATTAAAAGGTCTGGATCGATTCAAAGCTCTCTGAATCAATCTGGAAGAGATTCGGAGGTCTTTGGTGATTTGGGCTGTCCCCATCCACTGCAGCAAGGAGCTGTCCCCACCCGTCCCAGCTCCAGCCCTTTAAGAACCCCCCCCAAACCTCTCCCCCGGAATCACCGGGTCCTGCAGCAGCCTCAGGACTTTGGGGGGCTTGTAGAAAAGCCTCCCACATGGTGTGGGGCAGTAGGGGGGCAGTGGGAATAGCCCCCCCTCACTGGGCAGGAACTGGTGAGGCAAGGGTTTTGTTGGATTTTTTTCTCTTAAAGGGCCAGGAGCTGGGGTGCGCAAGGCAGCCATGGGGGTGGCTGGGACAGCAGGTGGGTCAGGGGGCTTGTGGCAGAGCCCTGCACACAGTGTGGGGCAGTGGGGGGCAGCGGGGATTGCCCCCCAGCTGGCAGTACCTGGTGAGTTTGAGCTTTTTTTTAAAGTGTGGGGAGCTGCGGCAGGTGGGGCAGCCATGGAGGGTGGGGGCTAGGGGAGCAGCTGGGGGATGGGCCTGTGTGATTTCGATATTCAGCTGATTTGGCAGTGGCTGAATCTCTGAATCAGATTTGGCTGAATCGATTTGGGACAGTGATTCGAATCACTGAGTCGAATCACTGTCCCCTGAATTGGCCAAATCCAAACTGAATACTAGCCACTTTGCACAGGCCTACTGTGTAACAATTTAGTGAAAACACTATTTTTTTATTAATATGTTGCAGTTTTATGAAAGAGTAAGCACTTTAACACCTCATTAAAAGCATGATCCTTCAAGGTACACTCTGGCTTTGATCCAGCAAATCGTTTAGGCACATACCTAATTTTAGAGTGAACCTATTGACTCAAGCCCTAAGGGTCTGAACCTGCAAACACTTACTACCACATAATAAGCACATTGCTTGGTAGTATCAGGATTGGGCCATGTGGCTAAGTAGGTAATGGTAATTATGGTATTTTTAATATGAAAGAAACATTTGTTGTTTACTATTACAGCAAATTTATTTCCATCTTGTGAAGTATGTAGCACTAAAAAGCTGGTTCTATAGATATTATCGCTGCCTATGTCCTGCAGACTTCACTGTCATGTTCTTAAGGAGTGGAATGAAATAGAAAAGAAGTTACATAATGGGGCCATGTTTTCAGAACTCTCCTGTCATTGAATTGCCTACCCTAGATTTTCAGAATGATGGCTGCTCCTTTCCTATCAGTTTTGGTTTAATTCAGGAGGAGCTGTTTTGAAAATGTTGGGTAAAGTGTCATAGCTTCATTGACTTCCAGGTGAGGATCTGTTCTGTGATGCTCAATGTATTGCTTCTGCTCTCTCTCATTTTAGAAAGTAAGGATATGTTTGACCCCAGTAACAAAAATTAATTCAAATAAAAAACTCAATACAGAAAGCCAACAATATTTACCTTTAACAGATTGTTGCACTTTGGTTTTCAAAAAACTCAATCCAAGGTAATTAAAAACTTTGGTGGCCTTTCAATTTTTAAATTGCAAATAAAGGATAACAAAACCTAGAGAGTGAGGTCTTTCTCCAGCATATGTGGCATGAAAAGTCCATGCTGTCACAGTTTGACAGGTGTGTGCTTGTGTGCTGCTAGAACTGCTGTTGCACAGAGTTACTCATGAAATCTGAGAGTGTTTGTAAACAGTCTGTACTTTCTCAAAAGTGCCCTAGAGATTTGTTACAGGAAGTCAAATTGCTCAAATCTACCTAATTTGGCACGATACGTTGAAAGCATGCTTGAGTGATCATAATTGCACTGGGACTGACTTCATTTAGCAATCTCTGGGCATACCTTTCCAATAACAACTGCAGGCGATATAAATTCAATCTCTTGTTTGTTTCTGAAAGTGATTAGCCTACAAACTTTGGAATTTAAACACTCATAATTGCAAAGTGTTATTTATACTTAATTTTGATTTATTTAAAAATGTGGTGCCCCCTTTCTCTTCAGGATTCATTCAAGTTGCCTCAGAAAGTGAAAATGTCATCAAAGAGAAACGTGATGGAGAAAGATCGTTCTCACAGTTGGTGAGCATTGTCCTTACAAAAGCAGTCTCCCCCGAAAGCGTACATTGTGAGATGGCAGCTGGCAGTTGGCAAGCATAGCATAAAGTGTCTAATGTTGCATTTAAGCATAGACTTTATGCTATTAAATACAAGAACCTACAGCTTTCTGAAATAACATCAAGAATGGCTTTTATCTGCCCAGAAATAAGTGCTTAAACTGAGCAAAATTAATTGTGTGGTGAAACTTAAAAGGGGGCAAAAAAGCAAAGAAACCCTCTTGGTGGAGCAGGGAAATTCAGGAGAGCCTGGAGGGGAAAAAAGGAGGCCTACAGGCTGTGGAAACAGGGGGCAGCCACCAAGGAAGAGTATACCCGCTTGGCTCATGCTTGCAGGGAAACAGTGAGGAGAGCCAAAGCAGAAATGGAGCTTAGGCTGGCAGCAAAAGTTAAGGATAACAAGTCATTCTTTAAGTACATAGGAAGCAAAAAGAAGGTGCAGCATGAACTAGGGCAACTGGTAACAGATAGGATGGCCAAAGCAAAGCTTCTAAATGATTTCTTTGCATCTGTGTTCCTGTAAGCCCAGTATAGATACCAACCCATCAACTGTTCAAGCTGACCTAGTAAAGGGGCATCTGGAGGGGTTAAATGTATTTAAGTCAACAGGTCCTGATGATCTTAATCCTAAGGTACTTAGGTAATTAGCTGGAGTCATAATGAAGCCACTGGCACAACTGTTTGAGCACTCAGGACAGGTCCTGGAAGATTGGAAAAGGGCCAATGTGGTCCCTATTTTCAAGAAGAGGAGGAAGGAGGAACCAGGTAACTATAGGCTGGTTAGTCTCACCTCTATCCTTGGCAAGACCTTTAAGAAAATTGTTAAGGATTACATTTGTAGGGGACCAGTGGGTAAAATTATGCTAAGGGGCAATCAGCATGGGTTCATAGCAGGCAGATCCTGCCTGACTAACCTGGTTTCATTTTACGACCAGGTCACAAAATGCTTGGATGAAGGAACAGAGGTAGATTTTATTTACTTAGATTTTAAAAAGGCCTTTGACACAATGTCACACCCAATTCTTATAAATAAACTAAACAGTTGCAACGTAGATTATTACACAGCCTGGTTGGTAGAAAATTGGCTTATGAGACATACCCAGAGAGTGGCGGTGGATGGGTTGGTTTCTACCTGGAGAAATGTGGGCAACGGAGTCCCCCAAGGCTCTTTGCTGGGACTGGTACCATTCAATATCTTTGTTAGTGACTTGGCTGAGGGAACAGAAAGCACCCTGTCCAAATTTGCTGATGACACCAAACTATGGGGGGGAGGTGCACAAACTAGACGGCATGGAGTGAATCCAGGCTGATTTGGACAGGCTGGGGAAATGGGTCAAACAGAAGAGATGCTGTTTAACAAGGACAAGTGTCATGTGTTGCACCTGGGAAGGAAGAATCATCAACACTCCTATAGCCTGGGAGGTACCACTCTAAGCAGCACAACTGCAGAAAGGGATCTCGGAGTCATAGTCGACTCCAAAAAGAACATGAGTCACCAGTGTGATGAGGTAATAAGTAAGGCTAATCGCACCCTTTCTTGCATAAGTAGGTGCATCACAAACAGGTCTAGAGAGGTGATACTTCTCCTTTATGCAGCACTGGTTAGGCTGCAGCTGGAGTACTGCGTCTGGTTTTGGGCACTGCACTTCAGGAGGGATGTGGATGGCCTGGAGAGGGTTTAGAAGAGGGCCACACATCTGGTTAAAGGCTTACAGAAAAAACCCTGTGTGGACTGGTTGGGAGACCTGAAACTCTTCAGCCTCCACAAGAGGAGGCTGAGAGGTGATCTCATGGCCACCTACAAACTCATCGGGGGAGGGGCAGGGGCAGAGGCAGCAAGAAATAGGGGATACAATGTTTACCAGGGCGCTTGTCGGGGTAACTAGAAATAATGGCCACAAACTGGAAGAGAACAAATTCATATTGGACTTCAGGAAAAAAATATTTCAGTGAGAGTTGCCAAAATGTAGAATAAGCTTCCAAGGGAGGTGGTGCTGTCCCCTTCCTTGGAGGTGTTCAAAAGGAGATTGGACAGACACCTGGCTGGGGTCATCTGACCCCAGCACTCATTCCTGCCCAGGGCAGGGGGTCAGACTCAATGATCTAATAGGTCCCTTACGACCCTAACGTCTATGAAACTATTAAACTATGAAACAAAAAGTGCACAAAGGATGAGCTACAAGGTGTCTTGATGTAATTCTAAATACATCTAATGTGGCTCAGCATTATGAACAACCCTGGGTGCATGCTATTAAACATGTTAGCTGGATATCCAGATTTTTAAACTAATTCACATTATCTATGTTTGTTCCTTTTTTGTATTCACATTCTGCAGAAACTTTAGGAGTAAATGCAATGAGGGATAATTATAGGCAAGGGAATACTGAATTTAAAATAAAGACAGAAAAATGTTTGCAGAAAGAAAAGACCGAACAAGAGTATGCTGCAGAGCTCATTCTAAGAATGCAACTCATCCAATCAAGCAATAAAATTAAAATCATGAGTTCTCTATGAGTGAAAACTGTTAGAATTTCAATGAAAGAATAATCACCATTAATCCTTCTCAAAAAATTAGCAGATTGGGATTAATAGAAATTGTAGGGAGAAGGATATCAAAACAATCAGTATACTTGAGGTTCACAAAAATCACAGAGGCAAAATTCAATAAAAATGGTAGGAATCATTTTACTTTCTTGCTTGCTTTAATTTAAAAAAAAAATTGGGTGGGGGGGTTGTAAGACAAAATGTGTAATTATTTATAGAGCTGTACAAAATTAGGAGTGGCTTTGGCACTGCAAAACCATATAGCCAGGCAATTAGTTTGAAAACAAATACTAGGGATAAAAAGATGAATAGTTTTGGACTCAATCCAATTATTTGTTAATAACTACTCATCTGTATGTAAGGTGTTCCAGCCTTCAGATGGATTTATAACTGGGGACTGATTATAACCTTTTTTGAAAAAGGACAAGATAGCAGATCTAAGTTAGCGTATCCCTTCTCACATCAAGGGTAGCATGGCTTTCACCATATAATGCTTTTTTTGTTTAGGGAGAGCTGGCTGCATGTGTTAGGTTAAGCAGAGTTTTCTTAGCTGTGTTTCAGGCAAACATAGTTTACATCAGGGCTGGGCAATTATTTCAGGTGGAGGGCCACTTACTGTGTTTTAGCAAGCCATCCAGGGCTGCATGACAGGCAGCCAGGGGCAGATAAATATTAATTTTCTAAATTTTTTAGGGGCCCCGGGGGCTGGATAGAATGGCCTGGCAGGCTGCATCCAGCCTCCGGGCCGCATTTTGCCCACCCCTGGTCTATATCATCCTACCCATCTTATCAATAGGTGTTTTTTTCTCTCATCAACAATTTTTATTATACACTGGCTCTCACTTGGACTACCTAATCCAACATAATCTGGACTAGTATACAAGCCTCTTCCCCCTCCCTTCTGGTTATTGTTTTGCATATTTTAGCAATGTAGCATTTGAAAGTATTTGTGGAGGAAAGGTTAAAGCCACCAACACAGATCAGGTAGTGGGCCCCCACTCAAACCCCATAGATCAGTGATTCTCAAGCACAGCACTGTTACGTATGGAAACATCTCTATAGGACTCATTAAAAAAATCCAAAGTTGTCAAATAGGAATCCATACTGTCAACAACATTTTGACCTGGTGTGGCTTTTCTGAGTTGTTTGCAACAGGAGAATTGTCTATCATTTTTCTGTACTCAAAAAACAAGTGACAGCTAAGAGCTGCCATTTCCAAGGGGTGCCATAGCCAAACACTGAGAATTGGTGATGTGAAGGTAGCCAAAGTGCTTGTGTATTCTCACAGGATCTAAGGCACTAGCAGGACCTACCTCACCCTCCACTTCTTGCAGCTGTCATCCTGACCAGCCCTAAAAACGAGAGTTGGAGTCCCCACCAGAAGGTATGGCTTTGAAAAGCATGATGTAGCCTCAGATCTATTGCCTTCCTAGTTCACCTACACAAAGAGGGAAGGTGACATGTAGAGAGGCAGATACATCTCCCCATCATATTGTCTGGATGAAGCCTATGCAAGGGCAGTGCTTAGAAAAGAAACAATCTCTCTCTATCCTAAACCACCACTGTAGTTAGCATGGATAGGCCAAAGCATGCATACGCATACCTAATATGTAGTTGGTATTAAAACTCCAGACCACAAATATCTAAGAAATTATAGACACCTGAGCTGGTCATTGAATGTGGTCAGTCTCTCTGAAGCAAGAGACATCTTTTATCCTTCTTTCAGTGACATATCATAGTCTACCAAAAATACATTCAGTAGACAAAAAGGGATACAATAGAGGTGGCATCTAAACATAGTAAAATGAAGGCGTGGTTGTAGGGATGTGAGTGTAACCTTGATACACTTCATCAAGCTAGTGAGGGTAACAATAGCAGTGGAGACATGGCGGCATGAAAGAAAGAAACCAAAACATACCACCTTCTGGACTGTGGATGTGATTTCTGGATGCTGGCACATGCTAAAGACCAAATGACCATATCTGCATTGCTAGAGTAAAGCAAGCAGGGATATATGCTGGCCATGATCTATGTTGGTGCACAGATACAAGAGGTGCACCATGTCTTCCTCACAGGTTAGATAAATGAGTCCCATAAATTACATACTGCCAGACAGACGCCCCCTCTACATGTTACATCCATTACACAATTACCTGGTTAACCACACAATTAATTTAGAGTGGTTACACATGCAAATTAACGATGATGCTTTAAAAAGGTCCATCCAGATATAAAGCTATTGCTTGAAAATGTGTAATAAATCTATAGCTGGTTTCTGTCCAGCTTTAATTTGCATGTCTAGCCTGTGCCCCCACAGCTAGGAGACTGCAGCTGTTGTAATCTCCCAGTCATGGGGATGCCCCACAGCTGCTGCGGCTTAATGTCCCAAGAGCTGTGGGACACTGTCCTTGCTGCACCCCACATGCAGTTGGGTGCAGCATGTAGGTGCAACCAGGGCTGAAAATCCAGTCTGCTGTGGGACTCAGCCCCAGCTACTTGTGGGATTCAACTGCAGCTGACAGTCCTGTCAGCTGCTGGACTCTCAGCCCTGGCAGCTTGTTATTTGCCAGTGCAGGGGGAGCCCAGGATGGTGATCCCGGGCTCCCCCTGTACTGGCAATAAGGCATGATAGGGGGATCAATAGGGGCAATAAGGCACATGTGGCATGCAGAAGGCGCAATTGTGTGGATGGCATGTTGCATCCCCTTGTGCCTTTACCTGAACACATAGGGGGCCCGAAGTGATTCTGAAATATTTTACTAAAACCATAGTAGGTCACAACATCATTCTTAGAATCTGAGGAGCTTTTCATCACATGCTAGATTACAGAATAAAAATACCTTGTGTTAGCAGGTAGATCTTGGTAGTACCAAATAGGATAAAAGAAGTGCTATATGTTTATGTGCTGCTGAGGCTTACATGAGGAAGTCCTTGGATCAGCCAGGCTTGTAAATAAAGATTTTGCTGAAGTTTATTTACCAAACACTCGGGAAAGGACGTTTTTGGATCATAAATGAAATGATCAATTTCTGCTAAGAGCTGGGTGTGGACCTCACCTGCCTACCCAAATAACTTGGTGCTGTGATTTAGTTGTTGTTCCTTCCCCAAAATACCATCTTCTACCTGCAAATACAGTTAAACTCTCCATTTATTCTGAAATCAAACACATTGTGTTTGGACTTGTGGCTAAACGTGGGAGGAGATAGGGAGAGATACACATGCACAACCTGAATATTCATCACTGTTGTTTATAGGAGTTGAGCACTGCTATAAACAAACTACATTTGGCTAAGGATTGTTGGTATAAACAAGAACCCTAACTTGTTAAGGTAATCTTGTGCAGTACAAGAAAATAAGTGATTTATTGGTAAGTTAATTAAAAGCAGTACTATTTATAGTTATCTCTAGATGCTTTAATATAAACAACCCTATTAAAATTAAATTAGTGCTGATCTTGTGGATCCCAGTTACATTTTTTCTCACACATACACCACATCTGTGGCCAGGGTGTCCTTACTCTAATTTGGAGTTGCTATGAAATCCTGAGCTAACAGTGGCCCTGGGAGCCAGGTAAAGAAGGGGAGTTCCAGAGAAATTAGTACAGCTCTGCTAGAGTACATTAATTTATACTAGTTTCCTATTTGGATCTGAGTGTTTCTGGAGTGGGGGTGGATGCATTTCCTTTCCAATCTTCCCCCTCCTGTCCACCTCCTTTGTACAAGTCTCTGTGTGAAAAAAAGAAATACCTTCTCTGAGTCTGGCTTTGAGTGACCTTTATGGTTAGAAACAGGACAAGGGCTCAAGTATCACACAGAACTGAAAGGGGTTACCATCCAGGGTTCTGATTCAAGATCCTCTCTCTTTTTAAAGAATCCTTCTCAGTTCTATGAGAAGGCAGAAGAAAAGTTTATATATAAAATGAGGAGGAAAAGTAACATCAAGAGGTGTGTGATGATTAGCCTCCCAACTGGTCTTTTTTCTGCATTAGAGAACCTTGGCCTTTCAATCTCTTTTAATATTTTAGGATTTAATCATCAGACTTGTAGCTTGTCTACCTTGCAAAGTTACCTTGAAACATATCTTAAGAGTAGCCCCTACACACAGTCCCATGTGCACACAAAAACCTTTACCTTGGGTATGTTGGCTTGTCTGAGGATGTTGGCTATGCCCTGAGTTAGCCAA
Source organism: Crocodylus porosus (assembly GCF_001723895.1). NCBI lineage: Eukaryota > Metazoa > Chordata > Crocodylia > Crocodylidae > Crocodylus > Crocodylus porosus. The sequence goes on from NW_017728917.1 coordinate 26,424,367, forward strand.
TGTGTTAGCTATTATCAAAAATTAACCACTCTGCAGTACAGAGACAGGCTAAAATCTGGGAAGGGAGAGACATTTCCATTTACTTGGAAATAATTTAGAGTGGATTAGCTTAGTGCAGTGCAAAAAATGCTGGGATGTGCTCCCAGAAGTCTTATTGCTTCACAGAAGTGCAGCAACACTGTGGGCCAATGGGTTGGGGCCACTTTCACTCAAGGTAAGTTATCACAAGTAACTCAGGTGCAAGTAGCTTCTGCTAAAACTTCAGTAAAGCCCTTAGTTAAGGTTCTATATTAACATGCTAGATTTTATTTAGCTACCACAGGTAACAACAGCATAGATAACAGAAATCTGCCCTGGAGACATACTCAGGTTGCCAGTCTGTGCTAATATCCATGCTGATTTATCTTCTCTACTACTGTTACCTTTGCTAACTAGCTTAATGTTAGCATGGTTATGCCTACTTGTGCTGTAATAACAACTTTATTTGCAGTGCGGAATTACCCTCAGTCCCTGGGCATTTCAAAGGCTAAAGAACTTGTTTTGAATTTTGGAAGCACAGGTTTTCCATCCAGGTTTTCCCTATGTTTATACTTGCTCCAAATCTAGGCCCCCACAAAGGAAATACACAATGTGGGGGTTTACTTACCAAGAGTCTAATAGAGAACATGCTTTGAATATAAAATGTAAGACATTTTTGACCTACAAACAAAGCAAAGGGAAGAGAAATAGGGTGATTGAAATGGCAAAATATTAAATATTTCACTGCATTGGACATTTACATCTCAGAGGCAGCTCAATACTTCAAGTCACAAGAGCATTTGGGGATTCAATTTTAGTCCAGGAACAACTTTAAAAGAAGGATAAGGATTGAGGGACTCTTACTTTTCCTTAGCAGACAAGTGGGTTAGTGATTACAGCTACCGCACTATTCAAGGAGAAGAGTTAATGCAGTGATGAAACGTGTCTTAAATCATTTTGATATATTTAGCGTCACTCTAAAGAAGATCTAAAAAAGACAAAATCTGATTCAAAAGAAAAGATACTATAAATTAAAGAATTTAGTTGGTAGCTTTTTCAATTTTTTTTTCTGGTCCATTTGGCTACTGCAGTTCTCTTAACGGTTGGAGATCATACTTCCTTCACTCCCCTTTTCCCCCCTCCAGTTCTTTAAGTGAAATCATTTTACTGAATCAAATGAAATATTTTGGAGAATTTTAATATGTAATCTTCTTCATTAGTCTACACAAAATATTTCTGATAGGGAGCACAGCATCTCAGAGGTTTTGTTAAACAATGGCCTATGCTAAGTGTTCAATTTCAGAGACAACTACATAGCTTTAACATGGTGCTGCCTTGGTGTACAGGGAGTAGGATGCATGTAATTAGTGAAACTGAATTAAGGCAAAGAAAATACTGTGTATTAAAAACATTTCCATACACACCCTACAACTCCCCTGAAGTTTTATGTCCTAAAGAAATGCTATGAAACAAAACTCTGGAATCATCTTTATTTTTCCTGCTGAGTCTTTCCCCTAAAAAGAGTGGTCATGCCACTATTATTCAAGAAAAAGTTCACAGAACCTAAAGGGGTTATGGAGCATATAAAAATATATGTATTTAGGTAGAGCAATAACTACAACCAAGAAAGGTTGGGTCAGTCTTACTAGTGATTCTCCATTTTAATTTCTCAATGCACACAAGGCATTCACAATTTAAACATGTGCTGCACCATGTTCTTGGGCCTGATAATGGGAATCACCATAACCATCTGTTAATGTAACACCCAAAAACACTAAAATGAGAAGTTTGTAATGGTGCCCATTATATTAATTTAAGATTAGGGAGGTTTAGGTTAGATATTGGGAAAAATTCTCTCACTAGGAAAGTAGTAAAGCACTGGAACAGCCAGAGAGGCTGTGGAATCTCCATCTTCAGAAGTTTTTAAGACCCAAGTAGGTAAAGCATTGGCTAAGATGATACAGTTGGGAATGGTGCTTTGAGCAGGGGGTTGGATAAGATAACCTCCTGAGGTCCCTTCCAACCCTCATTTTCTATGATTCTGTGAACTGAAGACCCAGTTTTCATTGATTTGATATCTGTGGCAGGGCACTGGTACTGCCTTTCATTTGAAGGACTAGGCCAGGGAGGGGCAGGTGCCTGATGATGAGAGCCATTTTAAGGCCCAGCTCCCTGAGCTGAGGGCAGTTCATGGTCAGCCAGCAGAAAAGAAACATCTCTCTGCTAAGCTCTGCCAGGAACAGCTTGGAGGTAAGGATGGGGCTATGGGGATGGCTTGGAGGCCTCACTGGTCTTGGGCATGCCCTAAAACTGCACCCTGCCAGGAAAGGGCCTGGTGGGGCTCCTAGTGGTGTGGGAGCCCCCAGGAAATGCCATGCCAGTTACCTCCCGGGTGAAAGGTGAGTTGGGGTGCCTTAACCTTAGCCCCCAATTTTGGGTGGGTTATTTAGTGTGGGGAAGGCCAGGCAAGCTTCTTGAAGCAACTGAGTCTGCTGGAGTGAGTGATCCCATGGGGCCAGGCATACTTTGCAAAGCACCTGAGCCAGGAATGGGGGACCCCGATGCCTGAAAGCAGGCATGGAGCCTAGACCTGACCCGAGGGACCTGAACGGTCAATGCTGGGGCCAGGACCCAGAGAGGGGTCAAAAGAGCCAGAGGGGCCAGTGCAAGGGACGCTCACAGACAACAAAGAAGCTCGGGGTCCTGACTGGCCTGAGACAGGGCCAGAGCTTAAGGGGGAACCAAAGGTCCCAGGGAAGGGACCACAGCTAATGGGTGAAGGGGGCGGCTGAGTTAACTGCCTGAGATGTCATCTCTGCGGCTTGGGCCACAGTGTAGGGATGGAACAGAGCTGTGGATACCCCTCCTAAATATCGAGGTGCAAAATGGGTAGCTTCCCACCTAATTAATACATCAAGGCTTGGCAGGAGAGTGAGGTAGGTGACTGGCCCATAGACAGGGGCAGGTCGGTGCTTGCAATGGGTGTGAAAGCTTGCCCCTATCTAAAGCCAGAATAGGTCTATTAAACTTTAAACACTTTTGCTTTTCCTCTCATGTGAAATGTTGATACCATATCAGAAACACCTGAAAGCTTTGGAATGTTATTACCAAGTGATATCTTTGGAAAATCCTCTATATCAATTGGAAAGACAGAAGAATGAATACCAGAGTTCTGACACAAGCAGACACCACCAGGATTGAAGTCACATGTATATGGCACCAGCTCTGTTGGACAGTTGGATGTGTCCTAAGGATGCCTGACAGCTGGGTCCCCAAACTGGTCCTATACTCCCAACTCACCAATGGTTACCCCTCTAGAAGTGGGCAAAGGAAATTCAAGGACACTTTGAAGGACAAGCTGAAGAAATGCAATACCTGGGAAACTCAAGTACTAAATTGTCCCCAGTAGTGCTGTGATGTATGACAAGGACTTGTTCTTTTTTGAGCAAAAGGAAAGAGCTGTGACCCAACATCACCAGGATCTACTTCTTCCTCCTGGAACTATTTGCCATGGCTGTAGGATCTTGGATGGGCCTCCTTGATCATCTGTGGACCCACTGATGATTTCCATGTTTACTGGAAGACTGTCTTCCTCACACTGAGGGTCTGCTGCCATTGCCAAATTGTAACAGTGATAGGAGAATAACAATAGCACCCAGAGATGTCAGTCAAGATTCTATGCTAGACACTAAGAGACATCCCTGCTCTGTACAGTTTAAACAGAATTTCCAAGAAGTAGGAACAATAGCATGGTGGGCTTTTGTTTGTTTGAGGGAGAGGGCTGGTTTTTTTTAATTCTTCTTTTACAGCTAGACAACTGAGGAAGAACAGAGTAAATGATGAGCAGAGTAGGCAATGCCATAAACCTGTGGTAGAATTGGGAACGGAACCCTACACTCCCTCATTCCAGTCAAAGACCTTCACCACAGATCATCTTTCATCTGCCACAGCCACTTCCCCTGACATTAAAATATGCCTAATGCATATAATGTGAGTTGTATCTTATGTTAAAGCTTTGATTTTTCACATCCTTTGAGATAAATTACAAAGGGTGCAGTCACTGAGGCTCCCTCTACACATTACAAGTATCACATATTTAAGTGCTTAATTGCACACTTACCTGGAGACATGCACAAAGTATCTATCATACCAGCTATAAAGTTAGACCTCAAAAATGTGTACTAACTTGATAGCTGGTTGCTATTGAGCTTTACTGTGCACATGTGGCAAGGTCTCACCTGTGGCTGGGAGTCTTGTCAGCTGACAGGGCTCCCAGCCACAGGGGTGCATTGTGCCCAGCCAAACCTGGGAATCCTGCAACTGAGGGCACTCTTGGCCCTAGTAGCTGCTGACCCTGGGTACCAGCAGTTAGAGGGGCACAGCTGCCGGAGGGTGTGAATTAATATTTTGTAGATATGGTTGTTTCTTACACTACTCTGGGGCAGAAAACAAACAATCTCTGAGTTCATTTTTAATTCAGGTAGAGATACCCTGTGCAAAACAGTCCTGCCACAGAGTATCTTCACATCAAATGAATATGGAAAAAGAGAGGGAGGATTTATCTTGCGAAAAAAAACAGACACAGGAGTCATGCTGTTCCTGCTCCATTCATAGTACTTGGCTGTCAACAACCTCATTTATGTGGGCTGCACCTATTAAGGTGATGGCAGCTGTCATCAAAGTGAATTGGAGGCTTATTGACCATGGCAACCTTTCATATTCTGTCTGCAGTTCATTGTCAGCCTGGCTCATAAAAAGCTGCTGATAAAAGTTGTACTAGCAATGAGAAGCACAATAATAGGGCTGTGCAAAACAGCACCATTTCAACTTCCATTTTGCTGTTTTGAAGGGACAGTGTTTTGTTTCACTGTTTCAAAGCACTGTTCCATTTTGTTTTGGCAAAACTGTTTCACTTTTTTGATGCTGTTTTGACGTTTCGCCTGTAGGCTATAATGGGGAATCACACAAATGCCTATAACTTTGTCATTTCTTTCCTGATTTGAATGAAAACAGCAGAGAAGGTAGCCCCTGCTGAGACCACAACATCTGCCAAGTTACAAGGAGATAGGTGCAGGGGTTTCTGGGAAACTGCAGGTGTTCTGCAAACTCAAGGTGTTGACAAACAAAACACATACACATGTGACATGAAGCCTGCCAGGTTTCAAGGAGAAAGGTTCATAGGTGCTGATGCTGCTAAGCTGCTGCTGAGCAGCTCAGTAAGCTCATCCCAAGGCACAGAGAAAGCTCAGTTCAAACAATGCTTTTTATGCCTTTTTTCCATCCCTCCTGGGATTGAGCATTGGGATTGGAAGGGACCTCAGGGAAGGATCACAGGCACTGGCCAGCTACACAGTCAATATCTGAGCAGTCCTTCCCCCTTCTTCCTCCTCCCTCTCTTTAGTTTCCGTTTAGCTGCAAGCAAGCCTGGCTTTGAAACTTGAAACATTTTGAGTGCCCTCATTTCCTTTCAAAGCTGTTCTGAAGCCTTTCGTTGCATTTTAATTTTGCTGTTTTAAGCCTGAAACGCATCGAAGCAGCTTCAAAATGAAACACCTGTCAAAATTTCGCACAGTACTAATAATTATCATAACTGATGGAGTTAGTAGATTTGCAGTTTTTAATTAATAATGAAATAAGTTATTAATTGCAGTTATAAGGGAGAACAGACAGTATCATTTGTACCTTGAATGTCCCAAAAAAGGGTCTCCATTTTTGGAGAACAAGACTGTCATAATCTTGCCTGATGAACTCAAGCACAATTAAATATCTCTAAAGTGACTGCAAATCTACTTGCGATTACTCTCTCCTTGGTATAGATGAGTTTGTTGAAATTGTAGTGAAAAGCTACTGTTGTTTTACCTAATCATAGCAGGCAATTTTCACATGCTAATAAATCAGGTAGCTTTTCTAACAAATCTCCAAGTCTCCAGCCTACAGTAAAGATTCCAGCATCCTGCCAAGTTTCCATATAAACACGAAAGCCATTTTTGTCAATGAGAATAAAAAGTGCCATAACTGGTAATTTCCCCCTTCATCTTAATTCAAAGCCCCCACCAAAATTATTATCCTCTGGAAGGGGGGGCTTTTTAAACAAAGAGTGACCAGCCTCTGTAAAGGAACACATACTGCCTGATATTAATAAGGTATTCTATGCCTGAAAGACCATAAAGGGGAAATGTTAACTAGGTGTTATAAGAAGGGGATATGAAGTGGCACTAGCTACATATATGTCACAAGCTCTCTAAGAGGCTTCTACATTAAGAGTCTCCCCCTTATGTTTGCTTCTCTGGATGGACCATTTACTACACCCTCTAAGTATTTTGATAACTGAAGTGAAAATGATAATACAATGACACACAACAGTAGTGTTGTATTATGACAGCAGAGACCATAGCAATAGTAAAAAGAAAGGATAATGTTGATGGGTGACAAAAATAAATACATAATTTTATTAAGCCAGCTACAGGGTTCCATGATGCAAAGTTGCTTCCATGAAAACCTTATATATGCTGTTCCATGGAGCCATTCACATGAATGGTCCCAATCTTGAAGACTGGGACACAGTCCCCTAGGCATTCTTATGGTCTGCTGGGGCTAGTCATCATTTAATAGTAACTGCAAATTCAAGGCCTTAAGGCCCATAAGGTGAATACGAGTCAAGGTGTGAGGGTTCTCATGTAGGAAATATTGCTAGTAAGGAAGGATTTCTGAAAGAAGTGGATTTTATAGATGGACACGAATAGAGATGGAACAGACATGTTAGAGAGGGACTGTGTTTAGCAGTAAGTAGCAAGAGAGGGAAGTTAGAAGTGCATTTGGCAGGTAAACTAAATGTGTTTTAGACCGGGATAGACTTTAGATCATTCTTTGTTGAAGGCCAAATAATTTCCAGTATTTTTCACCCTATTTCAGGGGTTGTTTCCTGGTAATTTTCTCACAATCAGAGGATCTTGTCTAAAAAAACATTTTCAAATAGGAAGAAGAAAAAGATTTTCAATTAACCTTCCCCACCATTGCCTCTAGTTTTGTACATGGTGCTATGCACTGGCTCTACAAAGACTGCCACATGTATGCCAGATTGGGCTCCCTTCAAAGATCATGCATGAGGCCAGGATGGGGATATCAGTAACAAGCCCATGCACATTTCTATTAAGGCTATAAACAGCACAAATCTACTTCCATGTTTTATGTCCAGCCTGTTATCTCTGCCTTGGACAGCAGTGTGAATCACTTCAAATAATGTTTTTTCCTTAATGAAAGGAGTACGTTGCTAAAGTGCTGGGCAGAGTATCTCCCTAGTTTTGACACTGCCATTGTAGCCTGTGATAAATTAAGTTCTGCTTGAACCCAAAGACCAGCAAATTAACAGTTAATTAGGAGTTGATAAATAGCAGAGTCACACATGCCCTCTGATTTAGCTTGTTTTCAGTTGCTGTCCTTCTCACATATCTTGAAACAGCAAGTGTTTATGTGCTTGTAACAAGTGCTTGAGTGGACTGTTATGTCTGCAGTTTGTCATGCATTTGGATTGCTCTCACATGTTCTCCTCCCATTCTCCTTCTTCAGTACACTTTCAGGTCTGTATTTGACAGAGTAGCTTTATCAATGTTTAAGCCCAAGGCAGAGAGATGTGGCAGTGTTTTAAGTGAGAAATGACATAGGAATATGCTTCTTTTTATGAAAAAGCCTAACTCAGTACCTTAGTAAAACTCTGTTCCCCTCAGTGGGCTCAGAGCTTCCTCTTTTTTGAGTCTAGCAATGATCTGACTCCTCATCATGATAAAAAGTTCAAATATCAAAAGCTTGCCTGACCCTAGATGGCATGATGGCCTAGTGTGGTTAAGGCAGGGACCGGCAAAGTCTGGCCCGCAGCGGACTCCATTTCCCAGCAGTCCCTGCCAGTGTCTCTACTGCTGGTTTTCATAGAGACCCCAGCAGCAGTGGTACCATGACAGCGCAGGGCTAGGGTTTCCACGGAGACCAGTCCCAGCAGCACTGACAGGGTGTGTGGCTGGGCGGAGAGCCGCTGTGGGGCTGGGGTCTTGGGGCAGTGACAGCATGGGCCGGAGCCAGGGCAGAGCTGCGATCTGCTGCCTGCATGCCCAAAAAGGTGCTTGCAGGCAGCAGATTGCAGCTCTGCCCCAACTCTGGACCATGCTGTCACCACTGCAAGATCCCAGCCCCAACCATGGAGCAGCACCTTACCCAGGCGCGCACCCTCATGCTGTCACAGTGCCACTGCTGCTGGGGTCTACATGGAAAATGGCCACAGCAATCAATGTAAGCAGAGGCTGCTGAAAAATGGAGTCTGCCATTTTGCCCGCCCCCCCCAGGTTGACAAATGGTAAACAAAAAGTGATGTGGCCAGCACTGCATTCAGCTCTCTCTGATTCCCCACACCAAAAACTAGGGATCCATTTAGCCCTGGCTCAAGTTGAGGGTGGCCTCCAGCATGAATCCAGAGTAAGGCTAGGCCATCATGCCTCCCACATCTTAATACAGCTGGTGGAATCCTGGCCCAGCTAAATCCTGCAAGGGATTTGTCATTGATTTCCTTGACTTGTGTTGAGGTCACTTTTCTAGCATCAGTCCTGTTTTTACTGAAGTCCCTGGGAAACCTCATCAACTTCAATAGTAGCAGAATTTACCCTTAGGCTATACTGCAGTGAAACACTTAACAGGGATACCTAACTCATGGCAAATGAGCAGTGATATTAAAATCAATAGGACTACTTGTGTATGAAGTTAAGCACATGCTTATATTCTTTGCTGTTTAAGATGCCTTAGTTAACAGGTGTCACAAATTATAATGTGTTATTAAACCTCCATTTCAAATAAACATCTGTTGTCCAACAAATCAAATAGTAACCTAAAGTTTTGCCTTTCTCCTTGTATTCTTAACTGACTTACCTGGATAATCTTTAAAAGCCCTGAGGGACTCAAGGTACAAAGTAAAACAAGATACGACATTCGTTCAGTCAATGAAAATTACATTTGGGACCAAAAATGAAACTGAGTGTTCACATTTTCCCTTATTTTTCTGGTTACTTCAGCCTTAAGCCCTTTCAAAATATGTGCATATGTTTTATAAGTAGCTTCCTTTGCTTCTTTAGTTTTGCTTGTAGTTAAATACATGCATAAGTTTTTCAGGGTCAGAGCTTCAGATGCATCTGAAGTGCTTACACTGAGTACCTATAGGTGTCATGAGATACACAGTTGTTAGCCTACAAATTAGAATAAAACTCTTGAAAAACCATAAGGAAAGTACTAAAAAAAATTCAAAACAGATATGCAAGCTACACCTTCACAAAGCTGCCAGCTAGTAAGAATATATTACCAAACCCTGTCTTCCCAAAATTATGAAAAGTAAGGACACATTTAATAGGGCTAGATTGAAATTGCAGTCAGTTTCATTAAATGTCATTAGGGAGGGGATACCAACTGTAGCTGTATTGGTTTACAAGCAAAAGAAATTAGAACACTGGGTACAGGTGATATCTTTTATTAGATCAACTATTTATTTGCAAAAAAAAATCTTTATTTGCAAGCTTTTGGGCACACTCACCTTCAGGCATAGGGGAATGCAAAGATTGTAAAATTTCTCCTAGCTGGAAATGGAAATTCATATTTCACTGGAGAGCGGAAGGTGTTGTAAGATCTCCTGGGCAGAAAAGTTTATTTTGTGCAAATTAGGCTCAGATAAAAGTTAGAGCAGTCTATTTACCTCCAAGTTGCCTGATGGCAAGCAGGATGTTGAATTATGTTTCCTTGTGGTTATGATGCTTTATATTTCACAGGAGGATGGATTGATGCAAAGCTCTCCTGAGCAAGAAATTTCTTCTGCACTGAGGCAGCTCTGTGCTCTGTGAACACGCAAATTTGTCTCAAAACAAAAGGCAAGAGCAAGGGTGTCAGCTTCCAGGTTTCAAGGTGTTCAATTTTGCTTCCTTTTGTAAAATTATGATGTTTTCATTTAAAAAAACAGCTAATGTCTTCCATGTTTCAAGAATACAGGTTGTAGCCATATTGGTCTACAGGCAAAAGGATTCCGAACTCTGGGTTGAGGTGATATCTATCTTTTATTAGACCCACTAGATATCTGCAAAACAATTTATTTATTTGCAATCTTTTGGGCATGCTCACCCTTCTTCAAGCACAGGAGAATAAAAAGACTGTAACATTTCTCCTAGATGGAAATGAAGATTTGTATTTCATAGGAGGGGAGGGATTTACATGAACAGTTTATGTGTAACTTCTGTCCCTTGCCTTTATGTCTCAGGACCATCCTATTTATCATACCTCTACTCTGTGTGCACATTATGAGCAGTCTTGGAGCCCTATGTTGTCCCTCATACAGGTACTTAGCTTTGGCCAATGAAGAGGAGAACAAATCTCAAACACTTACTTTTAATTTGAAGAGTTCTTATTAATTCATGGAGCAGGATTCAGTGGCAAGATAGGGTGATTTCATGTTGTGTCGATAAAGTACTTCTCTGTTTAAAAAAAATTAAAAAATCCCCTAAGAGCCCTAAAGATGATTAAATATACCTTGGTTGCAAGTACTCATATTAAATTAGAATCACTGTAGCTTTTACACATTTTGTTGAAATTAGTTTAATAGGTTTGTTTTCCCTGGAAAAAACTAGTGTCATGTTCATATGAAAACATTACTTCCTTCATTAAAAGCCCATTCAATTATATACTAAAACCTATATTTAAAAAAAAAATCAAAACTCTAACTTAACCCATTGAACACCAAAAAGAGTTCAAGTGAGAAAATCACAGTACATTCTCAGCTTGTTTTGCAAAGGAAGAAAAACATCACTAAAATATAGAAACAGCATATCAACTTTAACTTTTGAATTTAAACCAATTACACTAGGCTTTTGTTGCTTTTTAAGCTGCTTATTGCATCAGATCTCCTTCCTTGGATATTAGAAATTAGAAGGACAAAATCAATTGATCTATTTTCATTTATTAAGGTAAATATGTATTTAATGCTATTAGGACCTGACTAATAGTCAACCGACTGATCTTGATAATTGGTATTTGGGAATATATCAGTAAACAATTTCTCTCAGAGCATCCACCAGGTATTTGAAAACAACTGGGTGAGTAGGGGAGGAGTACCTGAATCCATGATTTCCGGAGTTCTAGGAGGTGTGTGACCTGGGGACATTTTCACTTTTCTGTTTTCCCTTGTGTCCTAAACTTGAGATCAATAAACATCAATAGCGTACAATTGCAGTGTGTTTATCTGACATGGAAAGGGCAGGAAGGAGAAGTGCTTGGACCCACACTTTTGAGTTCACAGAGGCCAGGGCACAGGAGCGGGGGAGTAGGGGCAGAGGGAGGTGAAGCATGATAAAGAGCTTCAATTCTGGCTGTATACCAGAGTGCCCAGTTGTGGGCCAGATGACCCAATCTGATTTGGAGCCAGGGCCTAATCTGATGCATAGAGGTGTGCCAGATGAAGGGCAGACAAAATACGGCCAATGGGCCAGATCCAGCCCACCAAGCACTTTCATCCAGTCAACAACACCCTCCAATAAATTGTGCCTTACCCAGCCCTCCTGCCCATGAGGATGGGAGTGAGGCATCCACATGTACACACAGACCAAACTTACGCTACTGCACTTCACTCCCACCCATGTGGGCGGAAAGCCCCAGCCTAGCCAGCATGCAGCTTCTGTGCAGGGCTGCTGCTGCCACTGCTGCAGCCCCCACGGACCTGCTCCACTTCCCTAGCCTCTGGGCAGCAGGTAGGGAAGGAGTGGGGGCAGGGCTGCAGTGCAGAGAGAGGGGGTGGGGCTGGCTGCAGCACAGAGCCCACAGCCAGGGGGGCAGTGGCAGTGCAGAGCTTGGGTGGGCAGCATGTGGGTGTGAGGGAGAGTGATGGGGCGTGGGGACCCCTCCCACACTCCCCCCATGGCATGCAGCCCCACAGGCAGTGGCAGTGGCTGCAGCAGCAGGCAGGGTGCTCAAGGCACAGGTGCACAGCGGGGCACAGCTCTGGCCAGTGCTGCCCATCACAGTGAGGGACGCAGCTTCCATTAGGCCATCTGTATCACCAGTGTTCCCTGCTACTCACGCGCAGCCCCAACACTTGCACAGCATAGGAGGGAAGCTCCATGTGCTGGAGCCAGCTGCCTTCCCCACTGGGGTTGTGCAGCAAAGAAAAGAAGTCCAAGCGCTGGAGCTGGATGCTTTCCCCACCACCCTAGGGACGGTGTCTAGGGCTTCCTTCCCTGCCCAGTGAGTGCAGGGGCTGTGCGTGAGTGGCAGGGAGTGCTGGTGATACAGACAGCCTGGTGGAGGCTGCACTCCTTGCTGTAGTGTGCAGAGCTGGCTGGAGCCACACCCCACTGGGTGTCTGTGCCTTGAGCGCTCCGCTTGCTGCTGCTATACCACAGAGGGAGTGTGGGGGTCCCCACAACCCCCCCATCCTTCCCTCACATCCCACAAACCCTACACACCTGCACCCTTCCCCCACAACCCCCCACATATACACAACCACCCAACATACCCTATACCCCCAACACATAGCCACACCTCCAATAACTCCCCCATACCCTACCCCACACACACCAACCATACACACCCACCACACACACTACACATACATACCACCCCCACATTATACAAAACTAAGAATTTATTTTTGAGTTATTATGCAATCGCCTGTATATATTTAACGTATGATTTGTTTTCTTTTTCTGGTTCTAAGATGGCAACCTTCCCTCCCAAAAGGAGTATTTCCAGGGGGGCAAGGGGAGAGACTTCTAGTGGCAAAATCAGGGGTTGGGAGGTGGGACTTTCAGTCCCAAAATGGCAACAAGGGGTGGAGCAACTGTCAAGGGGCAGGACTACCCATACAGCCCTTAACAGCACACCAAAACTCATTAAGCAGCCTTAAGTGGCCCTCCACCTGAAATAATTGCCCACCCCTGTGTCTGATGGATCCATGCACTGACCCCATGCTGGATCCAGCCCATGGACCAACCCTACACCACTCATTTGGCTGCTGGGCCAGAATCGTTGGACAGCTCTGGTTTAACAGGATTGTTTGTCTGCTTGCTTCATGTTTAAACTGCATGTAAAGCACTCTTAAGTGTCCACACCCTGAGACTGCACCCACCCACCTATGCACCCACCATGAAACTGAAGTCTCAGGGCTGCAGATGCTATGTCAGGCCAGCCCATGCATCTTGCATAAGCAAGGCAAACTAGAGAAGCAGAGCCAATGATAAATGTCCTAGATGACGGCAGAAAAAGTCCATGAAGGACAAGACTGAGGTAAAAATCCCTATCACAATTGACTTTGCCTAAGGCCCTTTAAAAGTTGAGCAAACAATGCACACATTTTAAATTATATTTCTGTTGACAAATTTTCTAAAAGCAATTTATGACTTTTTCTCAATTTTGCTTGTTATTCACTACATATTTTTGTTAGTTCTTCCTAACTCCTACAGAAAATCAGTGTAGATTCAATCCAAGAAAATATATCAGGAAAATTAAATTTTGTTTTTGAGTTTATTTAAGCCAATTTGTCCTCCACTCCACATTCTTGGAGTGTTCAAGCAGCTTCAGCCAGTAGTTTCAAGCACTTATTTATTTATTCTTCAGATCCTAGGTCACTTCCCTTGATCCTGTTGCAAGATTTTCCTTATATGCATGCAACAGTGATCCTTTAAGGATCAAACTGTCAGTAGCAAACTAAATCTAGTCACAGTATTAATTGTATAGTCTCATAAGGTTAAAACTCTTCTGTAGCACAGGCCCTAAGTGTGTGGGGAGCAACTGGTGGTTACATTTAACTACGTAATTTGGACTCCCAATTTAAGCAAAGGAAACAATAATGGTGGCCTTAATTGCAGAAATTACCAGTTGCTTTGAGTTTGACATATGCTTAATGACTAGGCGGATGGAAACATTAAACCTAATGCTGCTTGGCAGACAATTGGAACTGATAATCACCTCTATAAAGCTATTGATGGTAATCTGTTGTGAACAGATTCAGCTAATTTCAAGCAGAAGTGGTTTATTATGCAGCCTTAAGATGTAGCCTGCAGTAGCAAAACAGTAATGGAGATGGTATTCACATACTATTAAAAAAACCCAACAACCCAAAGAATCCAGAAAGGAAAACACTAATAGATACAATGTTGTTTCCATCACTATTATTTGTACAAGAACTGTATATTTTCAAGCAGTAACACACCAGATATCACTGTATTTTTCTGCCTTGTCCTGATTACCTGATCACCCACTCTCTGGCTTGTATATCTTCCTAATGATGCATTGGTCTAGCACTGTTAACAGAAATGCAATTTAAAAAAAGATAACACAAAACCATAATACACTACCAAATATAAAAATCTGATTTTTTTTTCCCTTTCCAGAGGATGTGTAGGCCACAGCAGGGCCAATTTTTTATATTGTGGTAAGGATGTTTCTGGCAGACGAAGAGACATTGAAGGGGGACAGTAATTGAAGGGTTGAAATTAAGTGGGTAAACATTGATACAAGTCCCAAATTAATTTTCTTTGTGAAAGGATGCCTGTGAATTTGTCTGATTTGTCTGTTTTCTTTCCTTCCTTGAAGGTTGACCTGCCTTTTTTTCCTAGATCTTTAACTTGGTTTTTCAATGGAAGTCAGCCTAGCGTACAATAATTTTGGATTCTTTTAATAAACAAAATAACTTGTGTACATAATTTGACTTCTCTTACCCACTGTGGGGCCTCCACATACGATACTCTGCTTAATTTTGTATCCAGAAAAGGTTAAGGTCCAACCATGGCATTTTAAGGAGAGACGTGCTGACTCACAGTTTTAGCCCCCTTTTTTTTATTAAGACTGATGTTTCCAGTTTTATTGGGCAGACAAACATACCCAGGATTCCAATGGTTTTCACCATGCTGGAATTGCATGCCACTGTGTACTATACTATGAAGAACTAAGATTTGAGCAGAGAGGCTGGGATGTGGTTGGTGAATGTGTGACAACCCAGTTCAACCCAAAAGTGCTTACTGACTTGCTCTTTCATGAGGAAGAACTGCATGAAATACTGAGAGGTACAGGAACAGTTTGTAGTAAGCACAGGAGAAAAAACACCTGCTGTGAAAGAGCAGCTGGATTTCCTTTACCTAACCACACCCTCCCACACACATTGAAACATTATTTATTTGCTTTCAAACTCCTAAACACTAATGAATCCCTTTCCATGTTGAAATGTTTAGCCCCATTTGCACCCTTGGGAGCTACAGAATTAGCAAAAGATTTAAAATACATTTCCTTGTCCTTCGTTCAAACATTCAAAGCTTTTCAATACATATTTTAGCAACTCTGGGTCTCTGCATCACGGGGCTTGTTGCAGCTTGACAAATTACGTACTTTATAAAGAAGCATTACCTCCATGTGAGAGATCTGGCGATTCAGGGAGATTAAGTGATGTGCCTGCGAGAAACCAACCCCCTGGTCACCAAGCTAGGTCACCTGGGTCCAGCCCAATGTTCTGTCCATTGGACTATACTATTTTCCTATCTTCTATTCCAGTATTGCCCACCTGGCAGTATGACTAAACAACAAACATGGGTGACTGGTGCCTCCAAGTCTGGGGGGGCACCAGAGGGGCATGACCTGGGAGGTCCCCCAGAGGCCAGCTGATGACAGGGGGGAGGTCCCCCAGCAGCCAACTGGTGACTGGGGGTGGTGGTGGTAGGGTGGTACTTCCACATGTGGCACAGCAGCCAATTTCAGGGTGGGGGCAATTTTAGGGGGGGCACTAGCACTCTCCATGCCCCCCTAGAAGCCAGAGTGCTTGCTGTGGGGGGGCGGGGCATGTGCCGCCCCCACCCCCTCTATGTGTTGTCTATGCCAGCAGGTTGTCATTTCTAAATGCTACATCTGATCTACTACCTATTTAAATCACTCCAGTGGGAACAAGACTCGCCCTTTAGGTAGATGACAAACCTGATCACAATCATATTAGTTTGGAATAGTATCAAATGACATATGTTAAAATATCCTAAACACCTACATAACTTAGGTCCCCAAGTCAGTTGAAGCACTATTTTCAAAAGCACCCTCTCTCCATTTGTGATGCCTAGATGGCGTAATCTGTTTGGGGCAAAAATGGAAGTGCTCTTAGAGAACAAAGAGCTAATCCAAGGCAACTCTGTGCTGTAACTTTAGATGCCAGCAGGATCTTATATTAAAGCCACCTAAAAGCCTAATAAACCTTAAAGTGATTAGAGGTATTAAAATTGTAAGGCCTCAAAAAACACACAGCAATGAAGGATCTTCTGTAAATGGGTAGCTAGATGCTCTGAACTTATAAGAAATAGGCTTCACACGTTAGCCAAGTCCCAAAGTTCCTTGTATCACAGCACAAAACTATATTGCATAATGACTTATTCAGTATTTTTTCAAGGCAATGCAGAAATGTGTCGGGTGTCTCCATCAGCATGATTGAGCAGAACCTGGTGGAGGAGGTTACTGCATACAGATCAAGTAACAGAGGGGTGATGGCTCTAAGTAAAAATGTTAGGTGCGGAACTAGAACCCTTTAGAGTTGCATATGTACACAATTAGGGGACTTCTCTGTCTGTTTCTGTGACATACAGGTGCCACCCATTAAAGTCCTTCTGCTCTTACTTTAAAGTCCAATGTTGAAATGTGCACTACATGCTGTGGGCAGTGGAGCTTCTATAAGTTGATCCTTTCTCTCAAGTGTGGGGGCACTATGGGTCTGATTTTCAGTGAAAATGACAATGAAAAACAGATCTGAGGCTCTGCTATCAGCAGCTTGGGAGCCACACAGAGCTGGAATGGAAGTATATTTTGAGTTTAGTTTCTCATTTTCCTGGGTGGACACACTTTCCCGGGGACTACAAAAACAATACTGACCCAGTTGCAAAATAAAGCTTCGTCCTGTCAAAGCACAAGAGTTAAAATAAAAGTTAAATCGAAAGGAAAGCATCCCAAATACAAACATTCGTTACACTCTTCTAGGAAAAAAGTTATACTTCTAAGTAACCCAAACTTTCAAGGAGGAAACATGTATTCCTATCTCTAAAAAGTTCACTATTCATCAAGGACATTGCTGAAATCAATACAAGAAAGAGGGAATGCACTAAGAAAAATGAAAATTAGATGCCTTCTTTAATGGCTTGGAGACAGTTGTAAACATATTGGCTGAATGCCCTGCCTTGGTATAGCTTCAAGAATAATAATATTCCTTTAAAAAAAAAAAGGATTGGGAGTTATGTTTTCCGTGTAGCCCACTACACACTTCATCTGTTTCTGCTAAGCGTCCTTTGTTATAGCATGCAGAGAAAAGTGACAGTTAACATAATGGCCAGAAAGGGACCTGGAAGAAAACCATAATTGTGTCACCTGTTCATGAGAAAAAAAACAAGGTTATGAAATAAAAAGGATCTAGCAGGGATTTTTATGGATTGTGAATTTATCTAATAAGGAAAGGAAGCCATTAAAAAATAGACTTAAAGACTATTAAGCAAAGTGACGAATTATAGTAATCTATTTGGGTATGGCAGAAGGCAGGACATGGTGGCACCTTAAAGAGTAACTTGTTCAGAAAGGCAGAAAATTTTGTAGGCTACAGCTGACTTTGTCAAGTGCTATGAATGGGCTTGCAGAGAGCAGGGGTACTACATGGAAAGGAATAAAGTATTTTAAATACAAAGGAGAGGGAAAGTGTGGAAAGCAGGGGGTAATGCTGAAACAGGCAAAGATGGACTGAAATGATCAAAGGGGAGAAATAAAGCAGTTAAGTCACTGAGGAGTTCAGGGGTTATAAAAGCTAGCTCCAATAATGTGGCAAGAATCCAGAATCTCTGTTGAGATCATACTTGAACAGTTCACTCTGTGGATGATTTTTTGTTCTGCAATTTCACATTCAAGTCGGTTTTTAAAGTTGTGTTTTTTAAGAAGAGGTATTCTGAGGTCAGCAATGAAATGTCCAAGGAGGCTTAAGGGTTCTGCCACTGGCTTTTGTGGCTTTCTGGAATTGATGTCAGATCAGTGTCCATTCATTCTTTCACAAAGGGATTGCTCCATCTGTCCAATGTAGACAGCAGAGGGACACTATAAACGGTGTTGACATAGGTAGAGGAGTAGTTGAATGAACCCCGGATGCTACAATCTGCATAGACTGTGAAAATTTATGCCTTTCTATATAAATTCCTCTCTAAGGTGCCATCCTGTCCTGCCTTCTGGTTGTCTTCAGACTAATGTGGATAACTACCTCTCTGCTTGGATATGAAAACAGTCTTTTAGAAAAGGAGGAAAATGCAACTGAAAATACGGATTGTCCCAGCAAAGACACATACAAACTTTGAGATTGGTTCTGCAAGCAGACCTTCCCTAGCAATGCTTCCCAAAAATGTTAGGAAGCTAAAATCAAACCTAGATGGTCTCATCCCAGAAGAATCGCATCTTCAGAAATCAGGAGGGAAAACCAGGTAGGGACTGGAAATAACAGTGGAAACTTGCCCCAAATTTTTGCAATGTTACAAGTTACAACAGCAAAAAAAGGCACCAGGGGATCATTTGACCTATCCAACATGAAAAACTAAACCAACAAAAAAAGGGCTCATTTTCAAGAATTTTTTTTTTAACAGTATTCCCTGAGAATAAAACTGAAGTATTTTAAAAGGCTAATGAGGATGGAGGTTGCATTCCATTCACAAATACATTAGTCTGGAAAGGTGTACTCAGCTTTCCGCCCTTCAAAATGGCAGCAGGGTGCTTTTACTAAAGCATGTTTGATGAGCTTTAGTTAAAGCATCCCTGCTGCCATTCTGAAGCACAGGGGCACTGAATACATGTGATGCTAAGGCTGCTATAGCATGCTCCAGCAGACTCGATTCTGATGCATTCTAATTAGAACATGTCAGACCAGGCATTGGGCACATGTATGAAAGCTCTAACACACTGATTTGAAACATATAACCGTGGCTAAAAACAGATGACTGCTTTACACCAGAAGAAGAAATTTTATCTTGGGATCTTCACTGTCTCACTACAAGTGCCTATGAAGTATTCAAATTAACTTTGCCCAGGGATGATTGCTGTTCAAGGTGACTGTGTATATGATTATCCTGGCCTGTTTTGATGCGAGTCAGAACCTGGGACAATCAGCCCTGGATTAAATTAGTAATCTGCTTTTACCCAGTGAGGCAAGATCAACGCTCTCCTGATGCAAGACAGGCTGTGATTTAGCACCTTGTCTGAAATAACAATGTGATGAGCTAGAGCAATGTCTGCAGTACTCCCGTTTCTCTTTGTCTGTTGCATTCAAGCACAACAGCTCTTTCCACTGGAAAACCGCATTTTTCCTTTGTCAGGAATAGAAGTTATGCATGTTATGCATCACTGAGGGAGTAGCAGGTTACAGATAAAACCAAGAGCTCTGCATCACATACAAGCTGAATCTTATCTGCAGGAGAAAAGCACTCATGCCACACCTGTTGATACTCATTCCCCAAAGAAATAATGACCAGTGGAGTAATGAGAGATGATGGCTTCCCAGACTTTCAGTTAACAAACAGACAAATCAAAACTGAAAACAGTGTCTAGGCCACCAAGATTAAAAATCATTTTAACCATTGGGAAATTAATATAAAGACAATAAAACAAAACATCCCCTTCTCTACCTCTCCCTTCACCCAGCAAACAGCAACAGATGAACAAAACAGCAGGACAAAATGCAGAACTCAAAATCTAGCTTGGATTCTGTTAATTCCCACTATCTGCTTGCCTTAGAACAGGAGAATCTCTCTAGCTACACAGATATAAAAATGAACCCCTCAGCCCCATATTACAATAAAATTAAGCTTGCTTGTAAATGCAGGTAGTTAGCTCTCTAAAATAATAACTAAGTGGGATATGTTCATGTGTGACTGAGGACAAAACTTGGATGCATGATATAGTATCAATAATTTAAGAAAGAGATATGCATTGACCTGCTAAGTTACCATTCCTAATTTCAAAGATTTCTAAAGACCTGGTTTATCAATGGGAACACAGGTATCTGAAGCAGCCATCTTCTTCTGGACATGAGAGAAAATCCCAGAACACAACAGTATTTCAAGTCAACTCCTGCCGTTAATTATAGCAACTTGTAGTTAGTATTAAGTTACATCTCACAGGGCTGTCTTGTTTGGAAGAGACAATACAGTCAAATACATGAATTTACCAGAGGTACCTTTGGAAATTTCCTGATTGCTTTAATTTCACCGGTTAAAGAATTTCTAAAATAGGTCTTACAAATACTACATCAGTGAGATGCACCTGTTTTCCCTTGAAGACACTCATGGGCACAGGTTTGGAACATTATTTCACACCTCTACAATTCGCCTAATATTTACTACATTGCCAACATTGTATCACCAATGCCAAATGTTAAAAAATTATAAGATTAAAAAAATTAAGAGGAATTATTTTTATCCCTTTTCTGGTTTCTGGGCCTTTACAATGCCCATTTTTAGTCTCCACCAGAGCTAGAAGCTTGCTTTTCTTAGAAATGTAAGCTTAGATTTTCACATAATTATCTGCCTCCAGGAATCAATGCTTTAAGAAAACCAAGAAATATTGGAAAAGCAATGATTTTTGTGCATGATGTCTTTTACAGGACCAACAAAGCTCGTAAAAGTATGAGAGTTGGCAGCGCTACCAGCCTTAATAGCTGGGAATGGAAGGGAGATACAATTTTAGGCTTTGTTGTATATTAGATCCATGGCAAATCATCCATAAATGTCAGAGATTCTTTGGCTAGAACAGGGTTCAAACCATGTGGTAAACATAACTGCAAAGTTTGGATCCTATAATTGGGGTGACTCTATGGGACAATGTGAAATCCTGGACTGCCTCCCCGCCCGTCAAGTCTGAAGCACTGCTGCAGGAAGAGGCAGGGGAGGGGCGGCATGGTGCAGCTCTGAATTACTATTCAGGCAGCTAAGAGAGTCAATGGCCTGCTAATAACTCATTGCTTTTTACTTCACAGGTGTTAACAATCATCTCCCCTTTTTAATGGTCATTCCAGTAATCAAGCAACCTATTTTAGGGCAATTTTGCTGTCTGCTGGGGCTTCTTACTTCACGGCTTGGCTCGTGCTGCTCTACCTTCCCACCTCATGCCCTGTGCCTGGGATGCTCATTTTAATTTTCACCGACCAACCAGGACCAGCCTCTGAAATCCAAAACTATCCCAGCCAAACTGGGATGTATTGTGACCCTACCTATAATGTACTCCATTTAGGCTGAGCAAAGTCGTATTGGTTGTAGCACCACAGAGCTTTGTTGACATCAGTGAGGCTCCTGGTGTGAAAGAGCTAACAAAACTGAGGTCTTAATCAGCAAGGTCTGATATGAATGATTACCACTTAAAGTTTTCAGCTCTACATTTCTACATTTCAGCTTTTCCTTAGTACCAGTGGCCTCAAAGTCACTGGGAGTGTCTTCACAAGACTTGTATAAGCAAGTACTAAATAAATGTGCAGTAACTGGAATTACTGTACAGTAGCTCCAGTGAACATCTTTTAAGTGACACTACTGCACAGTAGCCTAATATTACTGTGCGGAAGCATATTAGCAGTGTTACTGCTGTGACACGCTATTACACAGTAATATTCAGCTACTGCGCAATCAGTGTCTCGTATAGACGTGCCTACTGCCTACGTACGCACTGTGGTAACAACTCTGAATGTATATCTTTCTGGACCCTCTATCTGGAAACCACGAATATAAGAGAAGTTGGTTGGAGGAAAAAACAAAACTGAGGAGTATTTCCTAAGCGCAAACAGGGACATTTCTAGGATAATGCTGGTGTGTAATGACAGCGCAAAAAAAATTTAGATTACATTCTTTACCTTTTTATTATACACAGACTGCTAGTATCTATAATGTTTTAAAGTACTTCTACACACTATAGCCTGATATGATTTATTTGGTTATTACAACAACATTTTAGTGCCATTTTATCTGAGAGTTCATGGAATGTTTTAAAACCCTGGCCTAATGGAAGCAAATCAATCATCACATTTTCAAAGCACAAATTATTTAAGTTTTTGTACTACACAGGTCTAATCACTGCATAGAGATATGTGTATCCTATTGTTTTGACTGATGCCATTCATTTTTCTTCAGGCTGACCTGACTGATAGTGTAAGTGCTGAAGTTAACCAGACAAATGGATGTGAACTTCTGGGGTATTTCCAGTCCAGCTGCCTTTTTAGCACTAAAAACTTCATATGCCTAATAGCAATGTGCAGCTGCTCCTGCTCATATAATTGAAATTAAAGTTTGGAACTGAAAGTGACAGCATACACTTTTCCCTCTTACATTAAGGATTTGTCTATCATACCTCCAGGCAATCAGCAATTATAAATGAGCTATATTAAAACATACATCTATATTTGAATGTGGCAGATTGCTTTCCAAGTTCCCAGTTCTACGTATTAAAAAACATATTAATAACATTGCTGAGACACCAAAGTATTAAAGAGTCCATTTGTTACCATCCTTTGCGAATGGAGAGCCAATTCTGGGTCACATAAATTCTGTTACTTTTGATAACAGGAAAAATCCTCAATGTGCCAAAATCTTTCCTGGCTTGATCAGGGGAGTTGACCAGTCAAAGTCAATGGGATGAATCTTCTGATTAAGATAAGCAAGATTTGGCTCTTTATAAGCAAGAAAGGGAGTAAAAAAATCCAGGTCTCTTTTTGCAGTACCTCCAAAGCATGTGAAACTTAAATTCAGACAGTCTCAGCCTAAACCACTGTCTACATCTTTTTACTCTAATGTATTACATTAATTCTGTGTTGGCTGACATATGCTATATGGAGTTTTAGGTAAGGTTCACTTCAAGAATAAAGGGGGAAATGTTTTTCACTCATATAGACAGTAAGCTGAATACATGGCTGGTTTACTAACATTAAATGCTAAGACCAGTGAGATATTTGGCCCATGACCATGGCAATAAAACATGTAAAAGTTATAGTGGTTTGGTCTGAATTTACTTTTTGCAGTATTATTCCACCGGTCACTGAAAAGGTGATATTAGGGTGCTATTTTTTATTTGTTAATAACAAGGAAGGCAAGGACTTTTGGGGTGATATCTTTTATTGGACCAACTGTGTGGTAGGGGAAATTATCAGTTACCCATTTAGGGTATATACAGATTTTTGGGTAGGTTAGGGGGAGGTTAGATTGAGTTAAATATGGCCACAAACACTAAGGTAAGTTGGGCTGGGATGGCTAGCAGGGGGTTTGGGGGGACTATGGAGGATAGTGGGTTCTGCAGGGAGGCTTGGGGAGATTGGGGGGAAGTGGAGTCTACAGCAGGGTGGGGGGATTTGGGGACAAGCAGAGTCCATGGGAGGACTTGGAAGGATCAGGGGCTAGTGGGATCTGCTCAGGGGCTTGGAGAAGCAAGCAGGGTCTGTGGAGGTGGTTCAAGAAATTGGGGTGGGGGGGCAAGCAGGGTCTGCAAACAGGTTTGGTGGACCAGGGTGAATTAGCAGGATTGCAGAAACTCTGCAATCCTGGCAACCTCCCCTGTACTCCCCCCAGGCTTCTCCAGCAATGTCGCCAAACTGCCCCGACCCTGGAAACTGCTCCTGGGTTCTGTTTTACCACTGTTCACTGGTAAGGAAGCAGGGGTGGGAATGGGCAGGCAGATCAGGGGACTGGCAGCTCCAAGGAGGGCTTTAGCATGATGGAAGTCTCTCTCCCCCAGACCAGGGGGTATTTTTAGCTCCCCAATCCCTCCCAGCCCCAGAAAAACAACCCTCCCACCAGTGAACCAGCTAGCCTGCTGGTCCCAGGTGTTCATCTAACCTCCTCTTAAAACCCCCAGGGTAGGAGCCTGCACCATTTCTCTTGGAAGTTGGTTCCAGATCCTAGGTGCCCTGACCGTAAAGTAGCGCCTCCTGATATCTAACCTAAATCTACCCTCTGCCAGCTTGTGACCATTATTCCTGGTCACTCCTGGCAGTGCTT